>NW_004567131.1:21913011-21929663 GCF_000260355.1 Condylura cristata | reverse complement strand
GTTTCATTTTTTTGCATGTAGCTACCCAGTTTTCCCAGCACCACTTGCTGAACAAATTTTCTTTGTTCCATTGTATCTTCTTTGCTCCTTTGTCAAATGTCACATATATTTTTTAATGGTATAGCTTTACACTTTATTTTGTAAAGATTTATATATTTATGGATAGTAGAGCTGGGGTACAGGCCAGAGGTGTGAGGGTAAGAGGATTCACCAGCGACAGAATGGGAAATAGAATAGGCAGATCTACTGAAATATACTGCTGAAGGGAGCAGTGGGCAAGACAGGAGAGGTCTGCTGCATCATGCGGATCACCTCCCTGGACAGAGACTGAACTCCTGCAAAAGTGCCTGAGGCCAGCTTCATAGTGCTGCAACTTAACCCCTTGCACCACCAGAGAGGGCCCTAAATTTACCTTTCTTTTAAAGCAAACTGGCAGCTTTTATAACTGAAAAGTAGGCTACATTAACTTCATATAAGGTGCAAGTCTCTTTATTTTTTTTTTCTTTGGGTTTTTCTTTTTGAGAGTGTGTGCATAACTTATGAGAAGTGCGAGGAAATCCTTGGTGCCCATCCAATCACCTGTATCACATGAAGACAATCGGAATAAGATTGAAAAGGCAAAACCAACATGTTTGAACAGGTTCTAAAGCTCCTAAATAATAGTTCTAGTTTCTAAATACAGCACATTTACAAATGATAAATTTAAACTTAAAGAGCTTCTATTAGTATTTAACACTGATGCTTACAGATCTGATTAGAATTCTATTTACTAATATTGACAAAGTTAACCCAACTGAAGATGGTCACTTTTTCATTTTTTCAAAGACAGATTTACAGATACTAATTATATTTTTATGGAATATTTCTAGATGAAATTTTATCTCCATCCTTGTCATTCTTCTCACATTTTTAGAACACCCTGATACTTTGTAGATGATTTTATCCAGAAACACTCACCTCATCTTCTCTTATTTCAACCGCCCAAGCAAATGAAAAAGAAAAACTACAAAGTTCAGGGAAATCAGTTTACAATGCATTCATTCTGATGACTCCTTGAAGTCACTGGCAAGAGAGAAGAAACAAGAACACAGGTGTGAATTCATGGAGCTTGCAAAGAGTGCAAGGATCTCTGCTATGGTTGATGAAGCAACCAGCAGGACAGAAACAGACCCTTTGTGCCTGTTAGGAAATCAAGAGGCTGGTGCTGAAGGGCATTAGAGGTAGCTGTTCATGCCCAGAGGTGGAAATTGAAACTATATTTCCCTAGAGAAAGCTTAAAGAAACGTGTTAAGCAACTGTGAAAACCTGTTATATGTTTACTACTGCTGTAATGATTTGTTTCTTCTAAATGTTCCAGTTTAAAAAAAATAATTTTTTATAAAGTTTCCTAAGCTGATCAAAGCTAAAATAGAATGTAACAACCTTCAGTTAGAATTTCCAAGGGAAACTTTCGGGTACTTGAAGAAGGTCTTTACTCTCCCCATTATATTTTGAGTAGATAATGGCAAGGAAGAAGAAGCAAAGTTAATTATAAAGATATGAGAAAGTTTTAAACACAAAACCAAATAGATGACATCTTTTAGTCCATTCAGTGCAATAATAAGACAGGGCCTTCAGAGCATATAGAAGTGTTTACTAAATTAGCAAAGTGAAACACAGCTCAGGTCTACCCCTGAGAAGCAGAAAAGTACATTACACAAGAAGAAAGAAGAGCTCAGCCTTCTTAATTCTTAGGCTCAAAAAGAAAACAGAAGAATTTAAACCAATATGTAACCAATTCTCTACTGGGCAGAACAGGCAGGTGAGGACTTCTTTGATTGTACCAGTGAAGGGCCAGGGAGGAAGCTAAAAGTGTCCCAGTTATCGTTATCATCATCATCATCATCATCATCAACATCAACATCAACATCTCTCTCTCTCTCTCTCTCTCTCTTTCTCAGACACACACACACACACACACACACACACACACACAATAATAATGCTGAAAGACAACCAAATAGTACTGAGAGACAACCAAAGGCCACTTTGCTGGTAAAGAGAGTTAAAAAAGATCCAGTCCTGCCTCTCTATTCCCTTTCCTACGGTCTCTTCTGGGCTCGATAGCTTCATGTTCTTTGTCTCCTTTGGACATTGATCAACGAAGGTGACCAGCACTGCCAAGAATGTACCTTCTCCCCCTCTGAAACTCAGCAGTGCTATTTCTTCCAAGAAACCCCTCCTGACTTTCCCGTCAGACCTACAATAGGTGTCTCATATGCAACTACAGCCCATCCGAATTCCTTCCTAAGCTCTTTGACTACTCTTCTGAAAATATTCACTTCTTTGTCCAATGTACTTATTTGTACTCTCATTGAAGGATTGGCACATTTTTATTATTTTATCTTCATTGCCTAGTAGGCTGTAAGAGTTGCTTCATAAAAAAGAGCTCCATGTATGAATTAGCTTATTCTCACCAAGGACCCATTTTCCCCAATTCTCTAAAAAATACATATCAATACTTTAACTATAATGTTTAATCCTGACACAAAGCATTATTACTTTGATTAAAAGTGCTCCTTAAACTGTACCTTTTATTTTCCAATTATATTTTAGGTATTTCATAAAGACTATGAGACTTATAATGAAGTTTCATGTGTATATACTATGAGAATTTTAAAGGCCAAAGATATTGGATTGGCCTACTGAACCTGGTTGTGATATAATTTCTTGTTATAGTGTTAGGTAAAGCATATGACTACAGTTCTCAACAAAATGACATAAAAAAAATGTTACATAGCTGAATTTATAATTAATTTTAAAATCAATAAAATAAGTAATATATCTACAAGTAATAAAACTTTAGTCAATCAAAACAGTGGTAAAATTTACCCTTAAATGCACTCAAAGAAAACATATTTTAATCGACAGACAAAATCAAAGTAAAATTAGATTGCTAAGAATTGGCTGTTTCTAGATTTTTACTTACAACTGTATGCACAATAGATGTCTATTTTATCCCACAAAAAAATATATATCATTAATTGGCACGAAACCACTCTCTTATAATGAAATAAAATTCCTCCCCTATATACAATAATGACATTTTGTTTTGACACATTCATTTTGGTCCCCCTCCTGGGAAAATAATCTATGTACTATTCATGGATAATTAGCTTGAACTGGCCAGAGATCCAACATAATTTTCATGATTACCATATTTTAACCATATATTTAGTAAACTTAGTATTATTTCCCTCTGATATTAAAAGAAAAACTTGAAAAGTTAGTTAGATCAATAGCTTCCAGAAAAAAATTTCCACTTTCTTTCTCATCCCACCTATGGCTTGTTACTTTGAACCAAAATCAAAAATGTTTATTATCTTTTAATAGAAATCCATATGAATCCTCAGACTCTTTTTCTTCCTATTTTTTTTTTTATTGAGGTAACATTGGTTTACACTGCTGATATAATTCAGAGTACAGGACTGTATTACCCTGCAGATGTGTGTAACCGCACCACACCCACTGCCAGGGCACCTGCAGTTCTCTGTCATACAGACCCTACTTTCCTAAAACAAAATTAAGCAATCATTTGTGTAAATGATAATAAAATGTAAAAAATGAAACCCAAGGGGTGCATTTCTTGTTCTTTGTAGGTACTGAATCATTCATTTTCTGAGAAATAAAAAATCCATTTGCAGAGTTACTTACTTATGTGCACAAAACAGTGTTTCGACGAACTGTTTTCACCCAGGGCTGTTCTAGGTGAGCAGTGAAGCTCATGTGAATCCCCCTCAAAATATTAAATATAGTTTCCAAGCAGTCCAGCTGTCAGTTTACAAGTGGCCAACACAAAACACGTTGTATGAGCCCTGAAAACCCTTCCATAACGTAATGTCAACTGGCAGCTGTTTGTGAATAATTCCCAAAACTAAATATTGTTGTGAACTGGGATCTGTACAGATGTCTTAGTTCATACCACTTTTGCATAAACATCCACCCAAGATCCAAGATTCATTCAAGCAAAACCTAGAGGGAAAGGAGGATCCAAAACATAATAGCACAATATTCACAGCCTTAGCATCTCAGATGCCATTAAAAAGCGAAATACAGCATGAACACTCCACTATGAATGAGGTGAGTTCATTTTCAGATCTTAAAGATCAAAATCACCTCCTCCTCTTATCCGCTCAAAACAGAAGTGGGAAATAAAAGTTCCCATTTGTTACTTTGTTCGTGTCACTTAAAAAGAAAACCAGAGGAGGTTTAATGTAAAACAGTCTCCACAGTGGATTATAGGAAGCTCTTCACAAACTACTTCTGCTATTCCTCAAAGCAGATTTAAATAGAGCTGGAGCTCTATACAACTCACATCTCTCACTTCTAGTTTCTGAAGGAATTCAAAGATCAAGGCCCCAGGGACTAATGGCAATTAAAAGAAAACGGATGCAAAACCTACAATAAGTCTAAGAGGCCTGGCAAACTCTTGGCAGGGTATAAATAGATCCTTCTCCACTTGCCTCTATTCCCCCTGATTGGAAAGTTCAGTGTTGAAAAGAAAAGAAAAATGAATTGCTGTAGGCTAGGTGTTGTGTAAAGTAGGTATTATAAATGCTTTTAATAGCAATACATAAAGCAAGTAAACTTTCTCATTCATGACTAATGAACTGATTCTAATTGTTAAATTTGAAGAAGATACAAATAAAGAAAAAGAACCCTTCTTATTCTCCCTTTCCTGTGATTCTACTGCTATCTTTATCGCAACACTTGGCCATCCTTATGCAAATCTATAGCTAACTACTTAATTTCCAATGTCTGGAAAATAGAAGGCATTTAATAAATAAAATGACTAAATAAATGCTGACTGAATAAAATCTTTATGCTTCTGTATTAAAAGATTCTGGGTTGCATGGGGTTATTTTGTAGTTCCCCATTTTACACAAAAGTACTACAGGTGACTTGGGCACTATATGAATAATACATTATTAGACTATGATAGTAATATATATATATATATATATATACATCCATATGTATTTATACACATGTTAGATACCACATAAATACCAATCACAAGGCTACTCCATAACTTTTATAGAGAATACAAATAATTAAAGCTATTTAATTACTACTAGTTAATTATAACACTTTAGTTTGAATTTCCTTAAATAAGGCTATCTTATAAAACTTACTATAATCATTATTAACATTTACAAAGAAGTAGACACTTGGACCATCTTCAATGTTATCTCCTATATTTAGAGAATATTTTTAAATATCATCATTTATTAAATCTCCTGTATTTAGAACTGAAGAATGTGGGTTAGCATTTCTCCAGGAATTTTAAATAAATAGATTCACTGACTAATGTAAGTAACCCATAAATAATACCTTCCCTCTGTGAAAAATCAGACTCTCTTTCCTCCCTTTATCCTTCCTCCAACCCCCCACCACCCGCCCTGAGAAAACTCCCTTTATTTATGAGCATCCACTAGCTTGTCGTTTTTTGCTTTGTCAATTTACTCACTATAATTCTTTGTTGATTGACTATAGGACGGGAGTAAAGATCAGAGAAAGCTATACATTTATTCTGCTACTGAAAGGCCCATACATATTAAATCCTTTATTCTACACCAAAAACATAAAATGATATTCATTTAATTTCAAACGCATTAATTACTTAGTCAAGTCATACAAATGGGAAAATCTAGTGAAAAGTATACTCAGCAAGTATGCACTGTGACAGACACTATGATGAGCATGAGATATAGTAGCCATATGGGAAACAAACCAGACATGCTTCCTGCCCTCATGGAAGTTTGTTTCTCACAATGGAAAGAAAATTTGGCTACAGAAAAGGTGTCCTCCTCAGAAAATGCTAAAGAATTACCTGCAATTAGTTCCCCACAGGTTTACTGTCCAAGTATAGGCAATTCCCAAACTATTTTCAAAAGGACTCAGACCATCATATATTTTGATAGCCTTGGCCTCTAATTCAGTGTCCATTCATTTGATTTTTTCCACTCACTCCACAGCATTTATTTAATAACTGTATCTTCTGTATCAGCATTGTATGAGATGTGGTGTTGGATGTTCTTAAAACTGGACAATCTTAAGGTCATTGCCAGCACACTGCACTGGTGACCAATATGGCTTGTTCTTAATTCACTCTGCAAAGTTGCTAAATATTGCTGCATTTCTCTCCCTACAAAATAAGCATGTGTTTAGATCAAAGACTGCAAACTGCACTGCAGGTACACCAATCTCTCCAGAAGCCAGACCACCTTGGGGTAAGAGAAGAGCAGAGAGAAATGCAGAGCTGGCAATTCCCAGTACCCAACATTTCACTGTGTGGCCACTATGTAGTGTCAGCACCCCAAAGTAAGAATTTCTTAAAAAAAAAAATGTCTCTGAATCTAAAACCAGTTAAAAATCTACTGAGTTGGATGATTGCTAAGATTCTTAGCAATGCTATCCTTCGCATTTTCCCCTTCAAAAGATTTTAACATGTGAAGATAAGTCTGTATTTAGGTCAACTCACTACAACTTATTTCACCCAGATGATATGGTCTAAAGCATGACTTTGGGAATAAGAAAACATTTAGCAAGCAAAGGGGAAAATATAGCACTTGATGTATCTCCTGAATATACTAGCAATTTCTTTTTGTGATGGGCTAAGATTCTTGAATTTTATGTGACCTTTCTGGACAAGGCTGTCAATACCCAGTTCTGATTCCAACTACATGACAGATCATCAAAGAAGCAGATAATTATGTTTGTTAAATGACACTTAACTATAAGGAGATGTGAACACGGTGAGAGTGTGTCTCTGTGTATAAACAAAGCTTCAATTATTAGTCATCTATAATGAAAGTATGTATTTTAATAGAGTTTTCTCACGCTAAAGCCTGAGAAACCAAAATGGAGATTCTGGTTTTAAAAAGTTGAAAAGAAGGTATATTTAATATATTTCTTCTAAAGGAAATGATCAAAAGCAAAAAAAGCACATGAAATATAAATAAATTACACACACACAAAAAGCTGTGCAGCTAGTGTTCTCTTTCCTTTGGTTTCAGTTACGTTACCCTTTGTCAACCTTGGTCTGAAAATATGGATAATAAGAGATGTTGAGATAAAGAGAAGCCTTATTCACATAAACTTCATCCCAGTACACTGCTCTAATTGGTATCCTTTATTATCGGTTACCATTGCTATTCTCTTACTGTGCTTAATTCATGTATTAAACTTTACTATAGGTGTATGTATGTATAGGAAGCATAGTATGCAGGATTTGGTATGTTCTGTAGTTTCAAGCATCCACTGGGGATCTTTGAAACTAACCCCAGCAGATAAGGGAGGACTACTGGGTAATAAAATGACAAATTGTCTTCAAATTATAAACTCGGATATGTCTACTTTTCAATGGCATACAGTACTAACAGGAGTTGAAATTCTGTAGCACTTAATTTGTTGTAGACACTAACCTGTGCTTATTATATTAACTCATTTAGTACTGTGTTTGTTTGTTTGTTTTTTAAAGATTTATTTATTTATTCATACAGAACTGGGGTACACGCCAGAAATGCAGAGGGTGAGAGGATTCACCAGAGACAGAGTGGAGAGCAGAACAGACAGATCAACGAAGGACACTGCTGAGGGGAGCAGCGGACAGGTCAGGAGAGGTCTGCGGCGCCATGTGGTTACCTCTGGGGCAGGCGGGGACCGAACTCATGCTGAAGTGGCTCTGGCTTCTTGTGCTGTGCTTTAACCTGCTGCGCCACCAGGGAGGGCCCTAGTACTGTGGTTTTACAAGAGAAAACAATGTCTTCAACAGTTCAAGTAAATTTCCTGAAGTTACACAACTATAAGAAGCACAACCTAAACTCAGATCCAGGTCTGCTCGTTTCCATAAATTTAAATAGGGAAAAGCAGAAACCATTCATTAAAGAACATCAGAGGCCAACAGCTGATGACAATTTGAAAAGACTTCAGATTTTAATGGTCCTGGAGAGTCTGTTATATTAATTAACCAGGCCAAAGGGAGAAAATGGTATTTGAGTTTTAATTACTGGTGCACTTGAATAGTCCTTTCATAAATATTGTCATTTCTGCTATTACAAATGGAAGATTATATTCAACAAATATTTACTATATCAACCAGGTACAAGTCCAAGTTTGTTGGATACACTGATAAAACAAAGATCCCTGTCCTATTGTAGTTTACATTTTAGTTCCATCACAGTTGAATTTATTCAAAGAATTAACAAAAATTATTTTAAAAACTATGGGAGACTGCTGAAATTGTAATATGTAAGAATATTTTGAATGGGACCTCCCTGGTGGCACAGAAGGTAAGGATGCAGCACTGCCAGATGGAAGCAGCCACTTCAGTACAAGTTCGATACCTGCCCAGGAGGTGACCCACATGGCATTGCAAACCTCGCTTGACCCAACCATGGCTCCCCTCAGCAGTGTACTTCATTGATCTTCCTGTTCTGCACCCCCCTCTGTCTCTGGTGAATCCTCTCACACACACACACACACTCTGCACCTCTGGCCTGTACCCCAGTTCTGGATGCATAAATAAATAAATAAATCTTAATAAAAATATTTTGAATGAATGCTAAAGGAATCCTCAAATTACACATCATGGGTTGTATTCCAGTTGTACACGTTTGAACATAACACAATCTTTTCTCCCCATGGAAAACTGTAATAAGTATTAGGTATGTTTGCAAAAGTACGCTTATCACATGAATTATCAACATTATACAAATTTAAGGATTGGGATTCTTGATCTTCAACAACAAAATGCACAACAGAAGAGAACAAAGTGTCGACATTGGATCTCTCCCCACTGTGCAGAGCTGGCTAAGGATGTGTTTTTACAAATGCGGAATTTGTTCCTGGCACTCTCCTGCAGCACCGCCCAGAGTTTCTGGGCCCTCTTGCTCTGGGCACGGATTGTACCCAGAGACACTGGAGGTTTGGACAGCCAGACTGTGCTAGGGACAGGAACTGAAAATTGTACTTCTTTTGCTTAACATGATATTAAATTGTACCTATTAACAAAGACTAAGTCCTTTGTCTATTTCAACATTTCTAAGCCATGACATTCGGGGCTGCATAATTCCTTGTTGAGAAAGGTCCTGGGTGTCCTAGAAGCCTCCTTGGGTAAGGCATTCAACTCAACCACTACGGGTTGATAGCAACTGCTTTATTTATGTTAAAAGTAATATATCTAAGCCTTTGGCCACCAAATTTAGACGAGTGCAATTGCTTTGATAAAGCAAATGGGTATTTCTTTTAACATGCTCTGCCTCTCATCCTCTCAAAGACTGTTAACAGTTTAGGTACTCTCCCCAGCCACACTTCCCCACTGGCTTCCCTGGCCTCAGCCTACTTGTCTGAATTCAGACAAGCAATTCTTGTCAGTTTAGTGGTGTACAGCATCCAAGTGTTTCTGTTGTGGAGTGCTCTCCTATATTCACAGATAAACTCAGCCTCCCAGGGGACAAGAGCCAGGCTTCCACATAAACTGGATGGCACTGGGCCCACCACAGTAACAGTCTGGCATATTGAGTGCATATGTCTGACTCACAAAGACCCAAAGGAGTAAGGTGCAAAGGAGTCATAGCAATTTAGGACAAGTTTTAGCCAAAGAAGACAAAAGATAGGCAAAGGCAGGTAAATGCTCTAGATAAAAATCTGTTCCAAGAGGTAGAAGTTCCTTATGACCTCAACAGAGACAACTTGTGGGAGTGATGCTCCCAGCTATGATACCTTGTGAAAATGACCAGTTCAGCATCCCCTTTTATCTGCCTTCCTGCCCTCATGCTTCACTCTCCCTTTGCCCAAACTCCCACTTTCCAAACATTGCAGACCCCTTCAAAAGAGCAGTAACAAAACACTACCTCAAGCTCAATGTGTTAGAATCCTGACCTAAGATAGAAAATACAAATGGGAAATCAGAAGAAGAAGGAAGGAAGAAGAAACCAGGCGAGAACAAAGTTGCTACAATAATAGTAAAATCAGATTATACTCTTCATCCACACTCTTTGTAATTCTTTAAATAAGCAATCTAGTTATATATCAGGATTGCTCCCCATGAATTGAGAAATATAACCTAAGAACAAAAAAAAAAAAAACTTTTGTTTTTTTATTTTGTTTTGTTTTTGTTTTGTTTTATACTCTAATAAAAGTTCAGAGAAGAATGGCTCTGCCTTTGATACCGTGTTCATTCTTTCAGCCTTTTAAAACACTAACCTTTATTTTCTATATTTTCTGTCTGTGGCTTTTACTGAACATTTGCAGGGAGATATCTCAGAATAGTTACATAAATAGCATTCTTGAATTGTGTCCAAGATTCAAATTACTCTGATTAGCTCACATCTGAAAAGTTAATAAAAAGTATTTTCACTCTTAGCCTGATGGTGATTACACTGCTTTTATTTTTTTAAGATTTATTTATTTATGCATACAGAGCTGGGGTAAGGTGCATGGGCAGTGAGAAGATTCACCACAGACAGAGAAGGGGGAGCAGAACAGGACAAATTGAGGAAGTACACTGCTGAGGGGAACAGCAGGCAGGACAGGAGAGGTCTGTTGGGCCATGTGGGTCACCTCTGGGGCTAGGATCGAACTCATGCTGAATTGGCTTTAGCTTCTCAGTGCTGAACTTTAACCTGCTACACCACCAAGGAGGGTCTACATTGTTTATTTTTATGTGCCAGCCTCAATATATGATTGAGTGAGAATTTATCATAACAGTATGAAAAAATAAAAATATAATTTTAGATCATATTATTTTGCTTAATAATGAATTCATGGTAATTTTCCTACCTCAGAAGGGTCTTGAGTTATATAATCTATCCATAGCCTAGATGAACAAGCAAACTCCCTCACTAAAACACAGATGTACATTAATGGAGCGTACAAAGTGCAAATATTGTATATTTTACTGCCAATGTGTTTTGATGTCTTGATTGTCTATCATCTGCATATGAAACTATACTATAGTGAACAAACTTCAAAAGGGCTATGAAATATGGTAGTGTCATCACATTAGAAAACTTATTTCAATAATCCAATTGTACTTCTCCCTTTTCAATGATTTATCCTTTCTTTCTTTCTTTTTTTTTTTTAAGATTTATTTATTTATACAGAACCGGGGTACAGGCCAGAGATGCAGAGGGTGAGAGGATTCACCAGAGACAGAGTGGGGAGCAGAACAGGCAGAGCGACGAAGTACACTGCTGAGAGGAGCAGCGGGCGGGCCAGGAGAGGTCTGCCACGCCATGTGGTCACCTCCGCCATGTGGTCACCTCCGGTCACCTCCGGGGCAGGCGGGAATCGAACTCATGCAGAAGCGGCTTTAGATTCTCAGTGCTGTGCTTTAACCCACTGTGCCACCAGGGAGGGCCGATTTATCCTCTCTTTCACTGGATCTAGATCAGTCCTTCTTAAAGTTTAACAAGGGCAGAAACCATGTGAGAATCTTATTTACAATGCAGATTCCAGTTTAGTATGTCTAGGGAGAGTTCACATTTCTAAAAAGCTAAAAAATGAAGTTGTAAGTAGCAAAACTGGAGATTTTCTTTTTACAGCCTGATTCAATCCTTTCCTCCTTTACCTGATTTTAAGTATCCAGATATTTCTTTACTATAATTACCACCACTGTGTTGTTCCTATAACCATCATCTACTGTTTCACCCTTGTCTGAATAACTTCACTGCTTTAATAAAAGGAAAAAGCTAAATGAAAACATGATAGTTCAGCTTTTTCTGTACTCATACCTAAGACTGCTTCTTATAGTCACAAGCAAGTAACTAAGGAAAAGGACACTTGAGGAAAGAATGCCAACTCATGGTTAGACAGCAGAGATGCAGGACAGACAAGCTTTAATTTTAATTACTAATTTTACCTGTGACCACTCCTAAAAAGCCTTAAATTACTAATAACTCGAAACTCTTTAATGCAAGCCAGTCAAGCAGTTCTGAGCTGACCTATTAGTATGGGGAAAACTTTAGGCTATGACGTATATGATGACAAGGAAGCAAAAGAAAATCAGTCCTGTGGGATATGACATCCTGGCAAGAATAATTACTCCCCATCAATGTGCCCAAACATAGCATTGTGGTAATATCATTTTTATCATCTTTATCAGTCACAAATATGTTGTTTATATGTCTTTTGGTCATTTATTATGCAATCTTTTCATTTCAAGTGCTTCTGAAAGTAAGAAATAGATTTTATCTTTGAATCTGCTGGGTTTGGGTTAAATACGTGAATGCTTAGCATACCGTAGGTACTCAACAAATGTTTGATAAATCAAATTATATAATATGGAGGATGCGTTACCCCTGAACAAGAGACTCTTCTTTGAAATACAACAGCAAAGTACCATGAACTTGAGAGCTGAATCAAGTTTTCATTTAACTCCAGAGTTTGGCTTTTGCATTTGAAAATTCTGGATAATCCACAATTTGCTTTCTTATCAGCTACTCACACTGCATTAAAATTCATGTCTTTCCTAAAGTACAGGATACTTTATTTAAAATGCATATTTTGGTGGTTCTTATAAAGAATTCAATAGATAGTAATTAAATGCAGATTACTTGCTTTAGAATCTCTCAGTATGGGGTGTGTAAGTAGTGGTCACACAGGGACAGATTAGAAAGGTTTATCTTGATTAAACATCCATGAGATATTAATCTTTTAAGAAAAGTAGCTTTGTATTTTGCCTTTTAACTATAATACCCCTAAAAGAGCAGAGGTTCAAAATTTTATGGCGCAATGTTCATAAACAACTCACTTGATTTCTCGCTGAAATTTTTAAAGTAGGGAGACTTTTACTAAAGGATGATTTAGTAATATGTGCTCAAGTTTTCTGTGAGAGCAAATACATATTTAATTTTCCTTACTCAAATAGCATATGTGGATCTAAAATAATCTGACAGTTAGGCAGGGGAAGTTTTCTTGTAGGTAAGATAAGGGATGTTTCCAATTTAACTCTACAGTATAAGAAAATTGACTAGGAAAGCAATTTATCTGTCATGTTAGGCAGTAGGTTAGCACTACGCAGAATCTGCCTCCCAGCTACTTTGTTTGGAGGCTGCAAAATCAATTGATAAAAGTTGCTGAAGGGAGATGGCATTTGCTGACAGCTACCGCAGGTCTATGAAATGACCCTGAAGTCTCAGGAAATAGGGGACAAAAGTGAAGAATCACACTTTGTGCCCCCAAGACCACCCTACTGACTGTTCCCACTGTCCGTACCACAAAGAGAACAGACATTTCTTTCTAAAGAAATTTGAGAAACCTCTATTGCAATTTATTTTCTCTCACACTTTCTCCTACTATTAAATGTGCATTTCACTCCACATTCCTTTAATGCCACAATTACCTATCCACTGGAATGCAAGAACACATAGAAAACACTGTATCTACTTAATTTTGTAGATGGTTCTACTTGGCAACTCTGTGTGAAGAAGAAAAAAAAAAGAGAAAAAATATATACACATGTGAATTTATGATATATAGCAATGCATTTGTCACGTGAAAAAGAATATCACATTTGGATTATTTGTTTTCATTTTGAATTTCCCACCATAAAATAAGCCTTTTTCTCTTCTGAAATCCATGTTATTTCCCTTTTTCTAACTACACACGTATGCATGAGTTGAAAAACTCATGAATTTATTTGTTATAAATTCCACCAATCCCCATATTTAAATAAAAGCATGGTCATCTAAGTACCATAAAATAATGAAAATTTCCAAAAATATATGAAGAGCTATTAATGGGGCATTTTCATCATATGAAAAATAACCCCAGTTGAATTTTAAATTCCTGCCTAAATTTTAAAACATATGTGCCAATACTTCAGATTATAGTAATGAAGTAAATTTATCATTTCTGAAAATTTTTTCATGGGATAAAGAGTGAGTTCATTAAGAAATCTGCCATCCTCTCATCAAAATGCTTTGAGATAAACAATCATTTCAATAAGTTCAAGTACAGCCAAAAGAACAGCCTGTGGGTAATAGTGAAAGGAAGAGATACAGAATTGTTAGAGGGTACTTAGGGGAACCTTTGAAATTCCTCCTAATCTATATTGAAGATGTTTGGATATTCAAGTTTAAAACAACAACAGAAGTTACCTCTACTTGTGGTAGTTTCAATAAGAACTTTGCATTTATTTTAGCCATTTCTATTTAATGTTTCAGATGGGCTCCTCCCTTATCCAAGCTAAGATATTATTCCTAGAATATGAGAGACTTTATAATCATCCTTGTTATTCAGCAGGCTTGCTTGATGTTTGCTGTATATAGAACTCTGTTGAAGACTGAGAAAACACCAACAAAAGACACAGAGTCGATGTAAAAAGTATGCACACAGTACAGATCACCAAGTTGAAGAAATAGAAGACAACATCAAAAACTGAAAGCAAATGCCTAATGAAACAATCCATTCCACAAGAAATATCAAGAAGTGTCCAAGAATAGGTGTGTCTTTAGTCTAATTTTTAATAGCAGCCACAGATACAGATAAATTAAGAAGAAAATCATTATTTTCTAGGAGAAACAGCATGCACAGAGAAAGTTGGTGAAGACAGATTAATTTCCAACATAAAATCTGTCCCCACTGGGTCTGTGACTATTTTATTCCAACTGCCTTGCATTCAATAAATACACAAAGGCATAATTCTGTGGTTAGACACACAGACTTGAGAGTTAAGGAATCTGGATCCCAGCCCCTGTTATTTACTAACTGTGTAACCTTGGGAAAGTTTATCACTACAAGCCTACATATCCATTACCCATATTTAAAATAACAGAATCCGTGTTAGGGAGTTGTTCCACGAACATGACAATGCATGTAAAGGCCATGAGATAATGTAGAATACAATGCTTGTTGTTATGGTTAGTGTTGGGCTGACACAGCTTGAGCTTGGAAAAAAGAGTGGGAGGTCTTAAAAGAAAGAACAGTTTAGGCAGTGATTCTCTAAATTCAGGATCCCCTGGAGTTTGTGTGGGGGGTGGGGGTGGCTTGTTAAATCACAGATGGCTGGACTCCAGCCTGAGAATTTCTGATTCTTAATCTCAGACAAGGCTGGATCCTGCCTGCCTAGTAAGTTGCCAGGTGATGTTGATGCTCCTCACTTTGAGAACCAAAGACTCGCATGCCAGGTAGGTACTTTACACCAAGGAAAATCATTTAGCATCGGCACTTCTCCAATTGTGTTGGAAGGTATGCATGAAGACCAAAGTGGCTACATCTGAATTTCCTGCATTTGTGCTGCAGATGTTTACAATGGCTACTTGGAATAGCCACTTTTTGCCACACACGAAAGTTTGAAATAATCTTGACTTCACTGCCCTGGTGCCAAATATAGAAAGAGTGCACATTCAAACATTTGGTGCAAGAAGCTATAAAACACTGACTGTTTTCAGTTAGTATTAGGGTTAGAAAGGAAGAAAATAAACAATAAATTCTATTTGTGGGAAAGGTTATCACACTTCTGAAATGGCCACTTGAAGTGAAGATAATTATGTGCCTTGGGGCCTGGGTCTATGAGATATCTGTCATTGCTTCCCTCTTCTTCACATTGTGTATCTGGTCAGTGACTCCCTGAGGGGTAACTGATTTCAGACCCTTTGAAAACATCCAATGAGTTAAAGTAAGTATGTCACTCAGGGCTTACTAAGAACCCACCTAAAACATTCAATTATATATCTGTGAGCAAAAATGATTTATAGCAGGGTATATTCCTATAAAGAGAGCTGTTCTATGTGAAGAAAGATGGATGGAATGTATCATATCACTATCACTGTCCTTTCAAAGCCAAGACTCAAGGAGAAGTTGATTCATAACCCATCAATCAGACTTAACTTTCTTTTTGTCCTCTTGCTAGATTGAATCATTTCATAAGGCTCCCATTTCCCCTTTCTTCCATCTTCTAGGGTAAAAATATCAAGTCATAAAGAAATAAAGAAGAAAGACAATGCTCTTTCCCTTTCATTTTCTCCTCCTCTCCTTCTAAAAATAGCTTCCCTGCCACTACCTAGATACAAATTACTCACCTTTGGCACAAGCATCAGGTTTATATTTATTCATTAGAGAGGTTGTCATGACTACACTTGAGATACCAAGCAAGGAAAGGTCTGACTCATAAAATCTAGTGTAGGTTTGTAAATTTTTGATGAGTTCATGATATTCTGGAAATAAGAGAACTGACTTGAAGGAATTAAATAAATAGTTTCATAGAAGAAACCCAATTGATTTGATCACCCATGACATCGTGTTACTTTCTGAGAACTGTTTACTGCAGGGGTTTGCTCTATGATTGACACACAGGAGAACAGTTCCCATGGGTTCCAGCAAACACCTGTTCTTCTCTTGGCACAAGATTAAAATTATATGTTACCTTCTGCTTACAATAAATTGCCCCCACACTACAGCTCAGTTAAACATTTCATCTGACAATAACCTCTCTAAAAGTGTAGTGAAAATAAGTTCCGCACATTTATTTCAATGTGTCTGCACACCTGTGAGAGTTTTGTGTATGGCACACCTGGTTACAAATGCAAAACTGGTGCAAAGGCATTTTACAGACAAGAAGCAGACAAGGAAGGTGAGAAATAAGTGGATTGCACCACACATTGAGA
>NW_004567131.1:21912030-21912730 GCF_000260355.1 Condylura cristata | reverse complement strand
TCCCACCACCAATTCACCCGTGTGCCATCACCACAGATCAGTACACTCTTCCCACCCCAGTTTAGATCCCTTTCCCCCTCCCACCCCCATAAAATGTCTCTGGTTTGTAGATGGTTTCACTCATTGCAGGAGCATAAGGGATGGAAGAGATAACATAAAACAGTAAAAATGAAAACAATGAACAACTATATATTTCTAGTTCCAATGTCTGAAACTCTGGAACTTTGGATATGACAAATGGCATATATGCCCTCAGTTGTTTTAGAAAAACTCACATTTCTATAGTATTTGGGAAGAGAGATACTACTCTATTTGTGACTACTGGTAGTCAGTGGTTAGCCGCTTTGACTGAGAGCCAAAGTGAGTCAGTAGCTATAACTATAATTCGTCAAGCAGAGACTTGAGCTAGCACTCATGACAATGCAGTTTAGCTCAGTTTTACTGCTAGCTATTTTGACTAGTATTGTCTACCCACAGGCATAGAAAATAATGGCTCAAGATCATATTTACAAAATAAGCTATGCTGTGAATCCAGTTTCACCAATGAAAATCAGATTTATTGCTAAACCATCATAGTACTCTTCACAAACATGTCATAAAAGACTCTAGAATAGGTAAACTGAAATAACTGATGTTGGGATTATTGTCTTGCACATATGAAATTTTACTTTGTTCACCTAATTACTATTTTCTAAAGTTT
>NW_004567131.1:21815372-21911311 GCF_000260355.1 Condylura cristata | reverse complement strand
AGACTTGCAGCTAAAAAGGATAACAAGAAACAGGAATCGACATGATATAAGTTAGAGTAAGAGGTAACATTCATCTTGTATAAGCACTAATATTTGACATCTAAAGACATAAATTGGAAGCAACACACTATTAATAATGGGCCTCAATAGCCTACTTTCATCAGGGGACAGATCACCAGACAGAAAGGCAACAATGAAACAGGAGCCTACGATGAGGAGTCAGACCAGATGGGCTCTTATCGGGCTTTTTGCTTAGGGTGCCTTGCTAGAACTTTGCCTATGTTATTTATCTTTGTCCATAGGTCAGTATGCCCCCCAAAATGCACATGGAATATTCTCATGGATAGACAACACATTAGGTCACAAATAACTCAGAACAGTGAATGAAGGGCCCTCCCTGGTGGCGCAGCAGGTTAAAGCACAGCAATGAGAAGCTGAGGCCACTTCAGCGCAGGTTCAATCCCCAGCCCTAGAAGTGACCCTCATGGTACAGCAGACCTCTCCTGACCCACCCACTGTTCCCCTCAGCAGTGTACTTCATCAATCTGCCTGTTCTGCTCCTCACTCTGTCTCTGGTGTATCCTCTCACTGTCCCTGTATCTTTGTATGCATAAATAAATCTTTGAAAAGGAAAAGAAAATTTAAATGTTTAAAATTATTAAAAAAAAAAAGTAATGAAGTCGGAAATCATGAAGTATCTTTTCTGATCACGAAGTATCAAACCACAATGAGATGCCACCTTACAGCCATGAGAATAGACCATATACAATAAAAAAAGACCAGAAACAAAGAGTGATATGGGGAGGTAAAGGAATCGACACATAATGCTGGTGGGGATGTAGACTGGGGATGTAGACAAGCCGTATGGAAAATTGTATGGAGGTTTCTCAAAATACTAAAAATAGATCTACCATATGATGCAATAATTCCACTCCTTGGTATTTATAGGAAGAAAGCAACAACATTCATTCAAAGGAATATATGGACTCATATGTTCACCAAAGCACTATTTCCAACAGACTGTATACAGTCTGAGTACCAAAAGATTGATGAAGAGATTAAAAAGATGTGGTACATTTAAACAATGGAATACTACTTAGCTATAAAAATAATGATGAAATCTTTTCATGTGTGGCAAGAAGATTATGCTAAGCAAAGTAAGTTAAAAACACAAAGGTAAAATAGATTCCACATACATGTGGAATATGAAGAAACAAAACAAACATATAGACAAAATTAAACCAAAACTATTCTGCAGAAATATGACTGAAGAATTAAGGCTACTGGAGTAGGATAAGAAAGATGTACAGTGGAGAGATACCAATATTGTGTTGATGTGTATGGTGTAGTAACACATAGAGGAAAAGGTGTAAACATATACCCTGAAGTTATATACATTGCTATAAAGCAAGTTTGCCAGAATAAAAAATACAATTTAAAAAGAAGTCAGTAATTAAAGGCTAACAGTTAAAAATATTCTCATCATAAAAATAAATGACAGTAACTACGTATAGGATAGATATTATTATGGAGCTAGACTAACTGCAGTGCTAATTTCACAGAACTTACAAAATACTGAATCATTATGTTGAACACCTAAAATGAACATTCTATTCCATGACACCAATCCAAAATATATATATATGTATATATATTCAAAGAAAGTAGCAAAGAAATCTGTTTACTTGATGAGCATTTTCTTTTTATTTGCAAACAATGTTCATAAATAAGTTCACGGAGCTGTGACTTAATACAAAATGGTGGGAAATCAAAACCCTCTGACTGTGGAAGAAATAATGCATAGCTGCATAGGTATGTGGAAGGAATTCGGTAAATTTTTTAAAAGTGTGAGAAGGAAGGTGAGACAGTGAGAAAGAAGAAACATGATACAGAATAAAAATGTTTTTAAGTCAAGCTATTTGGTGAATTTCTCTGCTACCAAACACTCCATAGATTGATATTTAAGTTTTGTGCTGCTTTTTAAAAATGTACTTCTATCAGACTTTACTTATGAACATGGTATGGGGTGTGAAGACATTATGCCACAAACAAGAACACTATCAATAGTATATTGCAAAGAACACAACTTAACAGAAGATATTGATATAGTTCATATATGAGGATAGGTCTAGACACAAGCTCCATCTATGGTTCTTTAAATTTGTAAGACATTGAGCTACTTGAAAAATTATCTGATCTAAGCAGAAGAAAAGTACACTTGGGCTTTGCAGATTATTTCTAAGCTTTGGATGTTATAACAGTTCATTTGAGAGAAAACCAGCATACGTGTCATTTATTAAAGATGTTCATTATACTGTAATGTATACATGTGAAAAAACAAGATGGTTAAATAATCAAGCTTCAAATGAGAGAACAAGTCCTCTAATTTCTATGTTCATTCTCTTTTATAATATATACACTACTATAGTAATACAGGCAAATAAGACATAAGTAAATAATATGGAATACAGTTATTTACAGTTATTAAAATTATTGAGACTTTATACTGTGTGTCATGCACTCTGCTAATCACTTTCACGAGAATTATCTCACTTAGTGCTCAAAATCACGCTATGAGTTTAGTTATTCTCATTTTATAAGAGTTAAATAAAACAGTCTAGCTATCTGGTGCCATAGTTAGTGTTTGAGTCGTAACAGATGGAAGGGAGAAGGTAAATTAAAAAGCAAAAAATATAAAAGAGACACCTCATTCTAAGCATGATTATCTCTGAGCATTCTTCTATGCACTGTCTTTTCCCAAAATATATAAATTAATATTAAGATACTTTAATTAACCAAAACTATAACAAAGTAAAACTTAATATCAGCTAAAAAAAAAAAAAGCATTATTTTCTATTATAATGCACATATTTAAGGTCTGATCCAAGTAAATTCAAACAAATCTAATAGAAAAGCCTCTACTGGTGAAAGACAACTTTGAAAAAGAACTAAATTACTTTTTTAAAAGATCTAAAATTTAGGAGATTTTAAAACTGATTTTGCTATATGCTGCACCTTATCAGAATATTTAAACGATATTTCCCTTTAAATTGTAATGGATAAGGAAAAAGATGATCGCCTACTCCATACAGCCAAGGAAAATCATATTTCTTAAACATTCTAAGCAGGTTGCAGGAGTTAAATTGGTAGCAGTAATCATGTTATTAGTGTAATTGCTTTCTGACATCTGTTTCCCTGTCATAATCAGTTTTTTGACAATAGCGCTGACATAAATAGTATGTATCAAATCAGTAATGTTCAATGCTCACCAAAATAAAAATGAAATTACATACCAATTGTATACACTCCTCACCAATCCTCGTCAACCGTGAAATGTTATGCATATGATGTATAGTACGCAATGAAGACAGACCAGCTCTTAGCCTTCTCTCAAAGCAACTTATTTTCAATATATTTTATGGTGCCATATAAATGAGAAGGGCTTTATGAAATAGCATGCAACAAAATGTGCATCTTTTTGTTCAAAGCAGTTATGAAGTACAGTTTATTAATAAATTGTGTTCCTATTTACATATTTATTATCAATGCAAACTATCCAGGGTACTCCTGTGTTGGACCTGTAATCTTGCTGGGACTCTTATAAATGCTAGTTTAATCTGAATAGCTGTGTAATGGAAATAATGTTTTTGGTCTGCTCCTGCCACTACAATTAGTGTTGTAACCTCTAAAGTCATATTAACCTCTTGGTGTTGTTTTCACTTATTCTCTATAGCAAGGATTTTCTTTCTTTCTTTCTTTTTTTAAGACTCTACAACCCAACCTATGCAAACCCCATGAGATTTTAGATTTTTTTGAAAATCTAAATGACTATTTTAAAATAAATGAAAGCAGCTGAATCATGGTTCCAACTTGAAATACCAATACATTTAAACAACCTGAGGCAGGAAAGTGAGTGGCTGTATGACCAGCGTCCAGCAGAGGGGCACACTAACTCACCTGGAGATTTGTGGGATACCTTGGCATCTACCAATAGTGAGCACTTTCTATGCCCCAGCCCGTATTTCATACTTTAACCCTCACAGCACTATGATTTTCTAGATGTTAAAATCAAGAAGTTAAGGCTGAAGCAACTTTACCAAGATCACAGAACTAGTACTACAAAGGACAGATCTTTTCTGTGAGCTAAGTCTAGACCCTCACTTCGTGTTTAGGCTAAAGGTAGTGAGAAGGTGATCTTGAGCATTGATTATGACATGTTGTAGCTTAAATCTGCAACATCAACTCACCAAAACTCACTAATGAGCTCCACAATCCAGTCTGTATTTGTCACCACACTTCTAATCAACACACAGCACAAATCAGCAATTATATTACATTTACTGATCCTTGGCACCCAATTATAAAATGACCATCCAAATAAATTCTAATTGATATAATTCCACTGGAGCTGTTTGAACAAGCCATAATCACACTTTAATGCCAACCAGAACTGCAACCATGGTAACAAAAGTGTCACCAGTAAAAATGCAGCACAGATAAAGTTATTTTGTTAATAGTTAAAACACAACCATCCCTAAATGATTTGGAGACTCCCAAGGATATCAAAATGTGAGGATACTAAAGTCACTTATTTTAATATAATTATTTTAATAAAGGCAAAGTATTTGCATGTACCCTATACACGTCCTCCCATGTAATTTAAATCATCTCTAAATTATGTAGAATACCTAACACAATGAAAGCACTATGTAAATAGTAGTGGTAGGGCATAGTTTAGGGAATAATAACAGGAAAAAATTCTGCACATGTTTAGTACAGACACAGTCACTGTAGGCCTAACTAGTCAGAAAATGATCTTAAGCATTGATTATGAGTTTTAGTTTTACAAGATGTAAAATGGTCTGGTGACAGATGATGTTGATGTTACAAATTATGAATGTAGTTAAAACCACTAAACGCTACACTGTTTGTGCTATGTGTAGTTTACCACAATAAAAATATTGGGGGAAAGTAAATTTTATTACACATAAACACACACACACACATTCAATCCATGGCTGCTTGAATCTACAGATGTGGAACCCTCAGATTTAGAAATGTTATTACATCTCCAAGAATAATTGAAGGCTTTTATATTTTCTGGAATCATCTGTTTTTGCTAACTATCCTAGATATGAAGAGTCATTGAAGAGAACCACAGAATTGCAAAGTAAAATCTATACATAAAAAATAAATACTGCTCTCCCCTCCCTGTTGGAGCAATGGGTTAAAGCACAGCACTGCAAAGCTAGCAGCAGCCGCTTCAGCACAAATTCAATCCCTGGCCAGGAAGCAGACCCACATGGTACAGCAGACCTCTCATGATTTGCCTGCTGCTCCCCTCAGCAGTGTATTTCATCAATTTGCCTGTTCTGCTCTCTGCTCTGTCTCTGGTGAACCCTCTCACCACCAGCACCTCTGGCCTGTAGCCCAGTTCTGTATACATAAATAAATAAATCTTTAGTAAATAAATAAATACTGCTTACTGACTGTTATTGAACTCCAACCCAAAGATAATCAGTATCTTTACAGAGTGGTAATCCATTGGTATAACTGGCATCAAAGCAAACTTCTTTGTTGGAAAAGACTCCTTGAAACAAAAACTACTCACACTCCTGAAGAGTTTTTAAAGAAACTGGTACAAGCTATTTGTTTTGTAATACTAAAACTAATACAGTACAAATAAGATAAATCTCACCAGTCTACATCTGAAAAATCAGAATTTCTTGACTGTGGTCAAGTTCATATTTATACATTAGAGAGGAAGTTCACTGCCTTCCTATCTCTGAGATGACTGAAAGGAGACTCTATTTGACTTTCTTTGGTCTCTTAGATTTATTAGCTGTTCTTAGTATATGTGTGATTTCAAACATGTTTTTGAGAGCTTCTTTATCCTTACTGGCAATAATCAAAGCAACACTGTCCAAGTGACACAGTGTTGATCCATGAACAAATGATATGAAAAATATAGAATCTACATTCTACATTTGGAACATTATTGAGCCTTAAAAATAGGCCCTCCCTGGTGGCGCAGCGGGTTAAAGCACTGTACTGAGAAGCTTAAGCCACTTCCGCATGAGTTCGATTCCCGCCTGCCCCGGAGGAGTCCACATGGCGTGGCAGACCTCTCCTGACCTGCCCGCTGCTCCCCTCAGCAGTGTACTTTGTCGATCTGCCTGTTCTTCTCCCCACTCTGTCTCTGGTGACTCCTCTCACCCTCTGCATCTCTGGCCTGTACCCCAGTTCTATATGAATAAATAAATCTTTAAAAAATAAATAAATAAATAAATAAATTCTGACATAAGCTACATGAAACAACCAATCAAAAGAGGCAAAGATAATGCTATATGACTCCAAGTAAAAGAGGTACTTAGATGCAGTCAAAATCATAGAAACAGAAGTAAACTAGTGAGGGAGTAGGAAAAGTGTGGTGGGGGTGCTGTTTAATGGGTACAGAGTTTCAGTTTTACAAGATGTAAAGTGGTCTGGTGACAGATGATGGTGATGTCACAAATTATGAATGTAGTTAAAGCCACTAAACTATACACCATTTATGTTATGTGTAGTTCACCACAATAAAAATATTGAGGTGGAAGTAAATTAATCTGTATAAAGATGAAATAAGATAGATGGTAAAATGCCTCATAGAGTTAAGATGTCTAAGTGTGTAGTGGTTACTTCATTTTGACTACCCAGAACTTTACCCAAAAATGGAGCTCCCTGATTTCACGCCTTAATTTATCTGCATCATTGCAAGAAAAGATATCATTCCTCTAACAAACGATGGTTGAGAACCAGCCATGTGTCTGGTTGTGTTCCAGAGGCTAGGAAAACAGAAGTAAGCAAAAGACCAGGTTGCCACCATCACATGGTAACAAAGAACAGCATGTGCAAAAAATAAATTGATGTTTTCAGGAGAAAAGATGATTCCAGGGAGCAGATACAGTCTATTGTATAGTCAGGAATATCATTACACAAAGAGGACGTTCAAAGGAGACCTGAGTAACAAGAAGGAAACAGAAGGAGGACTTGACGTCGGGGGTATATCCCGCAAGAAAGGAAACAAGCCATAAATACTTTAGTCTGTGATGAAGTCAAAGACATAGGTAGGAAGCTTGTTCACAAAGGGCCACACAGGTCATAAGAGAACAAATTTTATACTTTATAACAGATTCTATACTTATTTTAGCAGAAGTATACTGGAAGGCTTTAAACAAGGGAGCACCATGATTCCATTTATATGGTAGAAGGTTAGGGTTTCTGGACACTGGTTTCCTGACGATGGTGGACGAAGTCCTCTCATGGGACTATGGAACTCCAGAAGGGGAAAGCCCCTCTGAGAAGACTTATGTCTGCAGATGGCAGTCACGGTGTGTCTGGCCTTGTGGGCCACTCAAGCAGAGGAAGCCAGCCTATGGAAGCCTGGATAGGCACGCAGAGAGACTATTAGAGAATATGTGATTGGAATTCCTGTACCTGAGGTCCCACATTATTCTTCTTGGGCTTCTGGAGGCTCCCCCCAAATTTCTTGTTTAAGTTGAATTTTTCCCACTGGTTTGAAGTTTATCAATGATATGTAAGTGTGCTATCACGGGTGTGGACTACATCAAGTTAGTTGTCGTACAATCTATTCATTTCAACATTCCAGTAACCCTGGATCATTAAAATAAACACACTAAAAACAGTAAAGCAGATGCTTAATTGACAACCAAATTAGGGGGTTCAGCTCAAACCCAAGTCTGTCTGACTCCCAAGTGTCTGCAGCCAATCAGCACCATGGGTAGTTTCCACCTGGGAGGCCCTGCAATGTGCCAAGCTTGGCAGATGGCAGGATGGGACAAGTCTCCCTCCAAGGGAGTGCCCGCAGGCAAGAGGGGAAAAAGAGCCAGCAAAGAGCAAAGCAAAGCCACTCCTGCAATTAACACTTCCACAAAAAACACCATTGTTAAAGAGGAAGAAGTCCCTTTTTCTCCAAGGTCAAAAAAGGTAAATCAGTGCATGAATTCAACTTGATATCCATATCTCTCCTTTCAAATGGGTCTGAACACATACTTACAAATGAAATAAAATGTACAACTGATATCAGAGTAGCAGGTACACACAATAACTTCAGAGACTCATAAAAGGTCAAAGACATTTCAGGTCCCCCAGGTTACTTTCTAGTAATGAGTTTCATATCAGTATAACATCAAATATTTCTACCTTGGCTCTATAGGCTTGAATCATTGACTTAAGTTCATCTGCACTTATACTTCTTAAAACTTTCTATTAAGGCCCTACCTGGTGGCTCAGCTGTTAAAGCACAGTCCTAAGAAACTAAAGCCACATGAGTTTGATCCCTGCCTGCTCTGGAGGTGACCACGTGATGTGGCAGACCTCTCCTGACCCGCTCGCTGCTCCCCTCAGCAGTGTACTTCGTGGATCTGCCTGGTCTGCTCCCCACTCTGTCTCTGGTTAATCCTATCACGGCGCCTGCATCTCTGACCTGTGCCCCAATTCTGTATGCACAAATAAATCTTTTTTAAAAAATTAAAAAAACTTTCTATTAAGTTAACAACACTAACAAACTTTCTTCTTTACTGAAATTTAAATATACTGACATACCAATTTCAAATGCTGTATTTATTCTTACAAGCTAGAACACACTAAATGGTTGAAGTTAAATGAAATACCAAAATGTTTACAGTTTAAGAGTGTACAATATACATTCTCACATTCACACATGAATAAAGTAGTACATAATCAATTTTAGACACAGAATTTTAACCATTTTTTTCTTCTTGTTGCATCCAAATGCAGGTGTGAGGAAGACTAAGTAGTTTTAAGCTAGTGACTTTTTCCTACTATCTTGTCAAGTTAAATATTAGTTTTCTAAGTGAACAAGAAATAAACTAAACAAACACAAAAAGAAGACTGTTTCTGATTTACAGGAAAGTATATGACAAAGCCATTTACATAAACAAACAATGATAAATGACCTAACAAGCTCAGTTTATGGATGCACATTTATATTCTACATTCTGCATGTCTTATTAATTTTGCATTTTGTTGTTTTGGTCTAAGCAATGAATGCATTACAAAGTTAAAATAGAACAGATAACTTAAGAAAACACAAATTAAGTAATATACCTATGATACATCCATAAACATTAAATTACTAGAACTTGGTCTAAATCATGTCATTTTTCATCTTTTATTTTTCCCCACCCACTCTTTGTCCCAGTTCCACTCTCATACACACACACAACACACACACACACACAGTGCATGAAACAACATTCCAATTGCTAAGAGAAACAAAGCCTAATCTATCTTGAAATATATCCTACAGATAATTTTAATTTCAAAGTTACATAAACTTAATATATATGTATATGTATTATATATATATATTTTCACTTTAAGCTTGTCAGGAATGTCTATCTGGGTAGCATGTTACAGATAACAATGAATCCTTTTACAGTCTCCTAACAATTTTATAAAATAACCATTCCTAATCACTCGAATTCATCTTGACGGCAATATTGAAAGAAAGAAATAGTTTTATTAACGCTTGCCATTTCTTAGTGACAAGAGAGTTCCAAAGTTTTATAAAAAAAAAAAAAACATTCTGACCTTTGTTGCCTTGATTTTTTAAATACAAATAAACATTAAAAACTCATAGTTTGCAAACACTTATTGAACAACTACAATATATAAAGCAATGTTTTAATCATTATAAAAGTTCACCTTTAAACAGACACTAAATAATCACAGAAGACAAACACAACCCTGTGCCTTCAGTTTATTTTAATTCTTCTTCTTCCTACTTGTAAAAGAACAATGAAGTCATTGCTTCCCTTTCCTTCAGGATGTATGTTGGCTTGAAATTAAAAAAAAAAAAAAAAGGGTCAAAAATAAAACAAATTATTTTAAATACCCTTTTCCTAATGCTAATTCTTTATCAAATTGTTTATCATGTTTAACCATTTTGTAGCTCAGATTTAACTGGTAAAATATAAGGAACTTATTCATTTTTCCTGTTGCTGTTTAAAATGAAATTCTCTTTCCAACAAACTTTATTTCATTTGAGAGATTTCATGGATTTAACAATTTTTGATTACATAAAATGTGATATCATCTAAGGCTTAATTAAATTATTAGATGTCACATCAAATCTTCTAACGTGATAGAATAAAGGGTTCTTCAAGTCAAGATGCATAAATTGGGGAAAGCTGGGGTCATCTTCCAGAGACAGTCTAACGTAATTTATTTTCATAACAGTCACATACTCAAACTACCCAATTATCTACTGGCTACTTCCCCCATTCTTATAAGGTGACTGAAGTTTTCTACTCCAGTAAACCCTCTCTTACCCCCATGCTTTCTAACAGTTGTAAATTCATTTACATCACTACTTTCTCCTTTCAGCTCCATCATGTATTCTATCAAGACCTGGGTATCAATTGGCCCCATTCCTCAAGCTAAACCACTCTAACTAAATCCCAGATGATACCTCCTTGCTTTTCCTCCTGCCACTCTGCCTTCCTTTACCATTACTCATCTTCATTTTCACTCGTGGGGTCCTTCCCAGTCCAGGTCTCCAGGACTCTGACCTTGACTTCTGCTCAGCCCATTCCTAGCTGGCTTTCACCACCATCTATGCACTGATGATTCCACATCTTGATCTCATCCAAAACATCCACTTCGTATTCTTACTGGGATACCTCATAAACACTCCAATACTCAACAAGTCTAAAGGTGAATTCATATTTGTATTATCTAAAGCACCTGGGGAAATTGGGTATTATCTTAGACATTCTTCCCTTACTGGGAACTTCATCACTTCCATGATTAGTCCTGTGAGTCCCTCCCCACCAGGCAGTCACTTTCCTAAGGAGTACCTTGTTTCCTGCCTTCAGGCTGTTCTATTTATAAAGTAATTTTACCTTCTCCACCCTAGTAATTCTCGCTCACACTTCAAAAGTGAGAATGAAACACCCTCGGTAGGAAGTATCCCCAGTTCCCTCTAATCTCATCCTATGTCCTCTTTTTACGAATGCCATAGCATGCTCCACCTCCCTGTGCTCCCTCGCCCACACATTTTAGTCTCCTAGAGTTACCTGTTTACATTCCTATTTTTTTAAATAGTGCACTGTAACCTTTCCCTGACAAAGTCTACATATATATTTTAACTTTACAGCACCATGCTTAACACATAAAATGCATCTAGCAAATGGTTATCGATTGAATAATTATGTGAAGTAAATTTCACCATCAACATCAACTTAATGATATATTAATTTCAATTTTATTCACCATCTCTGACTTTTTGAAATAATAAATATCAAGGTAGCTCCAGTTTATAGGCTGGTCCAACTGGCAAATTAGGATATCTTGAAAAATTATATTCACTTCTGATAAAATTAGCAAGCCCACACACACTTCCTTCTTGCCATTCTTGGTCAAACCAGGACCCCACCTTTTCCTGTCTGTTTAGACACTATCACTATCTCTTTTCCATACCAGTTCTGTACTTGTGTAGGTTTCAAATAGGAATCAAAATGGTGACCACTGCTCCCTTGAGCATTTTCCTAGCTATACTAACAGAAAGCATGACCTCCATGTGAAGAACCACATGTCCTCTACTACATTAGAGGACAGAAGTGTAGGAAGAGGAGCTGTCTATTCCTCTCAGCTAGAGAACCGTAAGCACATCCACCTCTGCTTCCCAGAGCCATGGGTTAGCTTTGACAAAACATCTCCATATAAATAGATTGTATTCATTTCTTATTTGGATGTATCTTCTCTTTCACTGAAATACTCCTAGATTAGCTACCTTCCTCAAAGGTGTATGTATTTGACCTTTCCAGATACATCCACCGAAAGACAGGAAGCACTTTGGATCTCTTTATAACAGAACATCACTCTCCAAAAAAGTTAAATTGTCATCTAAGGAAGTTGTATAATCTCATAAGGCAGTTTATCTCTAGAAGCAAATATTACTTTCTTACCTTAAAGTAGATGACACAGCACAATTTCATTTCACATTCTTAGTCCAGGCCAAGAAAGCTGTTTCTGGAAGCTTCATCTCATTTTACACAAACATGAATTTCTTAAAAATAAACTCTATGACTGTTCATGTAATACATGCTTTATTGGAATAATGATTTCCAAATCTCAATCTTACCATAGCTATCACTGAATGAGAGGGAGGGTTCTGGGTGAAAAAGAAAAAAGAGCCAGGCTTCGCATTCCTAGTCACCAAGTTGAGCAGCCTATGTGCGTGCCATTTAACGTGAAGTGGCTGTCAAAGGTGCTAAGTCTCCTTTTCCCTGAACCTGTAACTGCACACTGTGCATGATTATCACTAGACAAAATATTATAATGGCTTTATTTCTAGAATTTACTTAGGTTTACTTAGGCAGCCTCCTTAGACCACTCATCTTTCTTCACAAAATTTGTTGCTTTTCTCTGCCCTTGTTTAATTTCATTTATAATGTTCCTTCAACTTGCAATTTCCACACTTAACTTATATTTTTATAGTAACCCAATGAAACCTTCAGATAACAGAAAATTTCCACTGCAATAATTATTATTGGACAGATAATGTTATTCCCACATTATAGAAGAAGAGATGGTGGTCTGAAGGGCTAATATCTTTACCCAAGTTCACCTAGCTAATAAATGCCCAGCCCAAGTAAGTGAAACAAAGGTTGGAACTAAGTTAGTTCAGCATCAGACACATCCTTCAAAATGCCTCTCCCTTAGAAAACTCTCCATCCACCCCTGTTAGACTGCCCGCAATAAGCGCTGTTTTCTCTCCCTGAATTATGTTCATGTCTATTTAGTTCTTCCATTGGACCCATCGTATGTCCATGCTCATGTTCCCTGTTGAACACAATCAGTAAGTATAGAAACCATGTCTAATTTTTATCTTGAACAGTGACTTATGAAATTAATTTGTGAAATAGAAACTTCTTCCATCTGAAATTATCCCATTTGTTGAAAAGCTGAACATGAAAATTAGGTGAACTGAGCCTAATAAAGGACTTTCAAATTACATCATGAAAATGTCATATACTTTAAGTACACATCATATATAAGTGTCATAGTTGGTCAGTTCCCAATTTAAATGAAGAAATATAGAGAAGAATGGCTAGGGTCACAAATAACCTACAAGAATCTATTTATTTTTCAATAAAGGCATCTATTTATTCTCCATTAATTTTTTTAAAAGGTTTATTTATTTATGCATACAGAACTAGGATTTGGGCCAGAGGCACAGGGGTGGTGAGAAGATTCACCAGAGACAGAGCCGGGAGGCAAAGTACTGCTGAGGGGAGCAGTAGGCGGATCAGAAGAGGTCTGCTGCGCCATATGGATCACCTCTGGAGTGGGAATCAAACTCAAGCTGAAGCGGCTTTAGCTTCTTAGCGCTGTGCTTCAACCAGCTGTGCCACCAGGGAGGGCCCTCTCCATTCATTTTTTAAAGACTATTCATTACTTATTGAGTAAATAAATGAATGGAATAATGAGTTGATATACTAATTAAAATTAAATAGAACTGTGGCCTTTATTCACTAAGTAGCAATGTTAAAATTGACCTACTATGTGCTAAGTGCTATGTTTGAAATGAATTTTTTCTATTTTTGCTTTATTTTAAAGTTTCAATTGTCTAGAAAATCCTAATTTAAAAAAATAAATAAATAAAATGAGTAATCACTGGCTATGGATCAGCTATCGTAAGTTTCATGTTTGCTTTGTTTTTATTCTCTCTTCTGGGTATAGATTAATGGGCTAAAAAGCACTGATGTGTCACCCATTAAGGAGTTAAGGCTTTCTCCTTTCTACTGCATTAAAGTTTATCTATACACATGGGAAAATAAAATGATAATAAGAGCTTCCCAGCAAAAGAAAGGAGTATACCAAATTAAATACAAAGGCAGGGTTAGAAAAATAAAGACTCAGGTAAGAGAATGTAATGTGTAAAATGAAAAGGGGAACAAAAATTACTTAATAAAATTAACAGGGAAGAAACTATTACAGTCACAACTTTTGAGCCATCTGGTAATGTTACTTGATGGCTGAGATATGAATTATTTAATAGTCACTGAAATGAGACTCTACTAAATTAACTTTTGCGGAAAATTTATTTAACAAATTTATTTAACAAATTGTGATTTAGTAATATTTATTAAGTGTTTAAAGGCTGTCCAATGGTTTCTACCTGGGAATTTTTTTAATATCTAATCTCAGAAACTATTTACCAGTTTATATCTTTAGTTTTGCAATATGTCATGCTTCTGTCTCTAATTTCTGTTTCATTCATTGTTAAACTATATACCCTCTTTATGGAATTCTCTCCAGAGAAGCAAACTAACCAATTACTTTATTTTTACGTAAAAAATTGACAATCTAATCGTTGGCTTATAAATCATTGAAATACCCCTTTGTTCTTCCTAGCTTATAAATGACCTGATTATTCCCAAACTTTCAATCGTAAATGAATTCTCAATTCTTCACAAATACTTTTGCAATTTCTATTAGTCTGAAGTCACTCAATCTCCCCATGTCTATTTATTCACTGATATTTAAATCAGAGGTATGATGTCAAAGAAATTGTGATTTAGAAATGTTGCCCAAAGAAATATATAGAACTAATGTATAAACTATTAGCCTGAGTGATAAATGTGAACAAATATGGTACCATCGTACAAACAGAACGCTAAAAAGATTCTTTCAGCAGACTTTCAGAGTGCTTCCTAATCTTGGAGCTAAGGATGCAGTGGTGACCACACACGTTCTCTAACCTTGAGCAGCTTATGATTAAGTGCAGACTGATTAATCATACTACAGTGAGAAGCAACTGGATGAGAAGGTAAATAATGGATTTCGGCAAGGCACTCATCTCAGGCTTGAAGTTGGTAGAGAAATGATCAAAATGATACATTGTGCCAAAATCATTAAGCTGAGGCCTGATGAACAAGTAGTCAAAAAGAGGAGAAAAGACTTCCAAAAAGAGAGGGAACAAGTGCAGTCTCAGCAGGGAGAGAATGTGTGGGAGACTGGAAAGAGCAACAGGTAGGAAGTAATGAATTTGCATGTAAAGAAGAAAACCAGTAACAGGTGATTGAAGACTTTGACCTTTAGAGTGAGAGCAATAGAAGACATGAAGGTATTTTCAACAAGCAATAATAACACAGCCGGATTTGCATTTTAGAAAGATTTTTCTGGTCATGAAGTTAAGAATGAATTCCAGCAGGACCATTTTGGAGGCAAGATGGGATGTTGTTTGACCTAATCTAGCAAAGGGTTAGAAGGATAGTGGCCTGTGGAGCCAGGATAAGGGAAGTGGGAATGGAGAAAAGCAGTCTGAAGTGAAAACCTCAGTGCTTGATGTTAGTTTGTTAGTTTGTTTTAGATCAGCTTCTTACTGGCTTTGCCTATTTTACAAATCACTATTCTAAAATCAGCTTGACAAAATTGAGATTGCACAAATCTGGCTTCCTGCATAAAGCTATTTTGCAATGTCCAGACAATGAGACTATCATCTGCAAAATGACTTTGAATCATGCTTGTTTTTAAAAATATCTGAAATGAAGAACAGATGTTAAAAAGATAAGGAGAGCTAAATAACAAAGAAATGAAACAAGCTGCCTGACTTGTTCATTTGCTCCTGATTAAAAAACATCCAGATCAGTATGTATGAGTTCAGAGCAATAGTCAGTTATAAATGCTGCTGCTATAAAGAAGAAATTAGAGTTTTCAAACCAAGAAAATTATAAAACTCTAATATATAAATGTTGACAGTTTATGGCAGTAATGTGTTGCTAACTCTCTTCCAATGTAAATCTCCCAAGGAATTGACATTAATTGGCTGTAAAGCAAACAATAGAGAGACTCCTAAAGCCAAGGGATTTTACCATTCTCAGTAGAACTATTTCTTATGAAGCAACAAACTTAAAGTCTTGCTTAGAAGTGTTATGTTCGTCCATGGGTAAGTCACCAAAGGAACACTACAAAAAAATGTCACCATTTCCTCATATTATTTACTAGGGGCTGTACACTCACTTGTGGTAAAAGTTAGGAATTAAAATTCATGGGCCCTCCCTGGTGGCACACCAGGTTAGGATGCAGCACTACAGGCAAGCCACAGCTGCTTTAGTGCAAGTTCAAGCCCTGGCCCTGGAGGTGATCCACATGAAGCAGCAGACCCATTTTGTGTTGCCCACTGCTCCACTCAGCAATGTGTTTCTTGGATCTGCCTGTTCTGCTCCCCACTCTGTGTCTGCCCCTGCACTTCTGGCCTGTACCTCAGTTCTATATGCATAATTAATTTTAAAAAAGAGTTAACCTTAAAAAAAAAAACTCTTTACCTTAGTCAAGTTGTTTATTTTTCTTGACCTGTGATGTTCAACCATATTTCCTAAGAAATAATCATCTTTATGGCTACTTTCATGGTGGTCAGGGAACAGCACTGGCCCTCAATGTAAGGACATCATTTCAACCAAAACAGGCCACTGTCAAATAGCCACTAAGAGCAATTTGTTATCAAGTGTTGTGGTACTTGTTCTGGTCCCCAGCTTGTTTAGAAATGGGTATCTTTAACAAATGACTCTAAGATTTCAGTCTTAAATACAACAGAGTATTAGTGAAACCTGGGAAGTTCATTGTACAGTAAGACACAGAAAAGCAAGTAGACTTCCAGAACAGCCAGGAAGTTTCTGAACTGATGCCCTTAGTTCTTTTTCTTTTTTTAATGTCTTTATTTTTTAATTGTATTTTTGGAAAGAAAAACTGGGGTGTAGGCCAGAGATGCAGGGAGTGAGAAGATTCACCAGAGACAGAGTGGAGAGCTGAACACGTAGATTGACTGAAATATACCACTGAAGACAGCAGCAGGTGAGACAGGAGAGGTATGCTGAGCCTTGTATAATTAGCTCTAGGAATTGAAATCAGACCCTAAAGGTGAGAGCACTAAGACTGTTAACCCCCAGACTACCAGGGAGGCCCTGATGGCCTTAATTCTTAATCACTTCAAGAACAAGAAGGACAGGTTTGCCTTGCGATATATGAAGACTTATAAAGTTAAAATAATTAAAAGACTGTAATATATACTCAGATAATTATCAGGGTTTCCCCTACTCTTACCTTTGAAATATTTAATCTTGTAAAAGCTAATAGGGCTTATCCCAGGAATTATCTTTTATAACAAAACCTTCACAAGTGCAGTAACCCATGAATTCTCTAAACATAAAGTGGAGGAACTATGCATATGATCCCAAAGAGACATACACAGAGCACCTGGTTCAAAACAGTACTGATTATTTATGGGCAGAAGACTGGGTAAACTGATTGTGGGAATATATTTGAAAGGCTGGCTAAATCAATCATGGGAAAATTAGAACTAACACAAGTACATGTAATGCATGTGTATAAAACAGCAGTGATATGATTTATTACACATCTGCCTCACCCAGAATTGTTTCACAACATATTTATCAGTGTTTTGCAAGTCTGCCCATATTAGCAAATGTCACCACAGTGTTGATACAGGAATTATGTTTACACATACTTCATGTCAAATGAAAAGCTTTCATAAATTTTGTTGAATTTGAAAGAAATCTCATTTTTAAACCTACCTAAAATTTTAAAAATTACAATAAAATATCCAAAGGTATATATTCCTGGGACCTATACAAATATTAAAACTAGCTAACATCACATGATATAATTTTTGAAAGCATGTGCACGTACAGTACAGTATAGTTAATTTCAAACATAAAAAGTATGGACTAGCAAAACAGTTAAAATTTTTCTAATCAAAATTTCAGGATAGGATTCTTTTAAATATCAGTAACTCTTATGTATCAGATGATTCAGTATGGAAAAGTTAATTTCCATAAAAGCTTATGGAAATAAACTTTTTATGAATATTTTACACTGTAGATTCTTTGAGATAACTTGTAGAAAGGCCCTTCTCATTGTACTGAAGAAAACAGCGAAAGAAGAGGAGGCTCAAAGGAAGTCAGTGGTTCCCTGGACTTGCTACCTGCTACCCCTGCCTTAGATCAGTGGACTCTTCAGACAAACAAATGGAAGAACTATGCCAATTAAGCCATCAGGTTCATTGTGTTAGTAGGAGTTACATTCAAAAGACGTATGTTGGAAAGAAGTAAGCAAACATGCATAAGCAACTCAGAATGGTGTATCTGAAACATACCTACAAGGTTATTTCACAGCACCAAAAATGGTTATTATTTTTTTGATTTTACTTTCTATAATGATAAATTCTTTTTTATTCCCCTTTCTGGCTGTAGAGAAATAAATCATTTATTGGATGTTCCACTTATGGTTTCAGGGGGAAAAAGTTGGGAGTTAGCAGCACAACATACACACAGAGAATATTACCACTACCCAAAAAATGCATGGTAAGTTTAATGTTCTGTATTTCAACTGGGTCAAAGAATACATTATCCTAATCTAAAGAAAGCAGTGTGTAGTTACTGAGCACCACACTTAAAGACAATACTGAGCTTTTTTAGAATCTCCTGTTGTTGCAGACTCCTAGAATGTGTAGAAATTTGACTTTTAAATATTGTGGTTCCTATTCAGTTTGTCCACAGGGCATATTCTTCATATTTCTCTATAGTCTCAAAGCCTAAATAAACTATGAATCTTTCCTATAGGCTAAGACCTTGCACAATATGGATTTAAGAGAAGATTTCCAATTAGTGGATGAAAGAAAATAAGTGGGAAAGAGGAAGAAATGAAACATAAAAAGTAAGATTTCAGAAAAGTATAATTCACTGCCTTCAAGGCTTTCTCTTAACAAAATCACAGACCAACATCTACTAGAATGCCTGAAGAAGAAGCAGCGAGGATAGCCAACTTTAATTTGGAGGAAAAACAAGAGCTAGCAGTGCTGAGATCTGTTTGGTTGGTCTCTTGAGGAAAGGATTAAAAGTCTGTATTTTAAGGAAAGTCATAGAGTTTCTGACCCCATGTTCAGATTTGCAATTTTAACAGGCTATATTAATTCAACAACCCCAGACAAGAACTCTAATTCTATTTAAATACCCAAATCAGTACCATCATCCCATACCTCAAGAGGTTGAGATTAAATCAAGGAACAACTATGAAATGGGCCAAAAGTCTGGTTATAACAAGGTATAGAATATCTTATATTTGATTCTTTCCTCAGGTAGTATTCTCTTCATCTGACCACACAATACTTGACAGAATCAAGAGTGAGAGATACTGTCTCAACAAAAGCATCCCTGCTGGCTCGCTATTCTGAAGTAACTCCAGTTGCACAGAATCATTGTCGGGAACATGGTGAGAGCAGCCATCCTGTGTGAACCTTAGGGAATAAGAGAGACCTCTCAGGGATGAGGACCATGAAGAGATCATTAAGTTCTGAGAAAATATACTCAGAATAAAGGGCAAAAGATTGGAGTTAGTCAGATAAAACAAAACTTTATGTATCAGTCGTTACTTTTCACTTGCTTATTTTCCATCTCCAAAATAAATATAAGACTTTAAGGGGGAAAAGCTGAACAAAACAAAAATTAAACTAGGAAAGATAAGAAAAGAATCCAGTTAAACAAACAGCAAACACACAAAATATAGGTCAGAGGTTTTTGTACTTGTTTGAGGTTAGCTGTGAGTTTGCTCTGAACTTTCAAGAAAACAAAATTTTAAATTCCAGTCACTGTTTACTGTTCATAATGTACAAAAGATACAAATAAGCCAGTTCAGAAACATAACCATCTCTTGTTAAAATAGAAGGCGTCCCCCAGCCTCCTATCCCCTCCCATTTCCCATTTAGGGAACAGAAACTGTGCTGCCTTGCACAATATCTCTTGTCATCCCCCAAAACAGCTACCATAACAACTTCATTAGAAGATACCTTGAAAACCTCCTTCAGTGTAGTATGGTATGAAGTCTAAGCACAGTTCACTTCAAAAGCAAATTCACAACTCTAATTATTTAATAGTGTCTTCTAGCACCACTATGTGTGTGTGTGTGTGTGTGTGTATAGATACATATATTTATACACCTAAATACAAAGTTTCATATGTGTATACACACATTTTATACACACACTGTAATGTAAGGTATAACAACACAAGTATAAATTCAACAACTAGAATGTAGTAGAATGCTAGAATATACTTTTTGAAAGTTCTATCTATTGAGAGACAGATGACCCACTAAATAAATTCTGACAATTCTGCAGACCTCAGGAACCTATTCTCTCATTTTGAACTATTAGTCTATAAAGTCAGTCTAAGTACTCATTTCTATCAAATTCATGGAAAAAGCAAAAGAGTTAGAAATATAAAAACCCTCCCAAGGTGACATTTATTAGCAATAGTGCATCTAGCTTGAAATACAATCCCATTCTGTTCAGTTATTACCCACTTATAGGTAGATGTTGAAGGAAATTCAGAAGTGAATAACTATAGACATGGCCTAAAGAACATGTGATGTGACCAAAGAAAATAAACAAAAGGGAAGTAAAAAGGAGAAGGGAGACAACCCATGATGTTACAATCAAATCAGTGCCTCAAAAACAGCATAAAATTTTCTGAGTGTCCTAAGACATGTCTTTTTTGAAGGGTGTCACTTCAGAAAAACTCGAAGGCAAAGTAGTAAATAGATGGATAAATTTAGGTGGAATTAGGAATGGAAGAGCAGGAATGTAGCAAAGAGATGGTAACACATTGTATATACTCAAGGCGTCAAGATTATCAATTACAGAGAATTTAGAAATGGAAAGTAGATCCACGATATCAAAAGCCATAATGTAGAGGCTGTATTTAATGAAACAAGGAAAGAGCTCAAAACTATAGGGCTCATGATCTTAGACTTCAATCAATTCATTCATCTTTGAAAACATACTGTTTGTAGGATAGAAGATACCTACTGGGAAGCCCAAGACTAAGTTGCAAAGAAACCATATTGTCTACATCTCCCCATAAGAGTATGTAATTCTTACAGAGAAGAAATCTGTTTGGAGAAAATGGCCAGCTTCTATTACTAAGTTATACTCAAGCATTCTCTGACATAAGTCTGTTTATGAAGATCAAACTTGACAATATGCAAACTTCCCTAAAAATAATTACAAATCTCTATGCCATCATGCATGTACCATAACCTTAACTGGCATAAATGTTCTATATCACATTTATGTTTCAGTCTAAATTTACCGAATCTCAGGCTTTAACTTGTAATTATCCTTTAAAGGACCAAGATTTTCATAACTTCATATATGAAGTTTTGGAGGCAGTCACAAGTCACTGTTTGATGAAAGGAAGCTGTCATTAGTCAAACAATCTGGGCATATGTATTTTATCGGGAATATTCACTTGAATTAACCCTCTGTTATATCTTTTGGTATAGAAACATATACAGTAAGAAAATTTATACAATTAACAATATGTCTCAACAGGATACTTTCAAAACAAAGGTCACAAATTAATAATATTTAAAACTTATGTTTTTAATTCCAATGAAAGCAGAAAAAAGAAGTTACTAAAATAAATGTAAATGATATGCTAAGCTACTTGTTTCTAGAACACAGCAATTAATTTAAAAATGAAATTTCCCTGGGGTCCTAAACTATTTTTATTACCTAAACAATGGTAGTAAGTTTTCTTGTTGCATTCAATCACAGTTAAGAGTAATGATGAGGCCAGAATTTAACTACATATTTTTAGGCCTTTTTTTCCTCATTTAAATTTTAAAATTCTTCAAGACATTACATTGTCCTTAGACAGGGTTAATAATCTGTGTACAAAAAGTTCAAGATACTGTTAAACATATAACTATACTGGACAAAGTGAGATTTGTAGCTTCTAGGGTTATTTTAAGTTTATTTTCACTAAATATTGGTATTCAGATAAACTAGTTAGCATGGATAAATACGTTTTAGGTATGTGTAGGGAATAGTTACTCATGAAAATAAATTTGTATATGATGCACTTTTAGTAACATTTTTAAATTATTCTTGGAAATTTCACAACAATTTGTTAATTACTTTGAAAACGATGCAGTAGAAAGTAATGATTTTTTTGTACATTTATTTCATCAAAAGAATAGACTCAAAATACAAGACTTTGCATGTAGGAGGTGCTATATAAATTTTGAATACATGAACATATTAGTAATGGCAATAAAAGTGGGGAACATAATAAAGAAATATTATTGTAAATTGCCACCTATTTACAAGATGGTAAGTCAATATATTAACAACATTGCAAATAGGAAAAGCAAATTACTGAGACTTATTAATATGAGAGATTTGGGGAAGATAGAAATACTAGCAAAAAAAAAATCAGTTTCTGTGCCCTCTGGTGGCAATAAAGTCAACTGCAGTATTTACTAAAGTATTGCAAAATAAAATGGCCCTGTTATGAAATCAGATTTTTTTTCCCTTGTGCCAAATGTCTGTAATAAAAATTCTGATTGCTAAGTGCCAAAATTCAAGACTGTTGGATTTTTTAATTTTCCCATACTGAACTTTTAGCTAGGCTACTTTACAAAGGGCAACATCTTTTTTTCTCCTTTTCATTGCTACAGTTTATAAATTCAGGTTAAACATTTAATTATAAGATTATTTGGAATTCTTAGACTTATATATAGGGAATAAGCTACTTCAGTTTGTAATAAACTTCCAAAGAATCTCACAAGACATTTATCACTACTGCTTATTTACTCAATTCTGTAAATACATGGGTTCCTCCAATGGTTTCCACCAGAAGTATTGGACTTGTTTAAAATTCCTGGATATTTAGTTGAACAATTCAAGAATTTATATTAGCCAAAGCAAAGGGTTTTGTTTATCGGCACTCTTAAGGCAGAATGAATTTCATCCTAAACTTGAGGACTTGGAATAGTAAATTGTGTGTGTATATAAAAAAGAAAATATCAACATCTTATTGACATTTCTTTGTTTTTAATTTTTGCATTATTTATCGCCATTGTCAAAGTGTTCAAGCTAACAACTTGGAATGCATTTTGGAACACACTTCTCTAACCTCCCATAGGATGCAGTAATTGCTTGAAGCATTTATTCATTCCATGGATATAGCCATGACAATGACTGCTGCACCTTTTAAAATAAATGTATTATTTTCCTAATAGGTAAAAGTGTGTGTGTGTGTGTGTATTTTTTAAACCAATGATATCTACAAGAGAAATAAAAGGTTTGGTAATTAACATAAATCAAAACCAACCTATGTCCAATTATACAGAAGAATTACATGTGATAAAGATAAATCAACAGCCAGTTAACCTGAGTTTAATTCGGTTTTAAAATTGTTGTGACAATTTTGGGCCCCCACACCCAAGCACACACCTGTCCAGTCAGAATCTGTGCTTTCGCTATAAGAAATACCATCACCAGCAGACACGGTATTTTGTTGTCCTCTGGTTCTCAGCCTGGTGAAATTTCATTGAAAGATTTCTTGCAAGAGCCATCTCACCTGGAAGATCCAGGTGACTCCCCTAATCTTCCACCTGCGACTTACAGGTGTGATATATATTAGCGAGCACGTGTACTTTCTGAGGAATCACTTATCATCACCATCATCCCTCAGACTCAAACACAACCGTGATTCTCCTAACCAGAAAGTTTTGTTTCCTTTTCCCCTCCAGGTGGGCTTTGCTCATTTCACCTCCTCTCGAAGTCTAGTTCACGAGTTTCTGCCAAGGTCTTTCTCTACCTTAATTTCTGTTTTTCGCTTTCTTGCTGAGGGGCAGCAATGGGGAGTGGACACCGTTCACAGTGGGCAGGATTCGGAGAGGCGACTGGATCTCAGGTTCAAGGGCGCCTCACAGGGAGGAACCGGCCCAGCGCAGCCCAGTGGAATCGGCCCTCCTCCCGGGGGTGCGGCTCCTGGCAGGCCCTGCACCCGGCGCCGCCGCGCAGGAGGCGCCGCCACCTGGAAGACGCCGAGGCAGAGTCGTCCATCCGCGGCAATGTCACGGCCCCGGAAGGAACCGCCCGCGCTCAGGCTTCTCCGCGAAACCAGCCCGCGGGAGACAATGGGGCGAGGGGTGGGTCTCAGAGGTGCGTGTGCCCCACCTCTGCCACCAACTCTCCTGCTTCACGCCCCAGCGTAGTCGCCCGCCCCACCTCCAGCACCAGCTCAGCCCCAGACAGCAAGAAGCTAAAGGAGGGATGGCCGTGGGGAGGAAGGCGAGGCCACCGCGAATATTCTCCACCCGAGGGAAGCCCTGCAACCCCAGGCTGCCACCGCGTCCAGCACCCCGGGCTCCCGTCACGCACTCGTCGGGTCCTTCCAAGCAGCAGGGAAGGAGGAGGAGCCCAGTGGAGACAGCCCGGGGCAGCGGACTCCAAGGCTGGGCGGTCACAGAACGAGGTCTGCTCTCCCACCGGAGCCCTGCCTGGACTACTTGGGGGAGACAGTCGTCCTCCCGACTGCTCAGGTGGAACAAGCCCTAAATCCTCACGAATACTCCCTTTCTCCATCACCCTTCTCTAGGCAACCCTCCTCCCCACTTGGCAAGCCCAAGTTTACCCGAAAAACCGATTGCAATAACTTTAACGAGGGCGGAGGGATGAAGTGGGTACGCGTTGGGTAGAGGGGTGCCAGAGACTTGGGCTCTCCGCTGTGCACAACATCAACGAGCAAAAGTGCATCTTACCATTGATTTGGTTCCCAGGCTCCCCTTCAGCAAACTGAAACCGGTCCATTAGAAAGTGGCAAAGTAACACAACTCCAGCAGCGGCCAGGTCGACCCTCAGGAACCCCGCCATGCCGCCGCCGCGACCTCCCTCCCTCTCCCCGCCAGTCCTTCCCCGCGCCCAGCGCTCGGGGTCTGGGGTAGGGTGGGGAGCGCGAGCAAAAATAGCTGAAGACCCTCAGAGCTGGCCCCAGTGGTCTCCGTAAATTCCTCTGAGCTTTCACCCCCGTGAGCCGGGAAGAGGAAGGAGGGAGTGCAAGCAGCTCAGTCCTCTCCGGACCTCTGGGTCTCTCTCCGCAACTTGCCACAACACTTGCAGCCCGCAATCCAGACACCGAACCACAACTGCGAGCAGGAAAGGCCACTTGCAGTCGGGGCTCGCAAACTCGGTTCCACACAGGCAATGCCAACAGATGATGACTTCCGAGCCCCAGCGATCCGCTCCACCGGGCTCAAAACAGATCTAATTCCACCGCGAGCTAAGGTGCCGCCTCCAGATCCAAAAGGGCTGTCGCCACGGAGGGAACTTTCCCCGGTATCGGGATGGCTCCCAAGAGAGGTCTGGGTTTTCCGTAAGGGGGTTACAGTGGGTAGGCGAAACCCCTCCGACAAGTTTTCCTTTTTTCTTCGCCCAAAACAGGGCGCGCGTCCTTTTTCACAGCCAGAGGGCGAGGGATGGGCAGCCCCAAAAAGCTGAGCCCCGGCAAGGCTCAGGCTGCAGCAGTCTGAAGTCCGAAGCCAGGAAGAAAAAAATAAAATGTGATTTTTTTTTTTTCAAAAAGGGAGAGAAAGACGAAAGAAACAGGAGGTGTAAAAGTCAGGCTGAAACCTCGCTGGAAAGGTTCTTCCCGGCAGAGGAGGTGGCCCCAAGGCCGGCCGAGCCCGGAGGAGTTTGGTGGCGGAGGAGGCGCCGCCGCCGCCGCACTCCCCCACGCTCCTGCTCTACACTTCGGGAAGGAAAGGCAGCTCGCAATTTGCCAATTCTGCCTCTGCACCCTCCTCTCTCCTCCCTCCTCCCTCCCCCTTCTCTCCCCCAGGCTTCTCCCACCTTCCTCCCCGAAACCGGCGGCTAGCACCGACCTGTCCAATGGCAGCACTTTCCTCTGGGCTGGCAGAGGACTTGCGGAACCGATTAAGCCGGGGGAGCAAAGCAACGCGGAGCAAGAGGGCAATTCCCGCACGGCGCGCCCCCAGCTGCGAGCGGTCCCGAGCGCCCGGGCAGAGGGCGAGCAGGGAAGGGAGCGCCGGGCTGCACCTCGGCGCAGCCTGGACGCCATCCCTGCACCCAGCTCGCGCCCCCAGCAGCCCCACCGGCGGTGCCACCACCTCCAGGTCCCTGGCAGCCCTAGCGTCCGACTGCGGGGTTCTCGATCCCCAGGCCCTGCGGATGCCGACCACTTGCAGTCTTTCTGGGCGCTAAAGGGTTAATTTCAGCTGGCCGCTCCCAAGAGGGCGTGTGTGGCAATGGTTGGGGTGTGAAGAAAGCTAACCAGAGCCACTTCGGCTACTGACCCTGCGAAGCCCCTTCCGACCCCAGCCCTGTTAGACTGTTGGAGGACGGTAACGCGCAGTAGCAGGGTCCCGCTGCCGCCGCCGCTTTGTAAAGTGTCAGCGGGAGCAGGAGGAGACGTTAAAGAAACAGGAGGCCCATTGAATTTCCTACGGGGCTTTAACTGGCTTTAGCTCGCTAGTTTTGTTTTTGTTTCTTAGCTCTGGGATGTGCTTCACTGTTAACCCTTTCCAGTCCTCTCATTTGTCTGCACCTTATTTGCATAGTTAACCTCGTTTTAAAAGGATAGATACAAAGAAAATAAGCAAAGCATGCAGGAAAGCAAGCAAAACATACTGGTTAAAAGTACAAATTCTAGAACTAGACAGTTTGGTCTAACATCAGCTCTCCAAAACTTAAAGAGCTATATGACTTTGAGCATTTTAATTTCTTAATGCCTCAATTCCCCACCCAAATGGAACAAATACAAAATTGTTGTACTGGATTAAATGAGTGACAGTCTAAAATAATTTATAATGGTACCTGGGACAAAGTACTCGGTTTTATTGGGGGTGGGGGGGAGGAGGAGGAGGGCTAAATCAAATGGAGAATTTGCTTCAGTGTCTTAAGTTCAAAAGGTCCTGTTAGTCTATGCTTTGTTCATTCTGTTCAGCTTTGCAGTCTGGATATTACCCATAAGCACCTTACTCTGGTCACAAAATCCAATGGAAGTGGACCTACATAATCAAACTACCCTGCTAATTTGATGCCTGAGCTGTAAGAATGGCTCTCATGGATTCTTAGCTGGTGAAGAAGCATAACATATTTTCCCTAACCTAATATTCAGTTTTCTAAGCCCCAAATTCAGTTACATCCAAATGTGTATAACTCAGACACACTTACTGTTTAACATTAAGTAGGAAAATTGTCTTCTAGTAAAATCTGTCCTTTAATTTGATGTTTTGTTTTTGTTGGTTTTTGTCTGTATTCCTAGTGAAGTCATAACTTTCATGAATCCATGTGGAAAGCATTCTAAAATGTTCTGTACAATTCTAATCCCCATTAAGAAAATGATGGGAAACCCAGAAGGAGACATCTCAGTAATGATCTCTCTTTTAGTCTGGGCTATTTCCCTGTACTTCCACAGTAGAAATATAGTGTTTCCTCTTCCTCTGAGAAGAAGGAAGTCCCCAGCTATCCCTGGAATCATTTTCTTACATTTTTTTTTATTGTTACATATAAGAATTAGCAGTGTTTACTTTTCTTATTAGCGGTCAGCAATATTTTGTCCTCTTGATTGACATTATATATCTTAAATAGAAATGATGCCAGAAATTGAAAGGGAATCAAGTAAATGAGTGAGACTGGAGAGCCTTTCATGTGCTTTTTCTATGTCACTGGTACTTTTCAGTTGTTTCATTTGCATCATAATCTCACTCTAAAGAGCCAAACAAACACAAAGTAAATATTTACCTGTAGAAGGTACAGAAAAGCAAAAATGAAGCATACATGATGACTTAGTGACCAGAACTTAAGAAAGAACATCAGTATAAAAAACTTAGGCCTTGATTATTTCACCTGAAATTCCAACTAATAGTTATTTGGTTTTTTAAAAAATTTGTCTTTATAACAAACAATAAATAAATATATGTAAGACAGAGAGTATGTACAGAGGGAAATGGAAAGAGTTGATTACTCATATAATCCTGGCTCCTTAAAGCTGTACACTTTGTGACCTAAGGAATTGGAATTGATCACATACATTTCGTGCCAATTGTCTAGTTCAACTTCATGGTGACAAATTAAGAATATTTGTGGAGAAAATTTCATCTTCCACTTGATTTGAGAGAAATTTTATAATGAGTGAAAGCTTGTTTCGATTACTGCATGTATTAGGAACTGAACTGTTTTTTCTTTTCGTACTATCACTGACTTGAACCTCTCATGGAATAAATGAATCAGGAATCAAGTGTGAGTAATACGTAACTTCTGTATACATTAAGGTTTTGAGAATGTTCATCAGGATCATTCTTAAAAACCTGTAACTTTGGGCAGATATTTAGCATTTAGGCTAATGTCTGTTCATATTTCACACCTGTTTGAATCCTACTTGCACCCACCTTCAGAGAAACAGTTATATCTTCTAAGTGCAGTAGTATATATTATAAAGATAGTCACAATTTCCCATTCCCTCTCACTGCCAACGGGCATATTTTCTGTGTTTCTAAGGATATGTTCCTATGTGATCTTAGCTAACAAGACAGCAAGTAAGCATCATGTTCACTTGAGGGGGTGGGAGGAGCAAGATATAATACAAGCTGTGGAGTACTTAGTGATATATATATATATATATATATGCATACAGAACTGGGGTACAGGCCAGAGGTGCAAGGGTGGTGAGAGACTTCACCAGAGACAGAGTGGAGAGCAGAACTGGCTGATGATGAAGTGAACTGCTAAGGGGAGCAGCGGGCAGGCCAGGAGAGGTCTGCAGCACCATGTGGGTCACCTCCAGGGCGTGGATGGAACCCATGCTGAAGTGGCTTTAGCTTCTTTGTGCTGTGCTTTACCCACTGCACCACCCGGAAGGGCCCACAATTATTATATTTTATTTAGCATTATTTCAAATGATTAGTTTTGGCCCACTTTAATAAGATTTGTTAAAACTTTCTAAAACTGGTATCAGATAAAAGAAAGCTATAAGTGGATAGGCTTTTATTCAATACTAAACTAGTATTATGACATTGCCTTTAAGTCTATGGCATTTTCTCCCCTTCTTCATGAGATAGAGCTAATTTTTTTTACCTCTAATACATAATTAGAAGATTCATTTGTTAATCTTGGCTAACTTCTACTCTCATAATCTTCCAAGACTTCATTCTACTGTTCACAGATGTTTTAACTTTTTTGCCCCGTATAGTTTAAGTAAAAATCATATTGTTTTAAATAAAATATCTAACAACATCTTTTAAACAGGAACATTTAATATAAAAATATATTTAATGCATTTTATATTCAATATATTTTCTATTTAGATGAAGTTAACAATTCCATCACATTCATAATGTAATATATTGCATTAAAATGACATGGGTTTCTACTGTCCTTCTTTGAATCTTACTAATTTATTTTACTAGTAGACAGAAATGTACAAAAATGTACAACTCAAAGTGGTAGAAAAGGAATGATAACAGAGTGGTCTCCAGGAAAAGGGGAGGTTCCAGGTTCACTACACCACAAGAAGACTGGAGGAAGCAAGCAAGGCTGGAGAAAACGGGAACCTGGAGGAGACACATGGAGCAGAGAGACATCTGGAAAAGCTGCACTTGCTTTTTGGTCTTGGACTGGTTGAAACAGATGTGGGTGAGAGACCTGTGCAGAGGTTAACAACAGCAGCTTTTATCTTGATTTTCACTTTGCCCCTTCAGTCCTCAATTGCTGGGTCCCTTCTGCCCATTTCCTGTGGATCCTAGAGACTTTGGTAGGCTTTCAGGCCTGTGGCCCTGCTCTGGGCCAATTCTGTTTGGCTGGACATTTACAATCCACAAGGGGATGGGTGACTTTGGGTATCTTATTTGGAAACTTTATTCTGCCCCTTTTGTATTGCTAACTAGTTGTATGAAATTTCCTTTCCATTAATGGTCTTATGGAATAGAGTATGTTTTGTTTTGATGCAGCAGAAGGCAGAATCTATTTTGAAAGGGCAGGTTTGTGGGTGCTGGGGGGCCCCTCACCCTGCCCTATTACAGAACCATTAAAATGGAACTGTATGCTTTTAAAAGGGGGATGGTTATTTCTTACACCTCTAAGTAGCAACAATGTGTCCCCAATGTGCTGGGCCCCTTCTGCCCATTTCCTTGGGTCCCGAGCAGGAGGTCCCAGAGATTTGTAGGCTTTCAAGCCTCAGTGGCTCATAGTCTTCATTCCTCAATTATACACAAAGACAAGTTCAACTTCTGCTTCTTCAAAAAGAGAGAGAGAGAGAGAGAGAGAAATGGGCAAGTAGTAAACTAATAAATGAGACATGTTAATATACTGCATGACGCATAATACTGGAACCCATGGAAAAGTTCTGAAGATCTTATTGTTATGGACATAGTTCTCAGCTTTATAATCCACAGGCTTTTTCTGAAGTGGTAAAAATGTCTGGACCTCAGGATATATACCTCCAAAGTGTCAGCCCCTGCAGAGGCAGCTTCTCCTTCCGCAGAACCCCTGGTGGAGCCTGTGACTCCTGGTACAGATCACAGGGTTGTGGCATCAACTGCTGAACTGCCTGCGCCCTACGGCTAAGATCCAGTCCTGACGATGTCTACAGAATTTCCTTACCTCAGCTTGTCTTCATCTTTCATTTTTTACCTTTAATTTTCCTCTTTATTAGATTTTTATTGATGTATAAGAATGCCCCCTTTTAAAGTGCCTGGTTTGTTATTTCACATAGTTTCCATCTAAATCTGGAATATTTTCATCACCCCCAAAGAAAACCCATATTTATCAACAGTCACTCCCCAATCCTGTCTCCTCCCAGAAATGGCAACCAGCAATAATTTTTTCTGTCTATAGATTTAGCTATTGTGGACATTTCATATAAGTGGAATCATACATTGCCTTTTATGGCTCATTTGTTTCATTTAGCATAATGCTTTCAAAATTCATCCATGCTGCAGCCTGTATCAATATTTTTTCTTTTTTATTGACATATGATATACCACTGAATGAATCTACATTCTATCCATCAGCTGAATGAGATTTGCACTACTGCTCTTTTCAACAATTATGAATAAATCACGCTATGAACATCTGTGTGCAATTTATACAATTTGGATGACATGGTAAGTCCATATTTAACATAGTGAGGAAATGAGAAAATTGCACAATGGCTACAACTTGTTACAGTCTCAGGATTGTTGAGCCCCCTTCCCCCCATTTCTTCTCATCCTCATGGGCACTTGCTATTTTTGGTCAAAAAATCATAACCATCATAACAGGTATGCAGTGGCATATCACTGTAGTATTGATTTACATTTGCTTTGTGACTCCTGATACACAACATCTTATTGGGCACTTGTATATCTTCAATGGGAAAATATCAATCCAAATGCTTGCCCCCCTTTGCACTGGAGTTGCTTTTACTATTGTGTTGTAACAGTTCTTTTGTAAGTTCTTGACAGCAGGTGCTCATTGCTGAAATTGCATACATTTCCTCTCACTCCATGGACTGTCTTTTACTTTCACTTTTGTGTTACCTTTGATAAGTATTTTTTTTTATTCTGATGAAGTTTAGTTTATATTTGTTTTATTAGTTGTTTCTGCTTTCATGTCATATATATATTTTCATATCATATGTGTATGTTTCTGCTTTCATGTCTTGCCTAATCTAAAGTAAAAAGATAAGTAAATAACACCTGTTTTCTTCTAAGAGTTTAGCTCTGAATTTAGGTCTTGACCCATATGCTATTTAAAAATTTGTTTACCTACTTGTTCTTTGTTGAGTGACTTTCCTGAATTAAATCTGTATTTTTGTCATGTCAATTTCTTTTTGATTAGCCTAGTAAGTATTAAAGACCAGAGAGAAAATTCCTTAATTGATTAGAACCGTAAATTCCCTCAATCTTTGCTGATGGGTTCTGCCAGCATGTTATATGCCTTCACCATTCAGCCATGCTTTTTACAACTTCACCTTAAATCTTCAATTCCTGCTGTACCTGGCCTCAAGGTCAGTCAAAGGTGAGCCATTATAGCCCTTTAACATCTTTCCTTAGTAGGCACACAGCTCTATGTACGTGGTTTTCTAGACTTCAAGAAGTATGTCAGGGCTTTAAAAAGATTTATCATTCTCCAGTCTTCCCTTTTAAGACTTCTGGTCTTGTTGGTGTACTTTTTACCCCAACATTTATCCACATCCATAATCAACTTGAGCATGAAACACTTGTCTGTGATGATGTTCAACAAATGCCCCTCACCAACACTCCAACCTGCCATAAGGGACAATGCCTTTACTACTGGGTATGTTAAGTGAAACTATACACATTATCTTCCAGGGATCCTCAGAAAGGTAATGACAAATCCTTGAAATGAAGCTTTGAAAGAAATCCATTTCTGTTTACTTTACTGACTGCCAAGATGCATAAGAAATGCAGGCTGTTCTCAGTCTACCCCTAATTGCTACCCCTGAATTGGAAAGCAGGGGGTAGGATTAGAACATGATATAATACCAAAACTCACTGTTCTTGTCCAGATTAAAGCATTTTTCTTGTCCTAACACTCCCAAGGTTGCAAGTTTTTGGTTAATTTCCAGAATCCTAAAATGATTCTTATGCTACTCTTATCAGTTGCTATTATGGACAAACAAACTTTGTATTGTTTAACACCATTATTTTCATTCCATCCTAGCACTTCCTTAAACATTCCCCAAAATTTTTGGAATGAAAATACATAAATCTGAGAGAAAAAAATTAACATATCACATCAGAAGAATATTATATACAATTTATCGGATGTTACTAAATACAGTTAGTTCTTAAAATGTAGGCAAAAAGAATAGCATTGCACTTCTACATTCTTTTAGTTAAGGAAGTTTGTTAGTAGATTTACAAAATATGCTGGTTCCCTTATCTTTAGTTCATGTTGTATTGAAAAATTTAATATATGTTATGATATATATTATGTTCACATCTTAAAATGAATTAACTTTATGTAGTTTGCTTCTTCACAACACACAATGCTTTGCCAATTTTTTTAGCCACCTCCTGCATAATTTTAATGTTATTCAGTTTTAATCTTTAAAATAGAAATAAGCTGCATTTAGACAATTGACTTCTGTGTTATTAGAAATTTCATCATAAAATTCAACTGTATTTATGTTTTATTTCTCACTTGACTTCCAAAAGGATCTTTGTAAACAAATATCTGTTGTTAATTGGCACAGCTTCAATAAAAAGATAAAAAATATAATATATTCTGAACATTTTCTTTATGATTGTAAAGTTTATGCATGTGTATTTTAACACAATAATTAAAAAAAAAAAAACAGAAAACAAAGACATTAAGTTTACAATCCTAAAAAATAGTATTCTAAAATGTTTTGGCTTTCCAATGTTTGCATGCTCAAAAGTCGTTAAGAATCCCTCCTACCCCCTAGGCATTTGTTTTTAAATATGGTAATACATCTTCCAATATTTACATTTGTGATTAGAGATTTTTTTTCACTTAAAAACACTATTTTATACCTAGAATTAGTCTTTTAAAAATAATTTTTAAATTCCTTCCATATACCACCAATGCCCATACACCTTCCATCCTTTACTCTATTCCCTCTGGTAACCATTTTTTGTTGTTGTTGTTTTCTGTTGTTTGTTTTGGTTTACAAAGTTCAAATTTTTATTTCTTCTATTGTTTTATATAACTGTTTTTTAGATATCTATATCCCACACTTGACTGAAAACATCTGAAATCTGTCTTTCACATTTTGTCAGATTTCATGTACATAATCATCTCAAGGTCCATCCATTTTGTGCTAAATGTCAGCAGTTCATCTTTCTTCACAGCTATGTAGTATTCCATTGACAATATTTTCCATGGTTTCTCTATCAATTCATCTGTTGAGGGAACTTGGATGTTGGCTCCCAATTTGGCAATTGTAAGAAGTGCTGTTATGTACATAGGCATAAACAGATATTTTCATACTGGATTTTTCATGATTTTTTTTTTTTGGTAAATACCTAATAATGGTATTCCTGAGTCAAACGGAATTTCTATTTTTATTTACTTGAGAAATCTTCATTTCATTTTCTACAAAGGCTATACCAGCTTGCATCCCCACCAACAATGATAGAGTTCCTTTTTCACCACAACCTCATCAGGATCTGTTAATTCTGTTCATTTTTATATGGATCATTCTCACAGAGATGAGGTGGTATCTTAGAGTAGTTTTAATCTGCATTTATCTTATAAGTGATACTGAACATTTATTCATCCATATGTCTATAGGCTATCTGAACATCTTCTTTGGAGAAATATATGTTGAGGTCCTTTGTCTATTTTTTAATCAGGTCTTCTTTTATTGTAGTATCCTGAACATTTCTTAACAGAGACAGAATTTATCATAAAGAAATTTCCTTCATGCAAATGTTCACTAAAATGATTCATTAAAATGATCAATTTTACTACATAACAGCTATTTTAATGCTAATTTATGCTGACCTCAGTCCATTCCTGTGTGCTTCTCCATATCCTTTCTAGTTAGATTCACTCTGTCCCTGAAGCAACTATAAGGTTCTAATGGACTCCCAATGTTTCACCTCTAACCTCCTTTTCAAAATATTGTGTTAAATATTGTAACATAAAACCTTTCATCTTAGGTATTTTTAAGTGCACAAATCTGTGGCATTAATTATATTCATACCATTCTACGGTGAAAACCACTAAACATATTCAGAACTTTTTTCCATCATTACAACCTGGAATTCTTCATCTATTAAAAAGTAACTTCTCATTCCTCTTTCCCACCAGTCCCCCATCAATACGATTCTACCTTTCTGAATTTGATTTTAGGTACCTCTTATAAATAAAGTCCTACAATATTTCTCCTATTGCATCTGGCTTACTTAGCACAATGATCCATTGTAACATGTATCAGAATTTCATTCCTTTTTAAGGTTACATAATAATATTAAATTTTAATAATATAGTAATATTCTATTGTATGTATATACCATATTTCATTTATTCATTCATCCACTAACAGACATTTGAGATTGTTTGAATAAGGATACACAGGGTACATGGATGATTAAAATCAAAGTATGTAAGACGTAGTGTTGCTTATGCACTGTGATACAAAAGCTTCAGAAGTCAAGAAAGGGTGTGGTGAAAACCCTTTAAGTTGTACACTCAGTAAAGTGAAACTTGATGGCTCCAGCAAATTTCTACACACCCAAAGTAAGAGAGCTAATGCCAAGTCATTTCAGGAAGTCTGTCAGAATGAAAAGATAAACCCCAAAGATAAACCCTAAATTTTGTAAAAGATCACACTTCACATGTGATTCTCAGCAGATCTGAGAACTTTTAAAGTTAAAGATAATATTTCTGTTCCTTTTTGTTTGCTAAGTATCAGATAAATTCTGAAACGCTTTCAGATAGAGCTGGTAGACATGATGAGATGAGATAACTCCTTTCACCATATTTTAAAAGTAGGTACATCTAGCTTCCATCTAGCTACCATCTTTAAGAGGGGAAGATGCAACTCTGGTTGGTCACAAGTTATTGTATACAAGTGTCCAAATCTGTTATTTTTAACTTTTGATGTAAAACAAATACTCCCATATCAATTGTATTGTGATAAATGTTATAAAATATGTTCATACCATAGTATAATATGCTTCCAGGACCATCTAAAATAACTTTTAGTTCATTATATCACTGAAATTGTATTTGTTTTAGAAAAAAAATTGATTATCAAAAGAAAAGCAGAATGATTAGAATTATACATTGAATGCATATCCAAAATTTAACTAGAAGTAAAAGTGTAAAGGATATTTTAGAGAACACCTGAAATACTACATTGATTTAATGAATGATATTGCAACTATAAACCATGAGATTAAAAGTAGCCTTCAAATAAGTTATTACAGTCCATCTGAACTTTTCTGAAGATTCCTACTGAGTTCATCAGGGTGAGAAACTCATATATATAGGATTTTGTTGTCACTCTATGTATGATAGAACATTATTATTCTTTAATTGTGGTTGGTTCACTGAAACGAGCATTATTTATTGAAATTCTGCTAAAAATGAAGTAACACTCAAAGTCAAGTATTCTATAACCTATTCAAAATGATAGAAATTACAAGATACTTTGTGTATTAAAAAGCAAATAAAAGTTTTTGATGTTCTTAGGCATCAATAAAAAGTTTAGTGAATGTTAATTTGCTCTTGTTAATGAATACCTTCTGTACAAAACTGGCAAAGTCTATTAGTGTCCTTTAATACTTAGAGAATTTTATTTATTATTAAAGAATCCAATAACCCATATTTTTCTTGCTCTACAGAATTTGTTCTGACATATTTTACTACCTGTGTGTTCACTCCTTCTGATTTAATTCTAGTTGTCCTGATTAAGTCATCCATCATTTTTAGGAAGATTTTTCTTCTTATTGGCTTTTTGTTACTGCCTCACTAGTTTTAGCTATTTGCTACTTTTTCTTGTTGATATGTCACTATGAAAATATGTCAGTGTCAATGACTTTCTTGTATAAAATTTAATGATGGCACTGAGCTGCACGATATTTGCAATTCATTTTACTAATTATTTTTTTAAGGTTTTTTTTTTTATGCATACAGAACTGGGGTATAGGCCAAAGGTGCAGTGGCAGTGAGAGGATTCACCAGAGACAGTGGGGAGTAGGACAGGCAGATTGACGAAGTACACTGCTGAGGAGTAGATGAGACAGGAGAGGTCTGCTGTGTGGGTCACCTCCAGGGTTGAGGATCCAACTTGCACTGAAGCGGCCTAGGCCAGCTTTGCAGCACTGCACCACTAGGAGGGCCACCATTTTTCTAATTCTTATACTTTATGTTTTCTGTATATTTTCTTTTCATCAGGTATTGAATTTGAGATTTCTATATCTGTTATAGAATGTTAGTGAAAATGGTTAATTATTCTATAACCACTAAGGCCTGTGGCTCTTCACAGTAAGAGTAATCTAGTACATTTAAAGATGATACTGGCTACATATGTTTCCTTATTTTACTTGTAAGTTTTATATTAACCCCACAAAGAACATTTAAATTTTGTTTTGTGCACCATGGAAAATAAAGAGACATGCTTTATAGGGACTGAGGATTAACATTTGAGATTACCTGATCCACCAAGGGTAAGTCCAGACAAGAACTGTTTGCACTGTAATACAGTGTAAGCGGGATATCCTGCACCCAGGATAAACACCTTAGCAGTGTCCAAAGAGGCAGCCAGAGAATATGGGGAATCAGGCAGAGCAAAGGAAGTACATGTTTGAGTGGAGTGATAGTTGTTGAAAAATAAAAATCAAGAGCTTGCATTGGTGAAGCTGTTTTGAAATGGACTTTGGACTAGGTAGAGATATATATTAGCAAGTGATGACCACAGATAATTGACATAGGAAACAATGTACAGAAAGATTCTGGAGACATTACCAAAAATAGTAATTCCAGATAGAGGAGCAATATACAGAGAAACGTCACCAAAGGATAAGCATGGACCTACAACTACATGATGGTCTCTCTATTTCAATCCTAGCATCATCAACTGATGGCTTGTGGCATTGATCTTGTAAGCTGTACAACTGGGTACAAGATTAATAATGGTAACTTGAATAAATATCTGAATTTTTATTCTAAGGATGAGAGTATTTTATGTAATTGTGATTCATAACAGGATGAGTGCTATTTCTTCTTGTAGGGTTGGGAAAAGGAAGCTGTATATACAGAGAAAATAGTTATACTTTTATATGGGAATATAACAAGACAGTATTCCCCTGAATGGGTAGGTGTACAGCACACAGTAGCAGGGGTCACTGAAATCTTCATTTTCATGTTTATCAATGGAGGAAATTAAATAAAGTAGAAAAGCACATCAGTATCATATAATGTCTCTTCAGCATTGTGTGCAGAGTGTGTGCAGAGACAACATGTAATTAACTTTGACTGCATGACTATCAAAGCAGAAATCTGCTTAACTTTGTGATATTTAAAATTTTATTATTGGGCATGATATGGGCATTTTCACAAATGATCATCAGTTTCAAATCACAAAATATATAATATATTCCTATGTGGCATTATACTAACCTATACAGTAATGAAACCATGTTAGAACAAATTTAGAAAACTGTAATATAAGACCCTCAAGCAACACTGCTTTAAGACTATTCCTTAAACTATCCCCATCAATATTTCCAAGTATGCTTATTTTGTATGTATAATTCTGATCCACACCCTGCTGGGGGATTCTGATTCAGTGAGTCTGAGTTGGGGTGGAACGTGAGAAAGTAATTTTTTTAACAAGCTCCTTAAGTGATTAAGTATCACAAGTCATTCTAACACCACCCTTAAAGAACACTGTCTTCTAGTAAAGGTATGATAATAAGGATCCTTTTTAATGTACATAAATAGGTAGGTAAATTTTTTGCTATCTTAACTGTTTATGGTACATGAGAGTAAGTTCAAATTTTTTCTTATAAAAATAAAATATGAAATAATCCATTATATTTTCTCTAGCATCTAGATTTCTGAAGTCAATTTCATTAGTCAGAGAAACATAAATTAAAAATTTAATATAAAGCACATTCCTCTAAGATTAAATCCATTTCTATAATTGAGGTGTTGTAATTCAGAATGTAGAAAGTAATAGCCAACTTGAGGACAAGCCCATCTCATTAAATAGCTCCTCCCTTAATTATGAGTTTATATTATCAGTCACAGCCAAATCCTTTCGATTATAAAGCAACAGTTTTACTTACAGGGTTCTTAAGAGATATCTGTGGGAAATTTTCTCTCTGTTTTATTGATCAGAATAAGTTAAAAAATATCTCTATGGTGGGCCCTCCCTGGTGGCGCAGCGGGCTAAAGCACAGTACTAAGAAGCGAAAGCCACTTCCGCATGAGTTCGATTCCCGCCTGCCCCGGAGGTGACCACATGGCGTGGCAGACCTCTCCTGACCCGCCCGCTGCTCCCCTCAGCAGTGTACTTGTCGATCTGCCTGTTCTGCTCCCCACTCTGCCTCTGGTGAATCCTCTCACCATCCACATCTCTGGCCTGTACCCCAGTTCCATATGAATAAATAAATGAATCTTTAAAAAGATAAATTTCTATGGGGGCAGCTCATTATTCATATAGTCTTATTTTAAAGCACAATATAATTTCTATTGAGGAAACAGGCTAGCCCTTTACTTACAAATATAACCTTTCATTGTGTACATGTATAAATAGATCGGCATCTATTATTTTGCTCTAACAAACCAAGTTGTTCATCACTTTATCTCAGAAGACAGTAAACATTAGTTTTCTTGTGAAGTATAAGTATTTTGTGTTTCAAATGATACACAAATACTGTCAGTAGTTAGCAGCCTTTTTACAGGCTTTTGTTTGTGTAGATTTTGAATTAATCAAAAACATGCTTATCATGTAAATCATAGTAATTCATATATTGTGGTTTTAAAATTATACTACCTAAAAATTGAAGTGTTAGAATATTTAGATTGACAGGGGTAAAATAAACTTTTCCAAATCAATAAAAATGATTGTTTCAATAAAAACAGTGTCATGTATGTAACACAGACTGTAAAAGATACTTAAAAATTTCAGACTTTGAGAAAATCTTGTATTTGAGGTATTTTTATTGGTGAATCCATTAAATCAAATTTTTAGGTTTGTGATATCCCACAATATGAATGAAACTTCACTTTCATTACTTGGTTGTGTTCTGTTTATGGGGTTTGCTCCAATTATGAACAAGCTTGACAAAGGAATCTATTCTCAAACTAGATTGTAGAGCTGCCACTGTGACACCCTAGTAAAACAGTAGAGGTACAGTAGAGGAAACAATACCCTTTTTATTGCTCTAGCTTCCAAGTTCATAAACAGGCCAATCTGACTATTATGGGAACTGAGACAAAATTAGTAATGTCTTATAAGTGCATAGTTTGAATATTTCATATGCTTGACTTATATGTAATACTTTGATTGTTAAATAAAATCAAATACACATTTCGGAAAAAAATAGCTACAATTTAATTCCCTATTCATTTCAATCTTTCTCTTCCATATTCTACTATCTCTTAACACATTTGCCTTTTTCTTTCTATGGAGATTATTTTTTCATCTAAAAGTATCACTATCATAAACAAGACATAATTTATAACTGACTATTTCTTCAAGTTGTTTTTTTAAGTTATAAGAAAGCCGGGTGGCTTGCTTTGTTAATACAGATACTAAAATTGGAACGGCGTGAAAAGATCGACGCCGTCACACGCAAGGGTAGTTCACACATTTGTGAATCATCCAGTATCTTGGAAGAGATGAGGATGAAGAAGAATAGCAAAGGATCTACCACTTATATTTTATTAATATAAGACACAAGTTTTGATAAAAGTTAACCTTGGTTTATAAATACAATGTTTATATGATTTGCCCCACTTTTTCTGCATTTTAAAAGGCAGAGAGAAAGCAGTCTTCATAGCAGTCATTCCAATTTCCAAAAAAGGAAATAGTCATAAGTATATGCCAATATTTACTCATAAGAGAATTAATTTCATAATAATTTATAATGAGGAACAACTGGAAGCAATCTAAAAAGTGAACAATACAAAATGGTTAAGCATACTGCAGTAGAGTTATATAATTATTCTGTATTCACTTGACAATCTTAAATTTTAAAGCACTTTCCTGTTACCACTGTAATGAGTTACCACAAATTTAGTGGTTTAAAACACAAATTTATTGTAAGTTATAACTTGGCTGTTGGAATTTTTCAGCTATAATGACTATGTGCGCCAGGACTGTTTAAAGGCCTTTACAGTGCTAGGTAAGTGAAAGAAGCAAGAATTCAATACTTTTGTTGCTTCATTTTCAGATATAAATTATTTAAGTTTCACACTCTTCCTGAAAGTACTATGTTTCATTCAGTAAGGATACTAAGTGGCCATTCAGCATCATTTTGGTATCTCTGTATTATAAGGAAACTTATAAACATTTTGTTCATTGTCTTACTTTTAAGATACCTGTTTTAACAATTATCTTCTTCACTGTCTTAATTATTGTGACATTTGTCACTGACTCCTAAGACCCCACTGTTAACTTATGAGAATTCATACTTACATAAAGGGCAAATAAATATGGAAATTCAGTCAATTTTGCTTTAATTTTTAGGTTTTTTGAAAAGACAATGTTTAATTTTTAAAATCATGCCCATGTTTTAAACTTAACAGTATTTTATTCCAATGTAATAGGAAATATAATCACTATAATTCTCCTAACAATATCTTTTATTGAATGTCAGAAATATGTCAGATGCTATATACACACACAAGTGTATGTCTAAGATTCATGATAACATTAAATAATATTTTAATATGGATTTTATGTGAGGAAATTGACTTTTAAGTGGATACATAATTTTCTCATAACTATGAGCCAAGTTTTTAATCTAGTGCAAGAACACATACACATTTACCACTATGACATGTATTTATATTTTTTCTCAAACTCTCTGAAGTATTCTAACAAATGAGAGAATAATATAAATTTCAAAACATTCTAATATTTAAAAGTCATAGTATAAGTCAACACAATCTACTATAACTTCTCCAACTCTATCCTGCTGTGTACCATGCCTAAAAGAGTCTCTAAGTGGCAGGTGTTGGCCTAATTTACAAAATGCATAGACAGGAACACAATGGGTGACAGAAGAAGAAAAAGGGACATAAAAAGAGGAAGCGTATTTTTAGTGAAGAATGGAAATACTATCGCTATCTGTCTACCAGATATCCGCAGTTGTGACTCTACTTTCATATTTAATGCACTTTTGAAAACGTGTGAAAGTATCATGCAAAGTAGTCAAATGTAGGAAGAGTTCCTCCTTCCAGACAGATTAAAAAGGGAAAAAATGTTATCTTTTTTTTGTGAGAACTTTAATAAAATTCCAAGATCCCATGCATGTTCTTAAAGTTGTTTTTCCTTTTGTAGTTTAAGAACAATTAATCAAATGTATAATTGCTTAAATGTCAAAGTGACATTTTAAAACACATTAGGTCTTAAAATCATATTTGTCAGTTACATGCTTTGTTTTTTACTTTTCATATTTTTCACAGGGGGATAAGGTCAAGATGCAGTAAGATATTAATTTAATTACAAAAACCAGTGCACATAAATGGTAAATCACTAAAATTGAACTGGAGCCCTGGAAGAGTTCCTTTTTGTGACAGTGAAATGTCTCTCAACAGATTATAAAAGTCTGACTTCAGAATACTTAAGGTTTTTTAGGAAACTAATGCATAATTCATGACAACAAAATTTCTATGGAATATGCACGCACTAAAAAAAACAAAAACTGCTGACAATCACCTACATTTTGTCTTTGGTTAAATCTCTTTGAAGACATCTAGTTTTCATTTACTTATCTTCATCAAGGATAGGGCTGCTTTTTTAAATCTGAAGGGGTTAATTCATTCATGTATTCCATTCTTTCTGTTCTACATTCATTAATCTTTTTCTTTGAAATATCAAGAGTAATTAAAAGTCCCACCACAGAACATATTAGTGAAGCAAAGAATCTTGCCTCAGAACTGCAAACTCTAAACACGAAACACCCAAACACTTGGTTGTTCACTACTTTTTCTTATCATGTTAACTGTTGAATCCCATTATGTAAAGCAATGGCTAGTATTTTATCAATAGGCATCAATAAATATTAATTAATACTAAAAATGAGAAAATGCTTTTAGATGCAAGAAGAAAGAAAGGAAGAGAGGGAGGGAAGAACAACAAAAATATAAGTCAGGGTATGGGTTTCCCTGGTGGCCTAACGGTTTACTCTCAGTGCTATCACAGCTATGTCCCGAATTTGATCCCTGGCCAGGAAGCTAACCCACAGGGCACAGAAGATTTCTGTCTCACTGCTCCCCTCAGCAGTATATCTCAGTAGATCCACCTGTTCTGCTCCCCACTCTGTCTCTGATGAAGCCTCTTATCCCCTGCATCTCTGGCCTACACCTCAGTTCTTCCACATACAAAAAAAAAAAAAAAAAAAGTATTCCAAATAATAAGTGATATAAGTGATATAGTTGAGAATAATATTTTCATTTATAATTTCCAATACAGTGTTTTCTACCATTATTGTAAAATAAAAAAGTAAATATTAAAAAGGTAAGATGTACCTGATGGAGATTAAGTGTATAGAAAATTTAGGATGGAAGCAGAAGCAGGAAGTAGAGGTACAAATGATTAACCTAACCATTAAACCAGCAATAGAAATGAAAAAATGCTTAGGCCCAAGGGGTTATGGCTAATATCACAGGGCTAACCAAAGTATCGGAGGCACAGACCAGAGGTGGGGATATGGAGAGAGAGCCACTGTAGAGTCACTGATCTTACTAATCCCCTAGTCACATTCTAGAAGTAATTAATTTAACGTGGCCACAAAGGAATGAAACCTCTTCCCAAAAGGAAGAACAATAAATCAGTGCAATTTCTTCACTGGCAAGAAGCCCCTCTCCTGCTTACCTCTGACTATGCAGGTATTTCTTTTCGCAAAATTTTTCCCTTGCAAAACAGCAGTGGTAGCTCTTCTTGCCCTCTTGAATCTGTGAAAACATCCCCTTTTCTATTTTTTTTTACATAATAGACTTGCCATTTGGATATAGCCAAAGGCTTTGCCCATTGGAACAATTGTCTGCAGTCTGTAGTTAAAGGGGAACTCCAGTGAATCCTTTCTCAGAGATAAGCAAAGAACCACACTCACTGAAACAATCTTATCAAAACATCACACCCAGTCAGATTTAGGTTTTATAAAGAATATAGGTAAAATAAGATAAATATATTTTAATTTTCACACAGTACAGCATTTGGGCAATAAATAGTACCTACTATTGTTATTAAATAGTTTATACCTAGAAGTCTGAAAAGCTTCATATTAAAAAAAAAAAAAACTATCGCTACAAATACTTCTCAAGAAGTAACTAGGAAACTTTTAGATATAGGAAACATCAAAGGGAACTGATAATAGCAAAACTTTATATGATATTAGTTTTGGTGCTTAAAAATAAAGAGCTTACTGAACATCTTTCAGTGTGTGAGACATTTATTCTTTAAGATAAACTAAGGCTATTAAAGTTTTCCTTTTTAATTCACTTATACCTTATCTCTAGAGTTCTTTGGAGGTCTTAAAATGTTTCTGCTTTGATTTCCTAGTAGTGCCTGTCTCTTAGGCAGCTGCCTGTAAGAGCAGTATTAATCAGCATGTATCAAATACGCTGCACACTTTCTCTGAAGTATGCTAAAGTAGAGGCCTATAAACTAGGCCACATGCCGGAAAAGAAGTGTCCCATCACCAGGACAGCCATGGCAGGTATGGTCAGAAAGTAATCTGTTCCTTTTGTTTGTTTTTGTTGGTTCTTTTGTCAGTTTTTTATTTGTTTTGGAGGAAACAATAACAAAATTGTGAATGAAGATGAAAGAAACTGATGTAAAAACAAGTAACAATTCGAAATTAGCTACAGAATAGCAGGAGGCCATATTGCAAATAGTATAGGAACTGCCCAAGGTGGGGAGGTGGATTGTCTAACAGTAATTCCCATCTTTTGTATCTTTGTTAGTACTTGTCAAAGTGTGGGTCAGAATATGCATAACAGCATAAGGGAGTAAGCATTTGTGTGCTTATTTCTTAGTTCCATTTCTGAACTGCAAGCTCCCTGAGGTTGTGTGTGTCTCACTGTTACCTGATGTCTCTAGTCCCTATCTTATATATTATAAATGCTGTTATAAAATATTGGTTGACTTTAATTAGTTGATTTCAGACAAAACAAATATACAGTACAAATTAATTAATGCTACCACTAAAATTAATGTTTTTAATGTTCAAAAGCAACTCAAAGTTTTATAGAATAATCAGAATACAGGCCCTAATTGGTGGTTCAGCAGGTTGGAGCTCTGCACTGCAAAGCTAAGCCAATCCACCACCACTTCAGTGTGAATTAGATGCCTGCCCCAGAGGTGACCCACATGGTAAGGCAGATCTCTCCTGTCTCGCCCTCTGCTCCCCTCAGCAGTGTACTTAGTCAATTTGCTTGTTCTGCTCCCCACTCTGATTCTGATGAATCCTCTCACCTCCCCTGCACTTCTGGCCTGTACCCATTTCTGTATGCATAAATGAAAAAAAAAATCTTAAAAAAATATAGTCAGAATAGAATACAATGTAAGCTCAAATAAGGAATAAAAAGTTCCCGTAGCTTCAGAAAAAGAAAGAGCTATATTTCAAATTTACTGAGCACTCCCAGGAATAGTGCTTGTTTGTTCCCAGTATGGGTAAAATGGCTGGAGAGTTCTATCTTCATGGAGTCTATATTCTACTGGCAGGAGACAGGCAACAACAACAACGAAAGCAAACCTATGCAGAACTGACCTCCCCAAAATATTCAGACAGCTGTCCCATGACTTCCAGAATAAGCTTTTTCCAAGATGTATTATGTAGGCACAGAGACCTAACATCAAGCAAGGCCCTACAGGATCTAAGAGAACCTGCCGGCATTACCTATCTAAAGGAATGAAGATTACTCAGATTCAGGGTCATCTTCAGAAAGAATCTTTCTATCAGAGAAACCCATCTTTATGGCAGGGCAAAGTACTTAATTAGAGCGTCAAGTTTTATGACTCACCCTCTCCATGACATGTGAGGTCCCTTCACTCGCCTTAGGTCCCTAGCCTATTCATTAGCTCAACAATAAGTAGTCTATATTTGTCCTATTCACTCTTGAATTACAGCCATATATATTCTTCCTATGTATTTATTTGTCCTATTTCTTCTTCTAATCTGTCTGAAGTTAATTTGTTTTAACATGTGGAAAAGAGCCTAGAAGGGCAGGTGAAAATGCCTTCTTCATCCCTATGCCGCAAATGGTTGGAGGAATTGCATTCTGGCACAAAAGTCCGTAAGGACAGAGAAGATGAAGTGCAAGAAGCATCTGCGGCAGGAAAGGGTGAGCAAAGGTTAATGTGGTATATTTAGAAGCTCATGCAGTTCACTGTTTGGAAGTTTACTTGAATAAGAAGCTATTGACACCTTTGAGGTAGGGAGCAATGCGACTAGATATATAGGGGAAAAGTAAACCAGCAAGGCAAAACCAAACCAAATCACAGTGGCTGCTCTAAGGATGGAGGGTGATCAATACTGGAAGAAAAGACCCAGAAGGTAGCCACTGCAACAATACTTTCATTCAAGAAAGGACAGTGGCTTATATGAGAGGGACAAGACAGCAGCAAAAGATGACAGATTTAATGTTTAAGAAATAAAACTACAACAACTTTCTGATACATTGCATATGGGGAGGAGTAAGAATGACCTATTATTTTTATTTGGATCACTAGGTAAACAGTAAGTTTTGCTTAATGAAATGACAAAGACTAAAGGAGAAATAATATGGGAAAGACATCTACTTGCCACTAATACCAATACTTTTTTCTTTGTAACATAATTCAGATTGTATTAAAAAAAAAATACACTAGATCCAGTCTTGCCTTCCTCTCCTTGAAGCAAGCTGCACGAGTTCTGGTCAACAAGATACAACTGGAATATTGTGTGAAATCTTTGGAAAGGCAGCTTTGCGCACAGGGATGTGCATTTTCTCTCATGTACCTTACTCTGTCTTTCCTGAAATTTGGCAGGCCGGGGAGCATGCCAATGCTGTGATAGATACTGAGGTGCTTTGAAAGATGGAAACACCTGAGAAGATGGTAAGTTGGAAATGTAAAAATAAACCTGATGACTAAGGAAACTTCATAGCAGTTCTGTTTGATAACTTTCAGACCTCTTTCATAAGAGAGAAAATAAGATTTATATATTTCAACCACTGTTATGATGGCTTATTTTAGTTTCAATAGAATTCAATTTCCACTGATACCCACTGGCTTAAAAAAAGGTGGGGGGGAATCAAGAATGGTGTTTTGAAATATTAATTTGATATCCAAACATCCAAATGGGAGTGTTATTTAAGCAACTACATATACAAATATAGCCCTAAAATGGAAGATCAGGACCAAAAATGTAAATTTGGGGGATACCAAAGAGAGCCATGGAACAGATACGATCCTGTGGGAAGTACAGGTGGAAAGAGGAAAGGGCCCAGCACTGAGCCCTTCGGCTCTACATTTAGTTACCAGCACAAGAGAAGGAACCAGGGTGGCCATTTTAGTAAAAAAGTGTAGTAAAGTGGACGAATTCAGAAAGCACGGTTTAATAGCAGCAAAGGAAAATATACCAAAATATAAGAACTTGCCAATGGCACAAAATGAATTCACTGGAGGGATGAACTGAAAGAACCAAGTAGAGAGTGTATCTGTAGCACTGACTAACATGGGGTCATTTTAACTTTGGGAAGAACAGCTTCCGTGGGTAGGGAAGGGAGACTGGACCTAGAACAGAGAAAGTCTAACAGGGTGGTCCATAGAAAAAGGGGAAGTTCCAGGTCCCCTGCCCACCCAGGAGGGTGGAGCTGAGCAGAGAAAAAAGAGAAGAAGAGAAGGAAGCTGGATGGAGAACAAGAAGGAGACCTGAGGAAGCCACATGGAGCAGCAAGCATGTGATGAAGAAACGGTGCTTGTTGACCCTGGACTGGTTAAGGCAGATGTGGGTGAAATACCTTTAGGGAGGTGACTATGGCAGTGTTTATATTGATTTTAATTTTGCTCTTTTCCTCCCAGATGTGTCTGGCCATTTCTGACCCTTTTCCATGGGTCCCGGTCAGAAGGTGCTTTAGCCCTGTGGCGGGCTTTCAGGCCTTGCTTTGGGCCAATCCCTTTTGGGTTGACTTTGCCCACGAGGGGATGGATAACTTCAGGTGTTTGATTTAGAAGTTATATTCTTTGTGTTCTGTATTGTATGTTTCTGTATTAAAGTCCCTTTGAATTAAAGTTTTATATGTTTTGTCTTGTTGCGGCGGATGGCAGAACCCACTTAAAGCAAGTAGGTTTGGGGCTTCAGGGGTGCCCCTCTCTTCCTGTCCTGTAACAGATTTTGTCCTGAAACAGATTTGGTGTCTGTAACAAAAGGTAAGAGTGAATGGCCAGGCTTGGCTTTAATTTTTTGTAAAGCAGATTAAGGGAGCAAAAATCAGCCACCCTGAAATACATTTTTCCAGCAAAAGTCTGATTTAATTGAATGGGGCTGAGAAGGATAGGTTGTTCTTGATATTTATGTGTAGACTTCCCTATAGGGCTTCTTCCAAGAAGACCTAATCTTATCTCTTTTCAGTGGAGAAAGCAGAACTTAATTTGTATATCTCAGTCACTCTGCTTTCCCACAAAACCTCCCTAGATGAACTTCCCCCCTTTATACCTAACCTCTCTTTTGCTAAGCTATTCAAAATGGTATCTGAAGTCACACAGGCAAGCTACTCATGTCAGGCTAAGTGTCTCCCATGTCTACAGTAGACAGACATAATATAAAATTTATTTCGACTTTTTTCTCTTCTTTATCTATCTTGTGTGACTACTTGGATGAACCAAGGAGTAGATGATGATTTCCTTTGCATCTTAAAAATGGAAAAATAGATATTCTGGTTTGCCTCTGACTAGAAAACTCAGAAATGCTGGACAAAGTATAACAAACAGCTTTTTAAATGTATGGCTAAGCTAAAAGAAATCGACGAGAATCCTAAAAGACAATGAGAGGGATGAAGAAAACTTGGTAACCAGAGGAATAAATTATGGAAGAGCAGTAAGGAGCAAACTGAGTCCTTGACAATCCTGACTGAACTGTGATCTCTGAAGTTTTTACACTGCTACCACCAAGCTGAAGATATCTCAGGTGTTAAGGACTGCAGCCCGCAGTGACTTCCTGAATCAGGGTGTCACCAGGAACTAGGGTTGAGTTCAGCAGCCATGCTTGGCTTCTAACTGAACACATCCAGGATTGAATTCCCTTGCTTTTTTAGCTTTCAATCTGGTTATTTAAGTCAGAAGATTATTACTAATAGGCCATACTTACCAGTTGGTATCTCTCCCCACTTCAGCTTCTCCCTTTCCTTTCAAAGGAAAAATTATGTGTAAATATCAAAAGCCATTTCTATTCAGGATTTTGACCTCTTCTTTTGCCAAAAAGGGGTGGCATATTTTTGACCCTTTGAAATACTCCTCTTCCTCCTCTCAGCTCAGAGTTAACCCCATTCTGAAATTTTTTCTATTATTTTTCTCTTTCTTTTTAGTCATCAAATTTGTGACCCCTTTAAAAAGTTACTGTTTAGCATAGTAAGTTTTAATCTATATTTAAATGAATTCACGGTCTTTATGTTCTTCTGCAACTTGCTTTATTTTGGCTTAAAGCTATTTTTCTTATGTTCATTAACATGGCTACATGAAGCCATAATTCAATAACTGATGACAAAGGTAACACAACAGAGCCATAGGGAAAAGATGGTTTTGTCAATAAACGTGCAGGCAAGCTGGAAATTAAATATGAAACTTAACCCTACCTTACCCAACTCACAAAAATTACAATAGTAGATTCAAGAACTAAAAGTACATGGTAAAATGATTAAGGATGTAGAAAGTAAAATAAGAGAAAATTCATGACAATGGGGTATGGACTGCTTTATTCTGACAAAAAAAAGAAAAACAAAAAAAAAACTAGCCACTAGCCATGAAGAAGTTACTGATAACAAAAATCATATTAAAATTAGAAAATTTTGTTCATCAAAAAAAATCCTAAGAATAAAAGAATTTATAACAATAACCAACAAAGAGTATCAAGATATTGCCAGGCACTACAGCTCAAGTTTGATACCCAGTCAGGGAGGTGACCACCATAGCATCACAGTCCTCTCCTGTCTTGCCCACTGCTCCCCTCAGTAGTGTATTTCAGTAGATCAACCTGTTCTGCTCCCCATTCTGTCTCTAGTGATCCTCTCACCCCCTTCCACTTCTAACCTACACCTCAGTTCTTGTATGCATAAATAAAATCTTTTTTAAAAAATGACTATTCAAAGAATCAGTAAGAACAGAGTCTGACAACCCAATTGAAAACTGTGGCAATAAATCTCATCATTAAGAACTTCACAAGAGGCCCTCCCTGGTGGCGCAGTGGTTTAAAGCACAGCAGTAAGAAACTAAAGCCACTTCCGCGTGATTTCGAGCCCTGCCAGCCCCGGAAGTGACCTCATGGTGCGGCAGACCTCTCCTGACCCGCCCACTGCTCCCCTCAGGGGTGTACTTCGTTGATCTGCCTGTTCTGCTCCTCCCTTTCTCTCTGGTGAACCTTCTCACTGCCCCTGTACCTCTGTTCTGTATGCATAAATAAATAAATCTTTAAAAAAAAAATAACTTCACAAGAGAGTTTAACTAAGCAGCCAAAGTTTTTAAAGGAAGGTCCGAACCTCAGTTGTCATCAGGAAAAATGCAAATTAAAAGCACAGAAAATAATGACTACAGTTTACAATGAAAATTCCAAATATGGAGAAGGTAGAGATGAAGAAACTCATATTGAGAGGAAATAAAAATTGAACAGAAATTTTGGAAAGCTCATGGGCAGCAATGGACACATTAACCTTATACACATATCATAAATGTACATATAATATTTTCATTTCCATTCTCAGGTACATTATCTAGCAAATGCATGTGCATTTGCTGAAGAATATGTCTAGCAGCAGTATTCATGAAACACCACACTACATAAACTGGAAATGGACTAAAATGGCAACAACAGAAATCAGTAATTTTTTAGCATATTTATATGGCCAATACTTGACAACAATAAAAACTGTTTGAAATACAACAAAATGAATGGATTTCACAAGTATAATGCTGAATAGTGAATTCATAATTCCCAGAAAAGTTCTCATGCAATTTGTTTTCTGAAGATTTCAAATAAATTAGGTAATAGAGGTGAAAACATATATACCTGTTCACTAATTTAGTTTCAAGAGCTAAATTATTTTCACTGAATTTCAGAAATGCAAAGTTAAATTAACTTTGGAAGTTTTACAAAGTACTAGGAACAAAAAACTAGGAAAGCTTGAAAGTGGAAATTATATAAGCAATCTGTCATCTGACTCATCCCACTGAAGAATAAACGTGTCCCTAAAATAATAAGTCTTTTGACTTCACATTAATGGGCTCTAAAGAGTAAACTGGGGTGCTCAGAAGCTGTTACAACATAACAAATGCAAGCTGAAATATTTCCTTCCTCTAAATGCTTTCAGAAAAGCAAACAGAAAAGATAAACACTTCCCCAAGAATTACTAAGCCATAAAATTTCAGGACAGTTCAAATTTATAAAATATTAAAGCCAGGAATTAAAACACATGAAAAAAAGTAGGTCCTATGTTCCCTTGTTGTACAATTAAATAAAATTTGTACACTTAAATTTTCTACTTGCAGGTGCACAATGGGTTCTCCTCTGTATTATATGGTTGAGAAAAAACATCATCTGTACCTTCAATTGTACTCTGAAGTAGATTCGAATTATAACCATACCCTTTAAAAAGTCAACTATCTGAAAGAGGCTGTTAATGGATAACTGCTCAAGATTTAACAAAGTGGCACTTGTGCTCCATACCTAAAACCACTCTAGTGGCCCCAGGTAGCCCCTATCATGAGGCCACTGCTCTGTAGAGACCCAGGAGGGTATGATCTAGTTCAGTACAACCATTTTTGAAAAATGAATTCAAAGCACACGTCTACCTGTACTGTCATTCATTGTGGTTAGTATTACTATGGGACACACATTGTGAGATACCGCTAAGCCTCTTAGCCCTTCATGAAATTTGCAGAGCCAGAATGAGTTAGAATTCTCTCCACTACTTATAGCCTGTGACTTTGACAACCTGTTCAACCACAGGGGATCTTAAAGCCACTGCAAAATGGGAACAACAATGTATTTACATCATAGACCTGTGGGGATTTTTATGGTTAAATTATCAACTTTACTGACCTCAGCAATGCCAATTAACATTTTTGCATGTGCCTGGAGCTGGATAAAATTAACATTTGAGTTGTCTGTGTAGGTAAAGTAGATTGTACACTCAAATGTAGTTAGCCTGCAATCCACAGAAGGCCTACAAATAGAGGTCATTTGAGCTGGGCAGCTCATCTCATTTTCTCCATCCTTAGATCTGAGTATTTCATCACTAGTTTCCCCCACTTCCTCTTATCCCTTCTAGTTCACAGATCTTATGATTTGAATTGTCTCACCAATTTTCCTAGGTCTCCAGTTTGGAGACAGCAAATTTTGGGAATTCTTAGCCTTCATGATCCAATAATCCAACTCCTCATATTATGTATAGTAAGGCATATTAAGTATAACGTGTGTGTGTGTGTGTGTGTATCCTGCTGCTTCTTTTTTCACTAGAAAATCCTATTACAGGGGTTAATAAATGTTAAAAATATACACTTAGTTTCTAACACCTGGAAAGTCTTCAATAAATGTTAATTAACTTCACTGTGTGTTATTATCTGTGTTACCAAGGGAGTAGGAACACTCAAAAATGAAGAACTTTGCCCTAAGAAATGACAGCTAGGTGATAACTAAATGGATCCAAATAATCAAAACATATCCTGGAAATGAGAACTGCTGTGGGAGTTGTGTGTGGGAGACAGAATCAGTATCCAGAAAGGTTTCCTCCATCACTCCCTGGTCTGTACAGGAGATGTTCTGCTAGTGTGGATGCAATTTCAACTCTCCTGTGCAGTGAGAAAATGTATGGGGAAGCTCGGTGACACCTCGCTTCACACTGCCCACAGGGAAGGATGAGAGGACCCTGTGAGGCTGAGGTAGTACCTTGGGGTCAGATGGTGCAAGAACCTGTGATGAGTGAGCAGTGGAGCAGAGGATGCAGGTGAGGCCAGTGGGGGGAACAGGGCCACGTGTTACATACAGTCTGACAGACCTAAAACAACTTTAAGGAGTTTTCCCAGCATTCTATCAACACATGCCATTTAATCAGCTCCCACCCCTTCAAGCTGAGGGCAGATCCTTCCAGTCTTTCATTGGTAGCTTTGGGGTTTATGGTCTAACCTAATACTTAATTGCTGTCAGTGTAACTTTTGCCAAACACTTAAGGAGAGGAATTTGGCATAGGAAAAAAAAAAATCTCATCAGGAGGGAAACTATGAAATGTCTAGGCTTAATGTAAGTTTGACTTTCACTACAGTTAGTGGCAAACAGTAGAGGATTTGGGCAACATGTTTTCCACAACAGGGAAACAAGACTCTTCTTGGTTACATATTACTGAAAGGTTATAATCAGTGGAGGGTGAAGGACAGGTATGAGGGCAGAAGTCCCGGCTCTAGTCCACCTATTAAAAGTCTCCTTTTCTGGCATCTTGGGAATATTTAAAAGGAAACACCTTTTATTTGGATACAGTTTCAAATAAAGGATCCTGCAAAACAGTGAACTCTTCATTTTCAGTATTTCTTCCCTGATTCCTGCTTACTAATCACATCCAGGTTCTTTTGTACACAGTGTTACAGTTTGAAGTATGTGCATGTGTGTATGTATGTGTGCACATGTGTGTACATGTGTGTCATGTGTTTATTCGTATATATCTCCAGTATTTTTTTTTCTTTTCTGTTGGCTGGAGAGGTAGAGAGGAGAAGCATAGGTCATAACAATGTGCCTTTATCTTCTTTTGTGTGTGTGTGTAAAAAAACCTTATTTTGTTAAGCTTCTTCCCCCTTTTCTATTCTATCACATTGGGATTTATTTCAACAAATGAGTCAGTTGTGCTGAGACTATCAAAACATATAGTCTCTTAGCAATAGCTTTGAAAAATCAAGTATTTGTTCACATTAGTTCAAACATCTCTCTATCAAATCACTAAACAAATATTCTTGAAATCTATAGTGGTGTATATGTTTTATATACTGTGGCATATATGTTTATATCAAGTTTATAACAAATGCATTATATACAAGGCACCATGCTCAGCATTCATGTGGACACAAAGACATGCAAAGACCTTCACTGGAGACCTGCAGCAATGCACTGATGTGAGAGGGCTCCTTTCCTGACACTGAAACTGTGGACCTGGGCTATCTGCGTCATCCCTCTGGATGGGCTGCCTTCTCTACTTCACAGTACAGGGCTCTGACACACCTGTAGCTGATTCTGCCCTAAAAACCAATCAAACCATGGTCAAAGGTATCCACTGGAAATCTAACCAATGACATCAAAATACAATGCTAAGTGTGTGATGAGTTTTACTGCTTGTAGGAGATTCAGCGTTAAGTTCACTGAAGGGTGGGGGGACTTCAGCAGGACACTGAAGGGCAGTAGGAACTGCGCTATCTGGAAGCACAGGACTAGGTTTTAGTGGTCAACATGGAGGTATGATTGTGAGTGATAGAGTGGAGGCAATAATAAGAAAATTAAAGTTTTACTGAGAAAGGACAAGTTTGTTGAAATATGCTGCAGTCTGGGGTATGATTCAACAACCATTCCCCACTATTCTGTGAAAAATCTCAACAAACCAATATGCAGTGCTCTTCTGAATGGCCTCTTTTCAACAAAGGTATTGAGGTATTGAATACTTTTTTTTTTCATTTTCTAATTGTATTATCTATTCAATAGACTAAGAAAATGAAAAATCACCCTTATAACATTTTCCATTTGGAATTATTTTCAGTCAGTAAACAAATGCTAAATTTGTAAGTAAAGATGCAGTCAAAATATTGGGTAATCTTACCTGCCATGAAAAAGTATTAACTGTAATATATTGTAGGTCTGTCAGCCCACAACTATTCATTTTGCACCTAATATATGCCAGCCTCTATGGTAGGTGCTAGGGCAGATACAAATAATAAATGTTTACCTAAGTGGAATAAGAAACGCTGGTTTTGGAACCAAGAATAACTGAAGCAATACAATTAAACAAATCTTTCTGGTAACTAAAATATATTGCAATTTATAGAAACCTGAAAAAATATTTTACCTTGATTTTATTGCATCAAATCTGCTAATTTCAGTCAACACATGTTTTTATAATTGTCAATGCAGAATATTCATATTACATTGATTATCTGTACCTTACAGAAGTGATCAGACAGAACTATTTCACAATATCCACTTATTAGAAGGAAAGAGATAAAATCTGCAGCAGTCTCATTGATGTCAATATGCTCCTTTTCCATCAACCGCAAAATAAAAAGGTGGCAGAAGGATTTAGGCATTATTCCCCAGGTGAAAATTTTATATTGTGAGCTTGACAGGGCATAAAGTCAATCCCACTGATTTTCAGGGTGTTCAGGATTTTCCTTGTAGAAATAAAAACTAAAGTGCAGGCACAGGCAAGACTAATTGCAACAGGTCCTACTCAGGGAAAAGCTGCTGGAGGCCACCGCCTCTAAGATGACAGGTCTTCCCGCTGACCCTTCCTCCCTTTCCTCCCCTTCTTTGCAAGGACATTTCTTCTGCAATTAATTTCTCTTAATTGACAAAAATATCCATCAGCTTTTTCCTAAACTTGAACGAAAGATCTGAATTACATATTCAAATTCTAATTATTTAAAGAAAATGTTTAATTTTAGCAGTACTATGGTGGTTACATATTGGGGTGCTCTGATCCTGGGAAGATGGGTGGTTGCAGACTTGGCAGCTGGGAAACAGAGATGGGAGAGATACTGTTTACTAGACATTTTCTAATGCTGTTTGGTACTTGAAGTACATAACTGTTACCCCTTAAAAAGTAAACAAATAAGTACATAACATAACCACATAACTGGGAAGGACAATACCTGTCCTCCCATCTTTTTCAATCTGCAATATTATTAGAACCGCTCTGTAAAAGAGTTGTAACATGTAGCAAAAGTTGCTGGTTATATATGTACATTACACAAGCTATTTCAGTTGTGGCGTTTTTCTATAAAATAGGTGGCTTCAGTATTTTTGTAATTTCTGCATATTATGTTTAAAATGTTTTCTTATTTAGCACGTTCACACCATTAGCCTTCTTTTCCCAAGCCATATGCCCCAGCCCATACCGCTGTCCTATTGGCACAGAACACTAACACAGCTCCTCACTGCTGCCATTGCTGTTACAAGTTGCACCGCACACTTACCTGGGATCTGGACGCAGGTTCAGCTACAGCAAGAAGGCAGCACTGACACCCCTGGCTGGCGCTGGGTGGACCTGAGGGAGCTCAGGGGCCCGCTTGGTGCCTGCCTTGGATCAGGCCTCCGGGACCCTGGGTCTCCAGTGCTGAGGACACCAGACTCTGCCCTTGAAGTTCCGTCCTCCAGGGTCGGGAGGCCACCCCTTGTGCCGGACACCCACGGGATGGCCTGCTGCTCTCCACAGTCATCGGGATGTGCACAGGCCAAACGATAGTGCCTTCGGCAGGAACTGCCAGAAGGAGTAAAGCAAGTAAAGCAGGCTCACCTGGGTCTTCCCATGACTGCTACAGGCACCCGGGCAGGGGGCACACGGCTAGTCGGGCTGTGCTTTGGAACTCATGCTGAGCAGCAACCCGGACCCTTGACAGACTGGCTGGAAGGCCTGAGGGTTCCGCAGCCAGTGAACACTGTGCTGCCACTGTGTGGTCTGTGCACTCCATCACACCAGCGGCAGCAGCTCAGAGACTGCAACCACGCACAGCCCGCCCACCTGCGCCTCCACTTCCGGGGAGGCCCCAGCAACACGAGCTGGACTCTTCACAGCCCACGCTCGCGCACACTGGTATCCTTCCGCTGCTTGGTCCTGCGTGGAGTAGGACCACCCAGAAAGTGCGCCTAAAGAGCCAGGAGGCTGGTGGCACCTGGGCCTCCCAGTGCCCGTCACTCTCAGGTGGACTCCTGGAGAAAGTGGCAAAGATGTTGCCCTGGTGAAGGTTAGGCAGCCTGCGGGGCCCAGCCCTTCCTACAAGACCAGTAGGCTTCTTCGATCAAAAGCGGCCAAGCAGAGCCTTTTTTGTGATCCCATAGAAAGATGTTGGCAGATTATTCAATAAGGTTGCACCTCATTAGAAAAACCCACTCGACAAGAATAAAAAGGTCCATATACGTAAATATATGTATGTCAAAAACATTCATATCATTCTTATAATTCACAAAGGTAAATATATCAGTGTTTTTCAAAGAGAGAGAGAGAGAGGGAGAGAGAGGAAGCCGTCTTAGGTATTTTTTCTATATTAGAAAAAATTTTAAGTACTTTTGTCATTCCTGGGTTTAAGAAAATGTGCTAGATCCAAAGTGCTGGGCTAATATGGCTGTCGTATTGCCTTACAGTTCTAGCAAGTCTTATGTATAAAAATTCAAATACCTCAGCTCTAGTGCATTCCTTATGAATTGGGAAACAAAGACTGAAGACGTGAAGGGGCTCATCCATGATCACAAAATCAGTAGAATCAGAGGGCAAAAAAATCGTTCCGTGGATCCACCTTGGACAATTTGCAGATCACATCTGAGCACAGGGTAGAGAATGGTTTATGTATGTACTGAAATAAGTTCTACAAAAGGATTTTCAGGGGTCTTATTGTCTAAGATATTTTCCTACTGTTATGTACATCTTTCCAAAGCCTCAATTCAGCTGAATCCAGTGAGTTGTGTGATTTATCCTGGATCTTCATTTTCCACTATATCTCACAGAAGCAATGCTTGGAATTTATGAGTTTTCTGAGTGTCAGAAAATGGGAAACTATTTTGTACTGAATACATAGGGAAAAACCATGAAATTAAACTGATAAACATTTATTTTCGAACTCAAACCATAGTGCATAAATTATAAAGTACATTTTTTTAATAATGGAGAAGCATTTTATTTTTATTATTTTTTTAAAGATTTATTTGTGCATACAGAACTGGGGTACAGGCCAGAGGCTCAGGGGCGGTGAGAGGCTTCACCAGAGACAGAGTGGGGAGCAGAATAGGCAGATCTACGAAGAACACTGCTGAGGGGAGCAGCGGGCGGGTCAGGAGAGGTCTGCCAGGCCATGTGGTCACCTCCGGGGCAGGCGGGAGTCGAACTCAAGAGGAAGGGACTTTAGATTCTCAGTGCTGTGCTTTAACCCTCTACGCCACCAGGGAAGGCCTAAAGTACATTTTAATGTCTGATGGGGAACATTTTAAACATATTTGCCGTGACATCAAGTCATATTATTTAGTTACGTATGACATTCCAGATAATGTCTAGAACTTACCAAGAACCTCATCCCCAAGCCAGCTTGGAAGCCACTATTCATCTGACAGATACCAGCTCTTGTTCCACTTCCTCTGAGAAATTGTTTATTATCTGCATTAGTGTTTCCTGTGGGCTAAAGATGAAAGTGCTTTTTGCTCTGTGTCCTGATGATAATTTGTCTTGCTATTGTAGTGGTAGTTTATTATAGCTTTTGATTTTTTTGTTTATCATTTTGTTTTGTTTTTGGTGTGCTTTAACAGACTCCTGGATTCTTAGTTTATGAAGGGCAGGGACCTAGTTCGATTCATGTCTCTTTTTCCAGTACTGAAAATGTGCAGGTAACATCCTAGTCATCCCATAGATATTTGCTGAGTAAGTTCTTTTTCTCTGCAGATGCCCGAGCATTTAAAATAAATATTCATTTTTAGGGGCCCATGTATTTTTATCGTAAGATGCACATGATCTTGGGACTTACAGTTGAGTGTTTTCCTTCAGTCTTTTTGCACATACTGCTGTTTTTCTAAGTCCGGGTAGACACAGGGTGTTAGAGCCATATTTGATGATTTAATTTTTCCTCCTACGATTATGGCTAGACTTCCCACAGTGCCTCTCCATTCTGTTTTCCTCTTTCTTCTCTCAGTTATAATCTCTCCCCCCACCCTCACCACCCCAGTTATTCCTTTCATTTTGGAACTACCAATTGAAGTTCTATGGAGAATCAATTTTCTTAAGAGTTATTTATATAAAATTTCTGAGAAGTCAAGGTTTTCTTTCATATGAACATTTTCATAATTTACTCATAGTTTTTTGGAAGTTTTTTGTCTTTTACTGGAAGGGAAAAAAATAAGAGACAGAGCATGCTTATCCTCATACTTAATATTTTTACACTTAGCCATTCTTGATTAATTACATTGATATGCTGCAGATGTCCAGCATAAACTGGATCATTTAATGTGTAATTATACATTTTAGATGAATCCCAGATCTATTGCTGTTATTTTCCATGGACTAGATGTGTATGTGCCAGAACAGAATTAAATTCCCTCATCCTGTGTCATGGGATATCATCTCATGGAAGATGAGTGTGAAATAGAAAATAAATTGAAGAGAAATTGTCCTTCTAGGACATAAAGTAACACTTTGGAAAAGATTTGAGGTTCCTGAAAGATGGCAAACTGACAAATACCATTAGTAACTCATGTAAAAAATGAACTCCATTTTACAGATGGCCAAACTGACTGTTCACAGGAAAGTACTCCTGCCACTAGGGATTAGGCTTTCAAGAAATATAATGTACAGAAGTGGAGAGAATTTATTGCTTCAGAACGGTGCTAAATGACATGCTAAAGGAAATTCTTTAGACAGAGAACTGTGGTATCAGATGGAAATTGAGATCTCCCTGGAGAAATAGTATAGGGGAAGGGTAAAAATAATAGTGAAATATGATAGATATTTTTATAATTTTAATTGTTTTAAAAGTTATAACAGTGTGCTGTTGAGTTTTGACATATATAGAATAAAAATGTGATAAAATCAGCATATAGGAAAAGGAAATGGAAAGATACTCTCTAATATTCTTACACTATACATGAAATGATCTTTGAAGGTAGATGGATAAGTTAATGATGTGTATTGCAAACTTGAGAGCAATCAAAATAAGAATTAAAATGAATTTTAAAAAGTGTTAGTGACAGGCCCTCCCTGGTGGCGCAGCGGGTAAAAGCACAGCACTGAGAAGCTAAAGCCACTTCTGCATGAGTTCGATTCCTGCCTGCCCCAGAGGAGACCACATGGCGTGGCAGACCTCTCCTGACCCGCCCGCTGCTCCCCTCAGCAGTGTTCTTCGTAGATCTGCCTGTTCTGCTCCCCACTCTGTCTCTGGTGAAGCCTCTCACCACCCCTGAGCCTCTGGCCTGTACCCCAGTTCTGTATGCATAAATAAATAAATCTTTTTAAAAAAAAAAGTGTTAGTGATGATAAACATACTTTATTATCTGTAATTCAAATACAAAATAGCTAGGATCACTATAATGAAGAATATAGTAGAAGGATGGAAAATATTTGTTTTATTATATATACTCTCAGCACTATCAAGCATAGTAGTGGAAATTCAAAAGGCTTTTGTTCTAAATAGCAAACATTAAGAATTCTATTTTCCATTACTTACTGTGATTGGGGCAAATAATAAGTGTGTTATAAGACAACCTTCCAGACCATAATGTTTCAAAATACATCATAGAAAAACTCCAGCATGTGTGAAAAGAGAAATTTTGAAAAGAAAGTCTTTAATGGAAATAAAGACTTACTAAATTTTTCCTAATACTTTTTTTTAACCTTATTTTAATTTACACTGATATCTTGGATACAAAACACATACAGTAAATAAAATACTGTTTTTTAAAACTTCTTAATAGCTATTGTTGTAATATGATTGATAGAAACACATCAAACGCCAACCCTTTTCTTGCCTTAATTGATGTACATTCATTTTAATCTTTGGCTTGGTGATGTGTTTATCCTCTGCATGACAATGAGCAGGAACTTAGGCTCCCTTTCTGAAATCTCTTTCCACCCCCCTTTCTTTCTTCTCTGTTCTGCCTCTAACTGCTGCAGTAGATCAAAGATTTTCAGCAGCAGCAACGTGCTCATTGTCTTTCGAGTCATGGTATGATAGAGAGTGACGAAGAGGAACAAGAATGTTTGGAACAGCTACAATAGCACCTATTGTGCATCAATCATAGAAGGACTAGCTGAATTGTGCACAATTGATATGTGCTTATTGTCAACGCTTTTTCTGTAACATCAGATAGAAATAATCACTCCAGGGCAGGCTTTTCTGGGAAAGATATTCTCCCTCTTTTGGACTTACATCTTAGTGTGTGATGCAGGGTTTTGCAGCTAATGTAATGCACATCCAACTCAACTTCAAAGAATTGGTTTTAATTACTGTGGTAATACTAAATGATGAAGCATTGAAATGTATAATAGCAAATATTGAACTGGCAACTCTTTGAATTAGAAATTCTCTGTTTTCATATTTATATCTGGCAAGCAGAAGTGTAGTGAAATGAAAACCCTACGGGAACGACAAATGGGTATCTTCCAAATAGGTATCCAGTAAGAAAAAAAAAAAATCTAGTGCTCTTGAGAATCTTAAAATTTATTTTCTGAAATCTCCAGGTCATGAAAATCCTATGCGGCACACATATAATTGGTCTTGTGTCTATACTCAAGCACAAGGCTACTTTGCACCATTTTCTTCTGATAACATTTAATAATTTTAAGTGATAAGATCAAATATTTTATTGTATTTCATTTTATAGTATAATATTTCTTATTACTATGTACTTCAAATAAAGTTCAACAACTGAAATTCCAAGGTCTTTTTCTAATGAAGATTTTCTAGGGTACATTTTGAAGGAGGATGTACAGGTTTATTGATAACTGGATTATTAAAAATTGAGTTGTGTAGTTTTATAGACATTTTACTAATGCATAATTTTTTCTACTAGACACATTATTAAGAATATATACTGATTGGCCCTCCCTGGTGGCGCAGTGGGTTAAAGCACTGCACTGGGAAGCCAAAGCCACTTCCCATGGGTTCGATTCCTGCCTGCCCCGGAGGTGGCAGACCTCTCCTGACCCGCCCGCTGCTCCCCTCAGCAGTGCTCTTCATCGATCTGCCTGTTGTGCTCCCCAATCTGTCTCTGGTGAAGCCTCTCACCGCCCCTGAGCCTCTGGCCTGTACCCCAGTTCTGTATGTACAAATAAATTAAAAAAAAAAAAGAATATATGAATATATACTGATCACCTATAGATAAGAAGTTGTTCTTAAGGTTCTCTAGAAGTTCCTTCATATCTCTTCATATATTTTTTAAAGATTTATTTATTTATGCATACAAGCACTGGGGTGCAGGCCAGAGATATGGTGGTAGGATCCATCAGAGACAGAATGGGGAGCAGAACAGGCAGATCAACTGAAATACACTGCCAAAAGGAGTAGCAGGTGAGACAGAAGTCTGCTGTGCCATGTGGGTCACCTCCCTGGCCATAGATCAAATTCAGGTTGCAGTGGCCAGTGATCACTTGATAGCATTGTGTTTTAACTCCTGCATCACCAGGGAGTCTTCTATATATTTTTACTGGTAGGGGGAAGATATGCCTTTACTGTGTTTCCACAGGACCCTCACCTGCAGCACTCCCTGAATTCAAAGTGTGCAGATGGAGACTAAATGACTGAAGGACATGGCCAGTAAAAGCACCTCCTGTGTTGGCACAGCTGGACTTGTGTGTACAAGTGACTTCTTTCTATGGCAGCCGTCGTAAAGCTGTCTTTATTAGACTTGGCTAGATTAAAGTTAGGGTAGCAAAAGAAAGCATTCCTTTTTAACCTCCATCTCATGATTCAATCAAACTGAATGGCAGTCTAACTGGATTAACACACATCTTTATATATCTGCATGTACACCTATACTTCCACTGTACGTGAGGTACAGGTAACTGGCATTACTTAAGAAATATCTAATATTATCCAGATTTTCAAATTTTTAACATTCAATAATTTTAAAAGAATGAGCTTTATTGAAGTACTTGACATCTAACATTGTATGATTTGATTGATTCTGAAATGATCACCACATCACTTTAGTTGACATTTGTCATCTCATATATTTGCAAATTTTCTGTTGACAGTTACAAAATTGATTCAAAAGATGACAGAAAACATGTTCAGTTATAGTTGTCATTCTATTGCTTTATATTAACCATTTTAAAATGTATTCCATGGGCAAGTGGTGTTGATTTAGTGTTGTAACCTTTCACCTGCACATATATGATGAAACTCACCTACAATTGATTTCTATGTAAAATCTAAAATATGAGTCAGTTTCACTTATTCTTCAGATGGAAACAAACTTCCTGTCCATCATTGAATATGACCTTTTTTTTGTACTGTTCCACAGTAACACGTAAGTAAAGCTACATATATGTGCATAATTTCTGGGATCGCTATTCCATCTCATTGGTATATTTGTCTATGTTTATGTCGACACCATAATTCACCAATTATTCTAACTTGATACATGATATTCAGTAAGTAATCCTCACACAATTACCACTAAGAGTCTCAGTGCTGAATTTGGCCCACTGCATTTAAATTTTAGAATCAATTTCTCAATTATTATAGTGGTGGGAGATCTACTCAAAGTACAAGTAAGGAGAGAAATCAAATACTGTCTAAAAATTAACAACAATGTAGAAATTTTTAAAATTTCTGATAAGAATTTGATGGGGATTTTGTTGACTCTAGATGTAAATTTAGGGATGATTGACTATTTCATATAAATAGGTGTCTTCTTTAATTATGCTAAATTATATTTAGCACATATATGTCTTTTACTCCATTTACTCCATTGTATTAATTTTAAAATTTATAATTAATTTTTTTTAAATAATTTGTTTTTTCAAGACCTATTGAAACTGAATTAAGTATTATAGATTAAGACTTGTATCCAAAAAAACTTTAAAAGTCAATGACTAATTTTAATAATTAACTTGAGATTATTTTAAGGTTTTTATGTACATTGTCATACAATTTGTAAATAATGATAGTATTGTTTTTAATACGTACACTTTTTATTTTTGATATGTAGTTTATTTTCTCACAAGATTTCCAATGGCAGTTTAAACATTTTGAAGGTAATGGAAATTTTTAGACCACTTCCAAGATCAAAATGAAAACAATATTCTAATATTGGTTATAGTTGTTTTTGTAGCTGTCTTTCATCACATTTGGGAAGGTTCCTTCTTATGTTTTCTTGTTTTCTAAGATATTTTTGTTATTAACAAATGTATTCACCAAATGATTTTTATGCATCATTAAATTTATCATTTTTAATAATAAACCAAATTTAAATTTATGGAACTTCAAAAGAGTAAAATTTTATGTTTGTAATACATTATATGTAACAATGGGGTGTTACATCTGTGCTCTGGTGTATCACTGACCTAAATTTGCCTATATTGTGATTTGTCATGGTTTGTATGAAAATTATTGTGTTCTCATATAATTTGTTGATAAGTTATCTTTCTCAGTCTTCTGGAAGTATTTACATATATTTGTCATTACTTATTTCTTCAATGTATTATAAAGTTTGCTAGTGAATCCTAATAGCCTAGAGTTTACTAAGGATCTATCGATTACTTTGTTATAGGACTATTTAAGTCTTTTATTTCTTCTGTGTTTCTTTGGGAAGAATTAGTTTTCTAGAAGTTTGTTCATTTCCTTGCTGTTTGATATTTTTAGTTTAAAAATTTTGTGCTTGCACCTTCATATTCTCAATATTGGTGAGAGCTGTGATAATTACACCATTTCCTATTCTGACCTTGATTATTTAATTTTAATTTTCATTAATTCTTATAATAATAAGAAACTGGGGTGCTAACAAGGTAGAAATAAATTTCAGGATAAGCATGTTGGAGAAAACAGAAGTCCCAGATAAGATGCGCCATTATATATATTCTTTGCTTTTAGCTTGCCTCTTACTCTCTTACTGCCTTGTCTCATTTGCTCTCTGTTAATATCCCTTAGAAATAGTTTTTAAGCAAATTAATGCAAAATATATTTTCCCATGTGTTTTGGTTTTTTTAAAACCACTAGTTTATGGTTAATAATAGAGTGAGTGCTTAATTAATATCTGTTATGAAAACAAGCAAACTGGATAGAGAAACTAGAGTTTTATCCCTTACCTATTATATTAGCTTTTATTTCTTGGCCTCAAATTACATTATATATTAACTGAAGTTATTTTTGCTAATTTCTTAATAACATAACTCTAAACAAATTTTACAAAACGCCAACGCTGGCTTAATAGGACCAGAAGTAAATGTTTAAAAAATTAGAAAAATAAAGAACCCTTTATTATTGCTTCCACACTCTAGAGAAGAAACTGCTCTTTAGAGTACTTCATCTTTCAGAATGTTTAATGACATGTATTAGTGTGAAATTTTAAGTGGATACTTAAATATTAGACTTATTTATTTTCATGCATACTTTAACTGATTTATAGTTATAGCATTCTTGAATTTAAAACGTAGCATGCACCTAGTTTCACTAAAATTTCAAATGAGTGCCCTTCGACTTAAAATTACTTAAAGAGCAGGATATTAAATTTGTGTTTAATTATTTTAGATATTAACCCTTGTACTGATTTTGTAGATATAGTAGTAATGACATGTAAAAATTTTGCATGTCAGCACAAAGAGAAACAGGATTTAAACAATTAATTTTCATTGGCTAGATGGTGAAATATATACTTTAAATATTATGTTTTTTGAAGACTCTTTGGGAAAAATAAGCCTTTTATGAATTTCCTTGGTGTTGATTTTCTAGAATTTTTTAACGTTATTAAAAATGATATTCCCATGAATAAATGGTACTTGTCCTTAAGTGCTAGACAAAAGATCATATTTAAAGGATTTGTTAAACACCATTTTTTGATGTGATAAATGCCAAAAATGATTGATGGTGAAGAGATGAAAAGGAAAAAGCAAATTCTTATATATATTTTTTAATGATGACATCTAATTATAGGAAAAGGAATAGGTAAAAATGATATGAGTATAATAAAATGATATTTGATTTATATGGCAAAAATACATTATTAAAATATATTTCTTGATCACATTAATTTACTCATCACTAAATCTCCAGCTTTATTTGCAATCTGTTCTTATGCTAAAACTGGCTGACTTTAATTAAAATAGATATGCTAGAAAATATTTTTAGTGCCTATTAAATTTATAGAAATTGTTGCCATGCTGTTTATAGCACATTTCAACATTGTTCCAAATCAGTGCTAAGAGAAATATAAATCATGATGAGAATGTTCTCTGTGGTGTACAATATAACAATCAATCACCGCATATGGCTATTGAACTCTTTATATATGACTAGTGAAACTAAGGGACTGTGTTTTAAAATTCTCTTAATTCTAATTAATGTAAATTTCACAGTGAGTTTCCAAATGTGACTCTTATAGTATGCAACACTGTACTTTTATTTATATGAAGTAAATTATGTAAAAAACTTAGAGCAGTATTTGGCAGGTAATCAGTACTTATTAGCATTTGTTCTTGCTATTGTTATTGACATTATTAAATGCTTAATGTTCACTTTGGGAAATAGGAATTTATTCACATGAATCCTATTGACAGTAAGATGTTGTACTGTTAACCTGTCATTACCTTTCATTGGGATCCATTTTTTTAAATATCTATCAGCTTAAAAATTTTTTCCAGTGGAATTCTCTACCCAGTATGAAGTTGGAGATGTTTCCCTGATTCAAAGCTGTTATATAATTTTAGGATTCTGAAGATTCTTTATCCTTCTTTGCCTGTTTGTAAAATCCCAGTGGTACAAACCTGCAATTATATCAAGATGTTTCCAGAGGATGAATGATGCAAGTAGAAAATTCATTTCTAAATCTCATGTTATACTATGAAAATAATATAGGCACTTACTGGGAAAGAAAAATCAGTTTAATTCTTCCACTTTCATAGAATTGTCATATCTACATGTAAAACATAAATAAAATATATTTTATGTTTTAGTCATTAGTCTTAGTTTGGAGCTGTCATATGTTAAGGATTCCCTCCATAGTTTTAAGAAATAAGGTAATATTAGTTGAATAATCACTTTTATTATCTCTTGTAAGAAATTATACTCCTCCCCACCATTTTCCTACAGTAGTTTCCTGTAGGCCTTCACGAAGACCATATCTGAATTTCACCCAATTAATTGCTTTTTTTTTTTTAAAGAATCCTGTAAAGTTTAAACAAAGAACCTTAATATTTTTGGATGATAGTTTTAGGATAAAATAAATTCAACTCCCTGAAATGCATATGTTCCCTAGTGTAAGGTCTAGCCTGAAAAACTGCTCCTTTCTTGTGCTGTTTTTTTATTTTCTAGTGTGACAGGGTGGTCCCCAGGAAAAGGGGAAGTTTTAAGTTCCCTGCCCCACCCAGAAGGAGGGTGGAGCTGAGCAGAGAAAAGAAGAAGAGAAGGAATCTGAAGGGGAGGAAGGAAGCAGATTAGAGAGCTAGAAGGAGACCTGAGGAAGCCACATGGAGCAGAGAGCTTGTGATGAAACCGTACTTGTTTCTTGGCCTCGAACTGGCTGAAAGAGGTGTGAGTGAGAGACCCATAGGAAGGTGGACTATGGCAGTGTTTATATTGATTTAGATTTTGCTCTTTTCCTCCCAGACTTGTCTGGCCATTTCTGACCCTTTTGTATGGGTCCCGGCCAGAAGGTGCTTTAGGCTGTGGTGGGCTTTCAGGCCTTGCTTTGGGCCAATCCCTTCTAGGTGGACTTTTACCCAGGAGGGGATGGTTAACTTCAGGTGCTTGATTTAGAAATTATATTCTTTGTCTTCTGTATTGTATACTTACTGTATTAAAGTTCCTTTTCATTAAAGTCTGACATGTTTTGTCTTGATGCGGTGGACTGCAGAACCTGTTTAGAGCAGGCAGGTTTGGGGGTTCAGTGGTGCCTCTCTCCCTGCCCTGTAACACTAGGGTAATAATTTTTGGTATCAGTATAACAGTATCAATGACAAAAAAAAAAAAGTTAATAGAGAGCAAAACTAGGATGCAGTTAATGGATTACAAAAACTTGCCTCTGAGAATATTTGAGATTAATTTATTTAAGGTTAGTGAAAAATAATATTTTTCTCCACTCTGTACTCACACAACAGTCATTAATATAATGAATGGTAGCATACAGCTAACTTATACTGGTCTCAGAAATGTTCCAAATGATATTACGAAAGTGATTGCTAATCTTTTAATATCTCTCTCCAGCCCCTTAAGAAAAGAGGCTAGGGAGATTACTAATCAAATTATATCTGAAGCTACTAGATTGCAGGGAACAGTTTCCTCATAATTATTTAGAGCAGAAGTTGACTGTTGTCTTAATAGCTGTGCCCTCTCCATGGTAACTGTCCACCAATTGTGTTCCAGCACCTACCCTCATCTACTTGAAGTCAGCTTTCCAGTTCCACTCTCAGCCCAGGGGATACAGTGATTCATCTTATCCAAAAATCTGATGACGTCATCACTTTTGAAGCTACTGGTTTGGCACGGACTCCCTTTCTAGCCTGCCAGTAACAAGAGTGCTGTCATTGGAAGTACATGCTAGAAATGTCTTGACAAACAGGAAGGAATGGCCCTTCTCTGCCTCAGGACTTTATTGTGAATATGTTAATGCTGGGGCTTGGGTAGCCCAAGCCACCCCTTTGGGAAATAGCCTGAGAGCATCACCTGGAATTGAAATTTGCAAACAACCGGACTCCTTTCTAAGGTCATGAACTGTCCCAAGATCCAAAAGGTACCTATCCCACAATTTGTGGGATAATAGTCACAAGTTATTAGGGAGTTTTGTTTCTAATAGCCCCAAACTTCCTGACATATATTTTAAAAATGTTTTGATATTTATATCAAGAGAATGTTAAATGGTTATTTAAAGGAAGGTAACTGTAGAATGCCAATTTTTCACATTTTCCAAAATACACTTACTCCTGGTTATAATAATTAGGACTATTATGGTTTGTCTATCCCTGCTAGTTTTTAAGCTGTCATTTCACCTTTGTCTCTAAGCTGTATGGCACAGAAACAAGCATTTGTAATCATCTTTATATTGAAGACTGAAACAATTTGATTCATCATTTTAAACAAAGTTGATAAAAGGAAAATAAGAAACATCAATAGACTTTTATTGAAACAGTCAAATATATAGTGAAGATAAGGTTCTCATTCATATACCATGAAAACATTAAATATATTAAGAAAATTTATCCATAAATGTAATAATTGCATTGATTGGCATTCTAAATTCCTTCTATTTTTGTCATTGCAAAAGATAAAAGTTCTATAAGATTTTAGTGTCTGTGAATCACTACACATACTAGATCATATGTGATCTTGATGTTACTACTTGAGATGATTAGTCATGGTCTCCAGGCTTCCTGATGTCTTGCCATATAAAGGATTTGAGAAGGAGTATATGGAACCCTATTAAAAAAAAAAGGGCATTCAAACAATTAGGATTTTAGGAATTAAGTAAGATATTTACAAGGTAATGCAGAATATAGGCAACTTCTAATAGACTTCTATGGAGCAATAACTAAAGCATCATTCTAATGCCACCTCCATTCTTTCAGTCTACACTGCCAGAGCCACTGACACAAACCTATTCTCTGGGTGGTGTGAGCTGGGGCACTTGGCACTACTGCCTCAATATCACTTCTGGGGAGATGGAGAAAAGCAGTGGAGTATCTTGACTGTCTCTGTCAATGGTGCTAGTTTCCCTAAGCCTACTTTATTGGTTATGGCTAAGTTAAATAAGACAAGAACATTTTTAAAACCCATTAGATTTAACATGGAGAATTGTAGTTTACAGAATTTATTAGAAAGTCTAAACTGTGGTACGTTCTATAGTACAATCATACCTGATTCCTTCAGCAGATAAATTTCAGGGACAAAATCAGAAAATGAAACCAAATAGATACAGGAGAAACTAATGTGGCCTGGATACCAATGTAGATGTGAATACCTTACGTGGATCCTGATCTTAAAAATATAGTAATGATAACAAAAATTAGTACGAAACTCTCTTCTTAGTTTTAAGGAAAATTGTAGGTCTGCTAATCCTAAGTGGCATGTTGAACCATCATTTTCTTACCTGCAGTTCTGCATTCCTACACAAGGTCAGAGCTGCCCTTCAGAAACCAGTCAACCAGTCATAGAAGCCAAACCTTACAAGGTGCCTTTCAAATCAATCAAAAGCAGAAAGTTTGCATACCCTAGGAAGGGTATGCATCAAAAGGTATGCCTGGTAATGCCTGAGGAGGCTGATGACAGATGCATAAACTTACTCCTGACGCGCGCACACACACATCATGAAATATGACTGGGAATACAGGGAAGGGGGGATTCTGTGGAGGGTGCCAAGAATGGATATATGACAAGAGACCCCAGAAGCTTATCAGTGGAACACCTTGCTGATAAGATTGAAGCCCTGACTGGGGAACTAGGGCTTGATCTCAATTACAATCAAGCAGATGAGAAGTACCTGGAGGGCAGACTCACAGTCCCTATTACTACAGATGACAGAGCACATTTTCTAGTTACAGCCTTTCCGTTTTCCTTTTATCCTCCTTCCCCTTAGAACTGATGCTGTGCGATGATTCTTTCAATAAAAAAGGCCAGGATCTTGCTCTTGAGCAGCATCCTGCACTATGTAAACTGCCCCATGACTCCTGTTTCTTTAGCAGTGTGGTGTTGTCCAACACAACAGAAAATGGGAAAAGTCAAGTACCTGCTGCATACTTGATGTTATCAGGGAATTATTGTGAAATATTTAGAGCTGATACTGGTGTTCTATTGTTTTAAATCCTCATCTATAATGATACAACTGAAGTCTTTACAGAATCAAGTAAATAATACCATGGATTTACCTCAAAATCCTTTGGTGGACAAGAACTTTAAGACAAACTATGGGCTCTGGGTGATAATGGTGTGTCAATGTAGCTTCATCAATTGTTTACAAACATACCATTGATGCCTAGTGTAGAAAGTGAAGGAGGCAATGCAGGTATGGACACAGAGGTTATACCAACCTACTCTACACATTTTTTTAAATTTTACTGAAAACATAAAACTTCTCTAAGAAAAGTAAAAATTTTTTACTTTTTAGATTTTTTACCACCAGTTTGGTAGGTGGAGGATATAAGGAAGCAGAGGAGCAACAGGGATGGCTGTGGGTAAATCATCAATGAAGTGGGTTAATAGGCTCAGAGCAGTTACACTCTTCTCTCCATTTTAAAGCAGAGTATGAGGGGATTCCCTCATAGGGGTTAATCTTAACCCTATCACCATGGCCTGAATTCAGTCCCAGCCAGGGAGCTGACCACAAGGGAGCAGACCTCTCCTGACCTGCCCGCTGCTCCCCTCAGCAGTGTATTTCAATAGATTCACCTTTCTGCGCCCTACTCTGTCTCTGGTGAATCCTCTCACCCTGCCCCCTCCAACTCTTGTCTACACACCAGTTCTTAGACAAATATGAGAATTTTCTCTCTGAGTGTTTAGAAGAGTATTTTGGAGACATCTATTTCTCTATTAAAATGGGGAGAAAATACACTTAGTTTAATCAATAGAAAGTGATTTGTTTCTGAAATCCAAATAGCAGCAAAGGACAGGACTGTGATATAACTTCTCTAGATAGTCTTCAAGAGAGGGAAAAGGAATTGAAAAAGGAGTAACTTTTCTTTTTTTAAGAATAGAAAATAAAATGATTTCACTTCCAACTTTCTCAGGAGTCATCAATTGTGCTGTTATATGCATCCTGTAAGCTCCTTCTGGGTGCTGAGGTGCCTTCTCGTAGAAAGCTGGGGGTGCACACACCTTCCTAGAAACTTTTTACTATAAGTTTGTGATGTATTAATACAAAAAATTCTAAAGTATCTCATTTTAATTCTTTGTATCATTTATGTCTTTAAGTGCTAAAAATTAAAATGAGGAAATGACAAAGTAAACTATATTTCCTTTAGTAAAAATGAAAATAGCTGTTACAGTATACCTTCCCATTTTGTCCAAAAGATACATTGTATTTGTTTCTTAAATATGCATTTATTTATTATCCACTAAGTCAGGCTACATTTTTGTTTTTAACTGTCTTGATAGATTTGACAAGTCATTTAAAGCAATTCCCTTTAAGCTCTAAGATTATTTCTTGTTTTCATTCACATAAAAACAATACTAAATATGTTTATGTCATCATTTTTAATAAATTCAGAAGTAAAAAAATAGTCAAGGGTGATGTTAATCACATCACCCAGGGCTCCAAATCTACTGGGAATCATCTGCTGTGACACCTCCCTACTCATTTCTGACAATATCACCATTGTTTGCGATCTATTTTCATGTGTATAAGTAGAGGGAAATTAAAGCTTTAGCTTTCTACCTGGTCATTCTGACAAGCAAATTAATCTGATGCAATATTTCCAAAATCATATATAAGAAAGTTTTCATAGATAGAAAGTGATGTGTTGTAGCAAATCCACTTTTATACCCAAATACATGCACATAGTGCCTACTTAGGAAAGGGGCTAGAGATTTCCCTCACCACTTTACCTATAATCTACTTTTTATTACACTGATAGGTAGTGAACCCTATAAAAGGCCCAGAAAGATATAATGCACTCTAAGCTCTCATTCCTTGTCTAAGTCTAACCACTCATACCACTCATATCTACATTTAAAGAGAGCACAAAACATTATCTTACATTTGACTTAATGATAAAATATGACAGTTGTGAATTGTTACTGTGATTATCTCAGTAATACTTTGTGGGTTAAACCAATATTTTCCAGATTTGTCAGCTGAGTATAATGGTAACCAAAAAGCCATTTAACTGAGCTGATTTTTTTAAGCAGATTGAAACTGCCCTGGCACAGAAAATTCCTATTGCACATTTACAGAGAATGAAGCTTTTCTTGCCCCCAAGTGAAATAACTCCACCAAAACATCCCACTTAGCCAAGATGTACAAACATGTCTAAAGAACATTGTGACTGGTTCAGAGAGTGTGTGTGTGTATGTGTGTGTGTGTGTGTGTGTGTGTGTGTGTGTGAGTGAATTTCCACTTCTGCAATGATACAGTTCGCTATTACTACTTACCTCTGTTTTCTCTGGGTCCATCCAATTCCCATAAACTGGATTAATAAAGGCACAATTGACACTTTCTTTAGTTCTCCTAAAAACACAGAGGGCCACACACAAAAAAAATATTAAGTTATGTACTACAGTACATTTTCAGGATAGCTTAGACAGAAACTTTTGAGAAACTCATTTTCCAGCTAGCATATTCATTGTATGAATGTATTACCATAAGTAAAGAGTTTTTTATAGGACATCAAGTCAGCCACATTCTTGAAGACAAATATAATATACCCACTGAATATTTAGATCCAAATAAATGAAAGTAAATAAAAAAGGAATAAGTTGGTCAGTATTAGATTTTTTAAAAATAATACTCAAATAATACAATGGTACAACATTGGAGACAACAGTATAATATAACCACTGAAGTGGTTATAGGGAAAGGCCACTTTGAAGTCCCTTTGGCTTCAAAAGTGCCGAACCACCACATTCTGAGGATTATTTTTACATGGCAGTGTCTGTCATTGGATCTATAGCACAGAAATCGTGAACTTTGCTTTGAAAGCAAATTTAAATGTGTTTTGAAGAGTTCTTTATTCTAGTATTGCCCTTCATGAATCATAGAGACATGCCTATGATAAACTACTTATTGGTCTAGATCTGTATAATTTACATTTACTAAAAGTCTCCTAAAAGTTCATTTTCTTTTTACGTTTTCATTAATAGTCAAATGACTTATTAGAAGACAACAAACCCTGCTCACAACCAAAGAAGAACTCAAAATGCCCAACACAGGAACAGATATATACATATGTGTGTGCGTGTGTATGTATCTCTCTCTCTCTCTCTCTCTCTCTCTAAAATGAGTAAGTGGCTTTGAGGCTTTGCCTGCAAGATATCTTAATGCTAAGTCAATGTTAAATTACCAGAATAGTAAGATTCATAAGGGGTATGGTTAGGATATGACCTGCGCAGGGCTATTCCCCAAGATGAGAGTGGGTTAAGGAGTGAAGGGCAGTTATGAAATGTGTGGAAATTCCAATGCCAGGGCTGACACACGAAAGACCAACTTGGAGGAGCAAGGAGTATGAAAACAAAATGGAAATTGGGAGTAAAGGAAAGATGGAATATCCACAGACACCCATAGCTCAGAAAGATTAACCTCAATGAGAGCAGGTAGGAAAGCAGAAAACGGGAGGAAACCCAAATCAGAGGGCTAGACAGAACAGATGGTCCAAAGCCTGGAAGCCAACCAGGACATGCTTGGCAGCCAGCTGGCATAAGTGAGGCATAAGCAACACAAAAGATTTCTATCTGAGCAATTATCCTTGGCTCCAACTTCTCGGACCCCAGGTGACTGAGACCAAGAATGGATCAAATTTTCCAGTCCTGTTAATACAACTATTGAAGCTATTGCTCTTCTGAAAGGATTTTAAATTTTAAATAACTTTATATTAAAACAAAATAAAATCTGTAGGTTGTCAGCTTTTGGGTGAATATAAGGAAAGAAGTGTGATAGTTTAGGTTAGGATGTGGTGTTGAAATAAATGATGAAATGGTAACAGAGTGAGCAGTGGCCCATGAACCATGAAAATTCTTCCTACTTCACCTTATGTTATTAGTCATCTCTTATTTTTGCCAAATAAAAGGTATGCATCCCAGGACTGAAATTCTCTGAATATGCTAGCCTTAATCCTTCTTGTATTCCGACTTAGAAGATAAAATATGACATGCCACCAATAAGTACTTCATTGAATAAATTGCTAGGATCAACTCCATATATTTACTATTTTAAATTCTATAATTCTGTCTTCATTACTAATATTATATAGTGCATTATAGTACTGTAAGTGCATTATGTTAAAAATACATACTAACTTATTGCATTTGCCACTAGACAGATGGTTCTACAGATTTGAAGTTTCAAAGAAAATAACTACCTCTAGAAATCAGCAAGGAATTGACTTTTCAATTCAGAGAAGGAAGCTGCAATAATCACATCAACTCTCTTCTATAACTTATCATGTATCAATCACTTAAATTATTAAACTCCTGCTGCATGCAATGAATGAAAACCACTGTATGACATGGCATGCTGAGTGGGGTAGAGAGATATGTTAGTGGTGAACTAGGATTCTGCAGGGAAGTTCCATTTTTAATTTGGTGAACATATGTATATCTCTAAAGGAATTTACCTCATGGTTTATTAACTAACAAAATTATTTTAGTATTGATTAAAAGCATGGAGATATGGGACCTCCCTGGTGGCACAGCCAGTTAAAGCACAGCACTAAGAAGCTAAAGCCACTTCAGCATCAGTTTGGTCCCCGCCCTAAAGGTGATCCACATGGTGCAGCAAACAGCCCCTGATATGCCTATTCTTTTCCCTGGTCTGTCTCTGGTGAATCTTCTTACCGTCCCTGCACATCTGGCCTGTACCCCAGTTCTGTATTTCTGTATGCATAAATAAATACATCTTAAAAAAAAAAAAAGCATGGAGATATTTAAAATGGTCATCAGAAATTATTTTAAGCAAAGAAGAAAAACATAAAAACCCCACCTCTGTTGCATCCAGTAAACAAAATTTGAGTAAAATGGTTATTTTATCTCATATATATTTTAGCAGTTTTGTTGAGATGTAATCCATACATCTTACACTTTTCCCATTTCCTGTATGCAATTCAATAATTTCAGAATGCTAATTTTAAATTACATTTTGGCACCATATTTATAATACAACATGTGTCATGCCAAACCATTTCTGTTGTATGACTCAGCAGTTTTCATTACATTCACCATGTTGTGCAACCATCACTGCCATTTATTTCCACAAGTAGAAACTCTAAACCATTAAACAATAACTCTCCATTTTTTTCTTCCCCTATCCCTCAAAATATCTAATCAAACTTTCTATTTGTCAACTTTGCTTCTTCCAAGTTCCAGAAGAGGCCTATTATATAGCTATTTAAGCAGATCCCTACAATATTAGGCTTTTTGTGTCTTTTTTGACTTAGCATCATGTTGTCAAGTTTCAGGCATATTTTAGCTGATAGAAGAATTTCAACCATTTTTATGGGTAAATAACATATTCCACTGTATGAATATGTCACATTTTGTTTATCTTATCATCAGTTGATAGACACATGAATTGTTTCCAACTTTTGGTTATTGCGAATAATGCTGCTCTGAACCTCAACATGTAAACATCTGAGTCTCCACTTCAACTCCTTTGGGTATACACTTAGGAACAGAATTATAATGTTACTGGAAAATTCTGTTGTTAGCTTTTAAGCAACCTCTCCAAACTGATTATGGTGTTCAAATTAACAGGCTTTTCTTAAGAATGAATGAAGCAAGACTGATTATATCAAAGAAAATAAATGACAACCAACCTATGATAAAATTTGGTCATTCCAGTTTTATTAGGAATCACTGCAATTTTAGTAGGGATCGCATTGAATCGGTATATATTATGGGTAGTATTGACATCTTGACAATATTAAAGTCTTCTTACCCATGACCTTGAGATGTCTTTCTGTTCAGATTTTCTTTCAGTAATGTTTTGTAATTTTAAGTCTAATTTTACAAATATTTCACCTACCTGGTTAAGTTTATTTTTAGGTATTTTATGTTTCTCTGTGCTATTGCCAGTGTAATTGTTTTCTTAGGTTATTTTTTTCCCAATTGCTGAAGAACACAACTATATCTTGTAACTTCATTGAGTTCATTTACTATCTGTAGTAGCTGTCTGATGGAATCTTTGGGATCTACCTATGTACGTGATTATGTTATTTTCTGAGTACAAAAATTTATTTCTTCTCCAACTTTCATAACTTTTCTTCCTCTTTTGTTTGTAATTGCTCTAGTTAAGGTTTCTTATGAATAAATGTTCATCTCCAGTTTAGTGGGGCTGTAAAATTTTCCCTAGTTTTAAACTAAATTGTAATACTAGTGTTGGGGGACAATTATTATGGCAAAATTTGGGTAGTTTTAGAACAGAGCCTGATTGCTACTAAACTTGTACATTTTAGACTAGACAAGTGAATCAAATTTATTTGAGGTTGAAAAGGTGGCTGTGAGCATAGGTGTCACTCTGAAGACTGAAGAATCGCTATTCGGAGCATTGCAAGGAAAGAATGACAGGAAGATGCCTGATTTATTTCTATAGAGAATATGTACCTCAAAATAAACACCTATTCCTATGCATTGTAAATTATTGTTTCATTTGATTTACATATATCTTTTTTTCTGAATGTGTACCACTAATTTCTTTATAACTGCTATTTTTAGTTATTAATTGGTAGTTTAGTTTTGTTAACAACAGACATGCTGTTCTCAAATTTACCAGTATGGCATTTTATATATCTAAGAAACTAGTCAGTCTTCTTAGTCAAATCCACCAAACACCTAGTTCTCACCATTGTCTCATAGGAGTAAAACTGCCATAGTGTGTTCATATTTCAAAATAGGCTTGGAGATCTCAGAGAAAAATGAACTCAAAATCTTAGTAGAAATTAAGAAGGTAAGAAAGCAGATCCCATGAGAAGCCCATGAATGATAAACCTGTTTTATCTAGAAGGAGTGTATTCTGCACTACTTTTACAATACTGTAAAAGCCTGTATCTTCATCAGTACAGAAAACCACACTTCGTGAAACTAGAGTAATTATATTGAATCTATGGAGGAGATTTGATAATTTATCTACCAAAAAAAATGCTTGCTATGCTAAAGAAAACAAGTAAAAAAAGAAGACAACCTATTGAAGAGAAGAAAATATTTGCACATCATACATCTGACAAAGGGACAGTATCCAAAATATATAAAGAACTCATGCAGCTTGACAAAACAAAACAACAACCCCATAAAACATGTACAGAAGAGTAGAGTAAATAGATATTTCTCCAAAGAAGACATACAGATGGCAAAAAGGCAAGGAAAAAAATAATGTTCATTGTCACTTATCATTGGAAAAAGCAAATCAAAACCACAATGAGATATTATCCTATTCTGTGACAGTGGCCCATATCAAAAAGTCCAGAAAAATGTGTTGGCAAGGATGGCAGAGTAAAGGAAACTTTGTATCCTATTAGTGGGAATTTAGAGTAGTTTGGACCCTAAAGAAAACAGTAGAGTTTTTTGTTTTTTTCTTTTTTTATATCAGAAAGAGATATTCCATTTGATCCCACACTTTCCCTTCTAGGGATCTACCTGAATAAAACCAAAATACTAATTCAAGGGGATACATGTACTCATATGTTCATCATACCACTAATTACAACAGTCGAGTAATAGAAACTATCTAAGTGCTCAAGGACAAAAGAATGGAACAGAAAAATGTGATATGGAGCCCTCATGTGATATGGTGACACAACAGGTTAAAGCACAGCACTATGAAGCTTTCCCAGCCACTGCAACAGGAGTTCCATCCCCGCCCAGAGAGGTGACCCACATGGCACAGCAGACCTCTCCTGACTCACCTGCTGCTCCCGCAGCAGTGTACTTTATCAATTGGCCTGTTCTGCTCCCCACTCTATCTCTGGTGAATCCTCTCACCTTCTGCACCTCTGGCCTGTACCCCAGTTCTGTATGCATAAATAATTCTTTTTAAAAAAAATAATATTCTAGAATCCAAGAAATGATTGTCCTCAGTTCATTTCAAAAGTAAATGCTATTCTACAAAGCAGTGACTTATTCCGTAAGGTGGTGGAACGATATTGATGTGATTTATCATCTTTCACATGTATTTATTTAAATTGCAATATTTCTAAGACATATACTATATGGTAGACTATGTGTGCTAAGTCTTAAGACTTACAGAGTTGATCCGTTCATGGCATCTGCCTCTAGAATTTCTTTCGGAGAGTGGCAGCTGCTGGTTTGCCCTTACTTGTGATTGCATGTTTATAAAAAGCACCTACAGGTAGATGCCCACCAATACTTTTTTTGTCTTCTTACTTTTCCTCTTGTGAACAGTTAGAACTTTTTAAAAAAACTTTCTACTTTTTTTTTCCTGACTGTCAAGTCTGAGATGAATGAAAGGACAGTATGAAAAGGAAAAGAATAAAAAAGTGATATTAGTAATAATATCTATTATAGTGTGTTTTGTTTACTCACCTTTGTGCATTTTTAAAGGCACAGGTTTATTAGGAAAAGGAGGAAAAGAGGTGGGCAAGGAGCTGCCTTTGATTTCCATTTTTAATTGTATTATTGCTTATTGAGATAACTTGGTTCACAGCATTTTACAACTTAGGGGTATAAGTTCACACCTCTCTCCATGCCTGCTACCACACTACAGCCACCCAAACCCTGTTATCTTTCACCAAAGCCCACTAGGCCACCTCCCCCTTTGCTCTCCACACCCTCCTTCCCCTTCTTTGTCTCAGGTCCGCAGTCAGATTTCTAGAGTTTGTTTTGGTTTAGTTGTGCCTGTTTCTTTGTATTCTACATAAGAGTGAAACTATGTCGTAGTTATAGTTTGTCTTCTGATTTATCTCACTTTACATAGCCACCTCCATTTCCATCCATGTTGTTGCAAATGGCAAGATTTCATCCTTTTTTTGAGGGTGGAGGGGACAGTATGGATGTTTCTTGAAATATAATATACAATAATCTAGTAAGTACAAGCCTAGGTATCCCCCTGAAGAATGAAAAACACTAATTTGAAGGGAGATATGCACTCCTATGCTCACTGCAGCATTTTAAAGCCAAGTTACAGAAACAACCTAGGTATCCAATTACAGATATGTGAACTAAGATGATGAGTTATCCATACACACAATATCTATAAAAAGTACTTTTTCATTTTAAATATTGATCTAGAGCTTACAAGGACCTTTGCGATAATTTTGATACTATTTTTTTTAAGATTTATTTATTTATGCATACAGAACTGGGATATAGGCCAGAGGTGCAGGGGTGGTGAAAGGATTCACCAGAGACATTGGGGAGCAGAACAGGCTGACTAACGAAGTACACTGCTGAGGGGAGCAGTGGGCAGGTCAGGAGAGATCTACCATGCCATGTGGTCACCTCCGGGGCAGGTGGAAATCGAACTCATGCTGAAGTGGCTTTAGCTTCTAAGTACTGTGCTTTAACCTGCTGTACCATCAGGGAGGGTCCCAATTTTGATATATTTTTTACAGACTGAGCAACAGAAACTCTTTCCCTGCTAGAGTAGAAATAAGAAGACAGGACCCTTGTTTTATTTACTCTTCTTTTCCATCACAGCACTTACTGCCATACCAGAAACCCAATAAGGATAAACTTAATGTTCACAGAAAGAATCATTTAGTGAAACCTTATAGTCAAATGGCACAAGTTCTACTGATCTCTCTACTCTGTTTCTCTACGTCCACTCCCAACAATATACTTCAATAACAAGAGAAAAAACATTCATTTTTACTATTATGAATTCAAATTTGTATACAGCTCTCTGTTCCTTTCAGTTCAAGGCTTGCAATGGGTCAGTCATCTACTCTTTGTTTCTCCCTTTCCATTCTTTTTCTGCTCATTAGATGCCACTCTGTAGCAGCAGCTTGGAGGTTTCCCTGCAGGTGAACAAAGTAAGGTAGAATAGGGTTGGCCCTTATGTATATTCCATTACATGATAACTGAAAAAAAAAAAACAAAAACAAAACACACATGACTGGAGAAAATTGAATTTGGCACAAGTAATTCAGTTTACAATATTTGAAAAATAAAATTTGGTGCTCCTTAAGTCACATAGGAAGCTCTAAAAATGACAGGTATGGAACTTGCATGTATAATTATCAAGGACTTAAAATGAATTATCAGACAAAGAAATATTTGATATGTTACTACAGGGAAAAATGTTTTCTAACTGTAAAAGGATATGTGACATATTTTTAAAATATGAAATGTAATTATTTCACCGGTGGAAATGAAATTCATTTATTCTGGGAGTCATACTTATTACATTAAATTTAATTTAGCTTGAATCCCCATTTCCACCTGTCATTTTAAACTCTTCAATTAGGTTTTTCTAAAATATTTAATTGTAAGACGTTGTATTAAACTTGTCTGAGTGTAGTAATCTTACCAAAGAAGGGGAAGTATGCTATGAAATCCAAATAAAAGTAAAGTATTTCTTTGTTTTCACTTTCACTAATATGTATTCTTAATGTTCATTAAGCATATATGCCTCTGTCAAGAAGAGGCCTTCTTAGAAATGTTTGTTTCTTAATCATGGCACTAATTATTTTTTCTCTGCCTCATCATAAAAATTAGTGAGTTTCTCTCCCCCTTTGCTTCCTGACTTTAGAATCTAGGGAAATGAGGTTTTCATTTGTTCATTTTAAGCTGAGTTTTGTGTGCATTTGGCTGTACCACATATCTCAGATATATCACCTCTTATTTCTTATAACTTTAGACAAGTATTACGTTACATATGATCCCTCATAAATCCAGCCCAAATTTTATTGTTTTGATAGACTGTTCTTAAGGAAAGCTATCACAAATTTTAAAATTTAGATGTTATTTTTGTGTTTTTTCATCTAAAGCTAGATTTATGATAGTTTGCAAAGATTAGCAAAAAGAAGTAAGCAGAGTTGGAAACAGTTGAGTCAGAGGCAAGGACATGGACTGTGTATGAATTGGGCATCGTGAAAGGCTGTTTAGCCAATGAAGCAGGCACAACTTTAAAAGTAAGATTCTCGAACTCAAATTTAAACAAGACAAAAAAAAAAAAAAGGATTAAAAAAAAAATTTAAACAGGACAAATGGCCAGTGACACGGGTCACACTTCAGCAGTAAAGGCAGCGAACAGGGACTGCCAACAACGGACCAAGATTTAGAAGGACATCTTTTGTTGAACTCTGGAGAGAAGACATTGTCATGTGCATCCTGTGACTATAATCTAAGCTAATGAAAGTAGTCCACACATTATTTTAAGAAAAGCAACAATGGATATTACTGGGTTGTTTCAATAAATAACTTTCAAAATATCAGACAGATAATACCAAAGTGTTCATCAGCAGAAGCAATCTAGATGGTGGTGACAGGGAGGGGGGCAAACATGATGGTTTTCTGGGAGCACAACGGTGCCTTAAGAGTTATGATTTTGGGGGACTTTTCATATTTACCAAAAAAAAAAAAAATTCAATCCTCCCTGGTCGTGCACGGGTTAAAGCACAGCACTAAGAAGCTAAAGCCACTTCAGCATGAGTTTGACCGCCCCCAGAGGTGACCCACTTGGCATGGCAGACCTCTCCTGACCCGCCTGCTGCTCCCCTCAGCAGTGTACTTCTAGGATCTGCCTATTCTGACCCCTGGTGACTCTTCTTACCACCCCTGCACCTCTGGCCAGTACCCCATTTCTATATGCATAAATAAATAAATCTTTTTTAAAAAATCAATACCAAGATTAGAGTTTATACTGTATACCTATAGTACATTTTTCTGTTATAAGACTCTGCAGGTAGATTAAAGTGAACAATGAGGAGTTATAAGAATGAATGAAATGAATCCATTAATCAGGCCTTCTCAATGAGTATATTCCTGTAAAATACTGTGTTGCCTGAAAATTATTAAAGAAGAAGAGGAAAAATTCATGAGTAGTAAATAGAATATTCAGCAATATGATACCTTTAATGGTCTCCTTTTAGCAAGATGATACTTTTAAAAAATAAATAAATAAATAAAATAGGTCCTCCCTGGTGGTGCAGGGGGTTAAAGCACAGCACTAAGAAGCTAAAGCTACTTCCGCATGAGTTCGATTCCCGCCAGCCCTGGAGGTGACTACATGGCCTGGCAGACCTCTCCTGACCCGCCCGCTGCTCCCCTCAGCAGTGTATTTCGTCGATCTGCCTGTTCTGCTCCCCACTCTGTCCCTGGTGAATCCTCTCACCCTCCGCATCTCTGGCCTGTACCCCAGTTCTGTATGAATAAATAATAAATCTTAAAAAAAAAAAAGTAAAATAATCTGGGAATAAAACAAAAGAGAAAAGAAGCAGGCAAACTGGAAAAAGAACAATAAATTGGATGGGTTGTGGGGATGTCCACCAGCTTATGTTTTTATTTCCAAGCCCTTAAGGAAAGAGCTGCATCAAATGTTTGGGTGAAAAAATTCAGTACATATTGGGTTTGCAAACATAACCAGAAATGCCACAAAAGAGAGAGGAAAGGATTAATCATCCAAGATCATAAAACCAAACAACTGGGACACCCGATTTTGCTAAACTCATTCAGATGATACAGGGGCTGCATGTTTTCTTCTACTCTTTTCAGGCAGGAAATAAGTATCACTGACCACAAAAACTGTTCCTGTTTAATGTGATCTTGCTGGGGCAAAGCACTTTAATGGGAACATGCCTAGGAATATGGATGCAATTAAGTATGAATAAAGCTGACCCAGGTTCCTGTAGCTTAACCTTAAGGAAACCCCATGCTGCCAATGGGAACACAGGCTCCTCTTTGCCTTCCCGCTACGTGCAGCGTTAGCACATTCACAGCCATCTAATGTGAACCAGATGCAGAGCGGGAGAGCCTCTTTGCTAACACATTTGATAACACACTTTGAAAATATATATTGACATGGTAAAATTAATAGGAGTTGATCTTTAGGAAATCATTAGAGAGGAAGACAAAGATTTATACAGAAGCAGGCCCATCATAATTACTGATAATTAAAAATTAGATATAACTAAACATCCAGTAACAGGAACATGATTAAATGATGATGCATGGAGTTGAGAGCATTAACTAGTCCTTTCAAGTTAAGCTTTAAAGACTTTAATGATACAAGACAGTGTTTCTCAAAGTGCGGTCAGCGGGCTGCTAGAAATCCTAAGGCTTCTTCACCAGGTGTACGAATGCAAATCTGTTTTCATAATAATGAGATCATGCACAGAAGATGAACTCAAAGTATAGGCTAGATCAATGAATGTTTATGTTAACAGTCTTTTTCATTGTGTTCATATTAGCACTAAGGTTTCCATAAGCATGAGCCAAGAGTACTACTGAGTTATACACTGTGAATTGTTCATCTGCTGTGTATGCAGTAACTCACTTTAAAAGTCAGATCCTTTAACAATGACCTTGATGAGTTTTTTCAAAAGCTTGTGTGCTATGGTGGTGGGAGAAAGATGAGGATCACACTTGAGGAGATAAATCAAATACTGCCTAAATGAGCAATTAGGTAAGAAAATAAATAAATTTCATAAATTTCAAAAATGACCTTGATGAAGGAGCAAATATTATTAATTATATAAATCTCAATTCTCTGAGGCAAGTTTTTAAAATATCCCTGAAAGTAATAATAATTATGCACAATTATGCCATATGAAAGCACATGTGGACAAGCACTGTGAGACTGATTTGCATGCCAGACTAATCACTTTGTTTTATGGGAACAATATTTTTTAGAAAGAATGACTAATATATTATAGTGTTCAAACTTGAGCAACTGGCACACTCTTCTTAAACATGCATGAATCAAGACTGGTAGTACCAAAGAAAATACATGACCATATCTCTTACCAATCATAGAATTTGAACTTTCAAATAAAATTTGGAATTTTGAATAACATGTTTTCCACCTTGAGCACAACAGCAGCTTCCCAATCTTGTAAGGACATGTATGATAAGATATTGTTTGTGTCCTATTGAATAATGAAACGTTTCAATTTCTGACAAGTTTGATAGCTCAATGCCCCAGTATTTCCTAAATGAAAAACGCATGATACAAAATCACATGTTTTGTATCATGTTGCATAAATGTTTCATTCAAAGTCTTAGAATTTGGGCTACTTTTGAAGCAGGGGAACCACTCCATTTCTGTTCCTTGTACCCATTGTGCACTGTTGTCAGGACTGACAGTACTTTACTTGGCATAAAATATTTTCCCATATAAACGGTTGTGTATGACGACCTAATTTTCTTATTGATTTCTCTTAGACACATAATCACTTTGGTTTAACCACCTGCAATAATTCTTGGTGATTTCCTGTATCAATCACCAGGCAACTCATTTATTTCTACATCTTTCTAGTAATTTGAAGTCGACAATCTTATGCAAGGATCTGTCCAGGAAAGTGGACTTAATTACATTTATATATTTACATTCATGACATTTATATATTTACAAACATTCCTATGGAATGTTTACTTTCTCTTGGCAAAGGCAAAGTTTTATTTGCAGGAAATGTTATTTGTGTCCCACCAATATGGCCCATATGTACTCTATTGCAGAACTACCAGAGCCATGATTTATGTATAATTCTGATCCTATTCTGTGTGTCATTTCTTGATGAGATAAACACAAAAATTGAAAATAAGTGTTTTGGAATACTTGTAGCAATTTGATAGGCAATTTTATGTTTGTGAATGCTAAAAAGTCTACACTAGTATTTTGTGTGCTTTTATTTTCCTAACACCTTATCAACATTTTTTAAAAGCATTGGTATGTGATAGATTACAAAAATAGAAACAAATGTGGAACTGGACTTTTGCTACGTATAATTTAAATGACTGTTCTACTAGTACTATTCTATTAGTACTATTCATTTGCCTATCCAACCTGACTTTTGTTTCAATAACATTGTTTAACTATTTCTTCTGAAAAATATTCATTCCTCTACCTTTTTGCTTGTGTATTTCCAACAGGTGGGAAGGGCCAAATACTATATAAATTCTCTCCAGAATGAAATATGTTTTTCTCATAAATTACCCTATATGAAAACTCATCGTAATTTCTTCATTGAATTCTCTTAGACACATAATTTGTTTGATTGAAACTGATTACAGTATTGAAGTTAATTATCAGTCGTCATGATTTTTCTTAGTAATCATCTAGCAACTTGTTTCTTTTTTAATCTTTTGGATCATTTAAAATTGACAAAATGATATGAGAATCTGTCTAGAAGAAAATATAGAATTCATTATAACACAAAAATATCCACAAATCTCTAAATATAAGCTACTTTGAATATATTAATGCCTTTAGTTGAAGCTCCTGGGTGTGTGAATTAGTCAGCTCATAATACTTTAGACATTTATAAAAAGCAGGAAAATAGTGTATTCCTACAATGATCTTTCTTTATGGGGTACACTACTTTGTCTTCTGGTGAAATTCAATCCATGAATTCAGACTTAGTAATGAAATACATCCTCACTTAATCCTTTGTCAGCCTCTCCGCCATTATCCACCTCCAATGGAGCGTCTGTCCCTTCTCTACCCATATTTCTCTAGAGCTTTGGAAGAAGTAACTTTATATGTTCTATCTATGCTTACTGAAGAATTGATAATAATTCTCCATTCCATATACCTTTTTACCACAGTGTACATTATTGTTTATTTTTATATTCCCAGTCCCTGGAACAATGCCTAACACATAATAGATATTTACTAAATGTTTGCTAACAAATACATTCATGAATTCTAAGATTTTCTGAATTATGTGTCTCTTTTTATAAATATATACATACACACACACACACACACACACATACATATATATGTCATCCTGCCATTTGGTTTGTTAATGAGCTATAAATTCCAAAAACATAAACAGATTGTTGAATTTAAGGACCCTAAGAAGTTTTTAAAGATAATTTGAATGAATGATGATTTGATAGCAGAAAAGAATTTATCAGGAACATAGCAAAACATATTTTGAAGAAATCTGCTTACAAATTATAGAGTTGGGCTCATTCACCCACTTTCAATTTCCCTACCTTTTAGTAACATGAATAAAGTACAACATTTGCATTACAGACTCTCTAAACAATGGTGTTGGATGTATTTGCTATATGCCATTCTAGAGCTGTGTAATTTACTATAATAGTGAAACACACCTCGCTTATCTTACTGCTTTCCTGCTCTTCCTCAGTTAAATAACTTACATCTTTGAAGGGGCAACTCTGATTTTACTACAACACATTGATCTTATTTTGATTAGACACAGAAAGACAAAAGCAGAGGAAACAACTCAGAGACTAAAATGCTGTCTTCTTGCTATACAAAATTGATAGTGACCAGCGAGCAGATGCTGAAAAGTTCTTTGAATCCTGTCTGGGGAACTGTTTCTACCAAACAATCACCTGTATAAAAATGGCAATGTGATTAGAATGGGGGAATGTTATCTAGTAAAGTGCTCTTTCTAATTTTAATACAGATTTTATTTCTTGGACTACTTGGAATCTGTGTCCAATGACAATATCTTTGTACCAGCTTAAGAACAATACACAAACACACCAATGATGCTGGTATTACGACTTACTATATGTAAAATGATTTTGAATGATCAAATATATTTGAGATGACCAGATCAGAGAATTGGTTATTTACAGAATTACTATTTAGTAAACATAACAAATCAGTGTGAAATTGACATAAAATTTCTAACTTGCTCATTTGTAAACATAAATATTACTTTCATCCATACATTCATTTGGAAATGACTTCTCTAAAAAAATAGAATGAGTAATAATTTCTATATGTAAAATTGGTAATTGGGTTTTTAGTTTATGGCTACTGCTTTCAGAAACTGCAAGACAATATGTGTCAGACATATGGCTTTCCAAACCAAATGCTCTAATGTGAGAACACTGGGACGAGTCAACATAGCTACTCTTAACTACATTCACAGGTTTGACCTCTAAAGTCCAGGTTTTTTGATGCTCATTTCTTTCATAGGTTGCTTACAGTTCTAGGTTTTGAATACTCTCTGCTGTCTTTCATTAATATTCTACAATTTAAGTTTCTGATTTTGCAGTCCTTTATGGGGGCCCATAGTGACTCTTCCAAGAGTCAGACAGACACACATCACTCAATGCTCCTTTATATTCTTTCAGCGTCCACAAAGTAGAATAAAGAGCAGGAAAATTTGATGGATATTATCCAAGAATATCCAGCAATGATATTCTAACTTTTAGAGTCATTTGCTAGGATTGCATGAGTAACTTCTGGAGCATTAGGGACAAATAAATTATGGCTTTGGAATATAAAATGCTCCTTTGATATCCAACATGCTACTGCAGACAGACTGAAAATTTGACTTCACAAATATTTACTCTGATGAATTTCTAATTGTTTTATGTTGAGATTAGGGAAATAAATATGAAAGGAAAAGGAACCCCCCAACTATAGTCTCACAATCTGGGAGACCACAAACAAAAAGTCAATGTGCTAAGTTCCTGGGTAACTGGGAAAAGTTTGCAGAGGGCATTATTTTTTGATATAAGACTTTATTAAAGTCTCCCCATTAATTTTTATTTCTATATGAAGGAAAAACCAAATCCCACAGTTCTGGAAATTTATTCTTCTTTCCTTAACCATAAGTCCTTCTTGGCCATTATAGTCTGAAATGATGGCAGCTGGCATGATTCATTCTGTCCTGGGTATGCTAAGCCCAAGAGCCTGATTTTCAAGATTTTGATGTATTGTTACAAACCTATAGATCTTATCCATCTGATATTTAATCTACCCTATGTATTATTTATGAAATGCATACCATGTGTTAGGCAAGGTGAGGAATAAACAAGCAATTCTGTTCCTGCTTTCCAGAGACTTATCAGCAAATCAAATTATAACTGAGTTCCAGACATTGTTTTTAACCATCAGTCAGGCGTGCTATTGACATCACCACACAGCGAGAATCGCCAAGTGTGTGGTGTGGTATACTATTGTACTGTAAGTTGAACATTTAATTTTTTTAATAAACACTAACTCAGGGAATTATAATGCAAAGATAAAGGTAGGACACTCCTCAGACAGATTAGAGGCACATAGTAGGTAATTTAATCTATACTTGGAAAGCAGTGGATGTAACTGGCTGCAGTAAAGGTGGGAATAATAGTCCACTGATTAGTTATGTACTTTAACCTAGATTTCTAGGTACAGGTTTGATTATTACACCTGCTTTTCATGGCTTTGACCAACTCTAGACTGTTGTTATATTTGTTGTTTCTTCACTAGTGTCATGAGTAAAAATCTGCTGAGCGTTTGACCAGGGGACAGGCAGAGTAGATAACACTGAGAGACTGAGATGCCCCCATCTTCATTGCTGCAGTGACTTTTTTTTTTTTTTAAAGATTTATTTATTTGTTCATACAGAACTGGGGTACAGGCCAGAGGCTCAGGGGCGGCGAGAGGCTTCACCAGAGACAGAGTGGGGAGCAGAACAGGCAGACTGATGAAGTACACGCTGCAGTGACTTTTATGGAGACTTTGCACCTTCTCTGCAAGTGGTCTCCCCATGGTATTACCCATAGGTGATCTGACCACAAATGGAATCTTGATCTAAGTAGGCTAACTAGAAATTCTTTCATCAGAATATAGGATGGGGCAAAAACACAAAGTTTCAAGTTCTTCCTATCTGGAGACATAAGAAATAATATTTATCATCCAGGTGACACAATTGTGTTATATATACAAGGAGTAGAGGAAATCTGTCTCCAGTGAAAGAATAACCAAGCAGAGAAGGAAAAAGAAGGCTGAGAGTCAGATGAGGAGCGCTGGTGGGTCTCAACCTTCCTGAAATCTGACCTCATTCATTCCTACCCTTGAGCCCTGGGAGACATGTACATTTTTATATTAAATTCTTTATTTTGATTAAGCCAGCTTGAGTTGCTTTCTTCCCCTGCAATCAAAGTGTCCTCACTAATACATTAGGTAGCAAGTAGCTCACAGAAGGGTCACAGAATGTATAATGAAATCCAGGAAAGTAATCTTCTAAAAACAACTTCAAGGGGCTCATTTCTGTGCTAAGCATTGTTTAAACTTCCAGGGCTTCATCCTATGTTTTTAAAAAATTAATAAAAAAAGTTTCTTTCAAGTCTCTGAAAAGCTTCATAAGCTACAGAATCTTTTTTTTTTTTTAAAGAAGATCTAATGAAAAATCTTAAGGTTAAGGTTTATTGAGAGGGTGATAAATTTCCTGCTTACATTAATTCCTGTGTATTTTAAAGTTTTGGAATTATTTTCAAGATGAGTCACTCATACTTTATTTAACCATCCTTTGGCCAAACATTCTAACTTGCTTTAGGATTTAAATCATTTCAGGTAAAAAGCCTTTGTAAAAATGATGATGAGAAACATTTTTATTTAAATATAATCAGTAGACAAAAGCAATGTTTTTGGTGGTGTTCAGAAATATTGATAAAATTCTGTAAAGTATAGCTACTCCTCAAAAGTCATGCAGAGTGCATATATAGAAATATGCATATGCATATATATATATATATATAGTGCATATATACACAAATGTTGGGGACTTAAAGGAAAGGACTAGTTAATCTACAAACAGTCAAATAATATCTCTATATAAAAGTGTTATAGCAGGATTCTTAAAGACAATATTCTGAGAACTCAGTGACTAACCCAAAGGCATGCCGAGAAACTTTTGCTATTATCAAAAATATGTGGGTTTGCATAGCTCTGGCAGGCAGAGGGTGGGAAAAAACTTGTGCTTTAGGAGAATGGTGAGAATTTTGTTCAGGTATATGGAGTGGAAAGGTAGGATGATGGAAAATTTATGTTGGTGCACTGGTCTTTGAACACTGTGACTTGAATTTCCCCCCAAAAAATTCAAAATGGGCTAGTGGAGTTGACTTCCTTGGGTGCCCTGTCTTATCATGACCTCCGTGGTGATATAGTATGTATGGACTTCATGTGTGTGTGTTTGCATGTGTGTGTCTGTTTATAAATCAGTCTCACTTGTGTTCCTCTGGCATTAAATACCCTGTAAAAGAAAAGCAATTCTGTGACTATTCATTTCAGCTGTGCCTCAATGCCTTTCCCAGGTGGTCATCACCTCATGTGAATTGGCAGCCGCCTGAACAAAGAAACAATTCCAGCTAATCTCTGTTCTCCGTGCTTTTTCAGATGGACTGAAGAAGGAAATTCCAGTTTCTCTCTCATACCTCATGGCCACATTACTATTTCAAATATCATTCTTTCTGGCTAGACCATATAATCCACCTAGTACCTTCACACTCCATTCTTAATCTTATCCCGAACTGTTGACCACACACTAGTTTCCACTTTCTCCATCTTCATTTCTTCACTTCCATTTTTCCAAATTTATAGCCTGGAGGGGCTTGCATAACTGGGATTCAGTGCAATGTCTGTGCCACTCCTGACTTTGCTGCCCCGGAATAGTCTACCACAATCTTTTTAAGCACAGCTTAAGGATTTAGTTTCTTTCTATATACTCTAGCTGATTGTGTTAACATAATAATGTGGGGTTTTCTTTTGTGGAGTATTACTTTTATTTTATATAATTTATATACATATATAAATATATATTATATCATTGCCTATCTTTGCAGTGTTTGCTTTCTCCTCCCAGGTGTAGCCCCTTAAAATTCCCACCACCTATTCACCAGGGCACTATCACCATAGTCCCTTGTGCTCTTCCCCCATTTTGATCCCTCTTCCCTCCCCCTCCCCTGCAGAATGTCTCTAATTTATAGCTGTGTTAGTTTTTTTTTTATTCACTGTCATTATTTTTCCCCTGACCCCTTGTTTCATTCCCCTGTATGCCTCCTATAAGTGATTCTGATTTATTTCACTGAGCATAATCCCATCTAGCTCCATTCATGCTGCTGTGAATGGCATGAGTTTACCTTCTTTGACTGCTGAATAGCATTCCATTGCGTATATACACCACATCTTCTTGATTCAGTCATCTATATTTGTGCATTTGCAGTGTTTCCATAACCATGATAACATGTTTGCACATAACGATGGTTACCTTTGTATCAAGTGGCTAGGCTATGATGTCTTGCTCTTTGTTCAAACACTAGTCCAGTTGCTGTGAATATATGTTTAGATATGATTAACAGTTACAGACTTAAGTAAGGGGGATTATTCTCTGCTTGGGTAGGTCTCTTTCAGTCTTGTGGAGGCCTTGAAAGCAAAACTAAGGTTTCCTGAAGAAGGGAGTCTCCCTTATGACTACAGCATAGGTATCCTACCTGTCTTTCCAGCTTAGTAGCTTGCCTGGCAAATTTTGGACTCAAGCCTGCATCATCTATTTTACTTGAATTTCCAGTTTGCCATCCTGCCTGGCAAGGTTTAAGCTTCCTAGCCTACACAGTTCCATGAAACAATCCTTTAAAAGAAATCTCTATCTTATTACATTATATTAGTAAAATTAAAATATTGATAAATTATTAATGCCAACATAGTTTTCAAAAATTATATGTATACCTTATTCTTTATTCCTATATAGGGATATATGTTGAGCTCAGAATTTTAATATGCATAAACTAATATATATTTAATATAGTGCTAAATATATTAATATGATGATTATAACAACATGTCATGTCAATCTGTTATGAATTATATATTATGTTAACATATTAACATATTACATAAATATATTAAGTCTTTTAAAGATATTAATATTTCTTTCCTCTACTGTCTACTGGGGTCTGGAGCACTCTGACTATAGCACATGTATATTTTAGCACTGAATGTGTCTCACTTAGTAGCTTTGTGCCTGTTTTTTTCCCAGTAGTTTACAAAATCCTTTAAGTTCAGACTGCTTTTCATTCATGTGTGTATCCACACTGTCTGGCATATTTTAGGCACGTAAGAAATAATTAATAAATTAATAGATGAGTAAGATCCTAATAGTAATGGATTAAAATGTCATATTTTTTTCCCTAATGACCACCATGTTTCTATAATAACTTTGCTTTAATTGATGATATCAGGTTGGTCTGCTAATTAAAATGATTGCAGCCTGGAGAGCTGAGGAGAATTCATCAAGCATAGGCACATACATTTGCCACCAAGCAAAATGCATTTCCCCAGAGCTCTGACACATGTGTGTTGCAGAAAATCTTAATCCCCGATCACAGATTCAGGTGTGCAAGACAGGATACACTTCTTTTCATTTCTTAAAACTGAAGTCATTCTTTTACACAGCTCTTATTTTGTTCAGTTTATAAAAGTGTCAGTCACTTTCATTATTAAGGTGACCTCGTTCCTATATGTGTCATAGGGAAGATGAATATGGTGAGGAAGTTCCCAGGATCTCATATATACTACAGATTATGAGGTCTTAGTTATTAAGGAGCCCCGCCTACAGAGTTCCTCCTGGTGGAAAAGCTCTTGGCCTCTTTTGGACATGGGAGTCTTCGCTTCAGCATTGGTGCTTGTCAGACTCCCTGGGAAATTATCAAGGAAATTGCCTTCAGAAAGCAGGACATACACTCTCTCCTCTCTTTTTAACCCATGAAGAATGTTGTGTGCTTGTGTGATCAGAATGCTCCCCAAATCATCTGAAAAGTAAATGTAATGCATTTTACTCAAAAGAGAAGATCATCTGCTATCTTCCCAGGAGAATCAATCATTGATTACAGAAATACCAAAATTGCTTCTATGTAATTTGGAGTGAAAGGAAAATTTCATTTACTCTAAAATTGGCCCACCACATCATATTTTATGCAGTGTCAAAGGCCTCACTTACCTTACTGACACTTTTCTGTTTGCAAAAAAACACAAGACAGAGACCATAACATGAGTCATCAGGAAAGCCAATCCAATTCCAAGGGGAATCCACATATCTGAAAATCCAAACCAGTGAAAAGATAACTATGCAGCAGAAAATATTACAGACTCAGAAATTAAGGGAATTGTTTAGTCACAAGATCACCTACAATTCTGAATGTCTGAGAAATCTTTGGTAGAAAGGTGAAACTTGATGTGGCATCTATTTCCTTCCCATCCTTGTCCACACCTGGAAGTGATATAAAATGTATTAGTTGGGAAAAAACAGAAGTGGAAACATATTTTAACAACATTGTCAGGGAATAAAATGATGAATGTCAATAGACAATAAACAATGTAAGTATCTTCAATAGGAAACCAACAAAGTTAAGTCACAGCAAAAACAATATTAATTTTTATTATCTTCACATAATTGTGTAAGATTATTTTTTCCCCAATGCTTATGCAATCTTTATCTTTGAAGTGAAAAGTTGGTACCACAGACTTCTTTCTTTAACAAGTTGATTTGTTTTTCACTAATATCTTTATTTATTATGGGTCCTCAGCCCTCAAAACTAGCACATCTGTCAATAATAAATGAATGAAGTTCTTTCAGATACAAATAGAGAATATTTAAATTATAGCCAAAACAGAAATATAAATCAGGAGGTCATTTATTTCTCACTACAAGAAGGTGATCCTTCAAGTGCAGAAATTTTTAACCTGTAAGTCACATTTTTATTCACTTATAATCGTTAAATAGAACATGTTTAACCCCTCCATTACCCTGCACAATTTATCTTCTTCAACACCTTCCAAATGACTTTTGACTTTGTTTTTTAATTGGATAGATCTTATTTCTTCTACAGACTTTGTTTATTGAGGTAATATTTGGATTACCCACCAGTTGCTACCGTAGTGCAACCATCAAGTCACCCATTGTCCACCATCACAGTCCATGGTGCTTCCTTCCCTCTTTGTTCTTACCACTCCCGCCTCTGTATGCTTCTGTTCTATAATTAAACTTTTGAGGTTTAATTTTTAAACTTGTCTTAATCTGGCTTTTAGTTTAGTTACTCTGTGTTCCATGTTTTAGTGACACCATGTAGTATTTACCTTGCAACTTCTTACTTATTTTCCTTAGTATTAGCTCCTTATTTTCCTTCTAGCTCCACCCATATTGCCACTAATAGGAAGACTATCTTTCTTGCTTGCTCAGTAATATTCCATTGTGTATATACACCACATCTTCTTGATTCACTCACTGTTTTGGGGCACTTAGCTAATTGTTATAATCTAACTATAGTACATAGTACTGAAATCAACAAAGAAATGTAAGTTTCCTTTATAATTAATTTATAATTTAGTTTTTGTATTTTTTAGGTAGATGCTCAGAGTGGAATTACTGGGTTACATGGCAAATCAATCTTTAATGTTGTAAGACACCTATGTACTGCTTTTCATAAGGTTGGGCCAGTCTGCATGCCCACTAGCAATTAGGAAGATTCTCTTTTCTCTTCTTTTTCTTTTTTTTTTTTTTAAAGATTTATTTTATTTATGCATACAGAACTGGGGTACAGGCCAGAGGTGCAGGGGCAGTGAGAGGCTTCACCAGAGACAGAGTGGGGAGCAGAACAGGCCGACTGATGACGTATACTGCTGAGGGGAGCAGCCCGGCAGTTCAGGAGGGGTCTGCTGCGCCATACAGATCACCTCCAGGGCCGGGATCCAGCTGGCACTGAAGCTGCTGTGGCTGGCTTGCAGTCCTGCATGCTAACCCAGTGCGACACCTGGGAGGGCTGGGCTGTCTTTTCTACACATCCCCACCAGCACTTATTTCTGGTCTTTTCTTAGTGTGGCATTCTCACAGATGTGAGATTCTATCTCACTGTGATCTTGATTTGTAGTTCCCTAATGATAAGTGATGATGAACATTTTTATGGACTAGGCTGTTTGCAGTCTATATGTCTTCTTTGGAGAAATGTCTACTTAGTTCTTCTGTCCATTTTTTGATTGAGTTATTGTTTTCTGTTTGTTGAGTTGCATGATTTCTTTATGTATTTTGGATAGCAGCCCTTTCTCAGATATATGATGTATGAATAGGCTCTGTTCAGTTCTTCTTCCTTTTTTTGATTGGATTGTTTCTTTTTGGGTTTGTAGTGTTGTATGAATTCACTGTATAGCTTTGGCATCAATCCCTTGTCAGACGTATGATATGCAAATATTTTCTCCCATTCAGTAGGGTGTCTTTTAGTTATGATATCTTTTATTTGGCAGATTTTTAGTTTGATGTAGTCACTTACATCCTCTTTTATTGTCCTTGCTGTTGGGGACAATTCCCTAAAGATATTGAAACTTACACTGTGAAACGTTTTGCTTATGTTTTCTCCCACATATTTCATGATTTCAGGTCTTACATTCAAGTCATTTACACAATTCAAATTGCTTCTTCTGTATTCTGTGATATAGTGGTCAAGTTTCATTCTTTTGCTTACAGCTATCTAGTTTCCCCAACAATATTATTGTTCCAGTGTATGTTCTTGGCTCCTTTGTCATAGATTAACTGTCCTTACAGGTATGGGTTTATTTCTGGGCTCTCAATTCTATTCTACTGACATGTGGGTCCATTTTTGTTCTAGTACTAGGTGGTTTTAATTATGGCCCTATAGTAAAACTTGAAGTCAGAAGAATGACACCTCTATTCTCTTTCTTTT
>NW_004567131.1:21805037-21814977 GCF_000260355.1 Condylura cristata | reverse complement strand
GGTCTTCTATTACTAGCAAATGCACATAACATGATTTTTTTTTTTTTTTTTTTTATCTAGGGACATATGTGATGAAATTTGCAGTTCTGGTTGATATGCATGGTCTTCGGAATATTCAGAAATGAGTTTGTTGCCTCAAAGAGTTGAAGCTTTTTTCTAAGTAATAAATATTTCAGATTTTTTTTTCTAGTAGTATATATTTCCATATGGGCTTCGAAATTTGTGTACACATTCTAATTTACAAGAAATAATAGTAACTAAATTAGGAAAGGTTTGGTTGAATTTCCTGCCAAGTGCATGGGTCATGGCTACAATACAGGACTAAAAAACACAGCTTTTGAATAGGTATAATTAAAGGCTGCATATTAGAACCAATACTTCTTCAGGACATAGTAGTTTTTCTTTCAGTTGCTTTAGAATTTGAAAATGTAAATGTTCAATAACACTCCTTTACAAAGGCAATCGCTCCTTTAAGTACAAAAAGTTCAGAGGTTCAAGGAGGTATTTAAGAATGGCTTCTTGGCCCTCTCTGGTGGTGCAGCAAGTTAAAGCACAGCACTAAGAAGCTAAAGCCACTCTGCCTGCTCCTGAGGAGATCCAATGGCTCAGCAGACCCCTCCTGACCCTCCCACTGTTCCTCTCAGCACTGTATTTCTTCGATCTGCCTGTTCTGCTCCCCACTCTGTCTCTGGTGAATCCTCTCACTGCCCCTGCACCTCTGGCCTGTACCGCAGCTCTGTATGCACAAATAAATAAATCTTTTTAAAAAAATAGCTTCTTAGTAAATATACTTTAAAAAGTCAAAATTACAAGCAATTTATTTTTATAGCTCTGAAATTAGAACAAATTAGAATTTATTGAAGACTGGAGTATCATGTTTTATATTCTCACAAACCTGAATTTGAATTTAAATTCAAATTTAAGTAATTTACTTAAGTGAATTTTTCTGAAGTATATATCTTTTACATGTGTATTTGCAAGTGTGACTTAGAAGGAAAATTTTATTCTGAGTTATACTTTGGTTCCCTTAGATTGTGAAAGTGCTACCTCACAGAAAAATAAGACTATAATAATCTTCACTTTAGGCAAACTGTAGATATTGACTGTGCCTTTTAAGAAAATCTGCAGTGGAAAATATCTTGAAATGTCAGTTTAAAAAGTAATGTGGGAAAACTGAAATCATATAGAGAAACAGAATGAATCCTTCCTTTATTTCTATTTATCTATGTATATGTGCGGATATACATATACTCAAACGATTTTTTTTTTTGATAGTTGTTTGGGAGAGTTAATGCTAAAACATTTTGATGATAATGTTGCAGAAAATAGGTATAGGTAGTATGGGTAAAAGGGAAAAGAAAGCTTTGAAATTAGATTTTAGATTGATGAAATTTGCCTGTAAAAATAAAAAGAATGGGACATATTGTCACTTCCAATAGTTATGCAAATACATATCACTGAGCTTTATTTATTTATTTTAAAGATTTTATTTATGCATACAGAACTGGGGTACAGGCCAGAGGTGCAGGGGCGGTGAGAGGATTCACCAGAGACAGAGTGGGGAGCAGAACAGGCAGATCGACAAAGTACGGCTGCTGAGAACAGTGGGCAAGACAGGAGAGGTCTTCTACTCTGTGTGGGTCACCTCCCCGCAGGGATTGACCTTGCACTGAAGGGCCACGGCTTGGCTTAGCTTCTCAGTGCAGAGCTCCAACAGCTGTGTCAGCAGGGAGGGCTCATCACTGAATTTTAATTAATTTATTTTTACTAAAGAACAATTATGTTAAAGATCAAAGTGATATAATTCTATCTAGTCTGGGTGGAACATTCTAGATACAGCTATAGGGAACTGAGTGATTGTTAGAAAAGGTGGGAGTGGAGACTGCTGCCTAATTGTCTGATGCCATGAATGTGATACCTAACAGAATGGGGCAGTACGATTCACCTCATTTGCTTGATCGTAAGTAAGGACTAGAAGAGTCCTTTCTAGGTAATCTTTTAGCTAGTTTATGATTAAACAAAGAAAAATACATTTGTGAATTTACCTTGTGTAAAATCAAATGTATTTATAGAGAGTAAGCACATACATAATGCTTGAGCTAAGACTAAGATATTCAATTTTAATTAAAATAATTTTTTTAAGATTTATTTATTCGTACAGAACTGGGGTACAGGCCAGAGATGCAGAGGGTGAGAGGATTCACCAGAGACAGAGTGGGGAGCAGAACAGGTAGATCAGTGAAGTACACTGCTGAGGGGAGCAGCGGGCTGGTCAGGAGAGGTCTGCAGCACCATACGGATCACTTCTGGGGCAGGTGGGGATCAAACTCATGCTGAAATGACTTAAGCTTCTTTGTGCTGTGCTTTAACCCGCTGTGCCACCAGGGAGGGTCATACTTTTTTGGTTTTAATCTCAAAAATAAGTGTTCAATGTGATGTAATTATTTTGGCGGTAATCCTTTCATTGTGAGTCATTAAAATTAATTTAGTCAATACAATTAATGGTTAAGCTTAGTGCAATGAAAGAAATCACTTCCTTTCATTTGGATGGCACCAAGAACAAAAAAAAAAAAAAAATAAGTACATGAGGAAAGTCTGATTTATTTTGAGCTAATATGAGGCTGAGTGTTTTATCACTTATTTTATATAGCTAACGAGCATAAGTCTAACATTGGAGCATTACAACCCAATTTTTGGACATATGGAAGTTGAAACTATTAATTTATGGTATAAGCTGTGCAATCACAGCTTATACCAGATTCATTTGTCACTCATTTATTCTCCTTGGGGTAGTGTTTTGTTTCAGAATTCCATCTATCATCACATGACATTCTGAATCATCAGGGATTGGTTCATAAACAGGCATATACATAAGTTTGACCAGTAAGACTTCTGTCACCACAGATTGCACTTAATATATGCTTTCTTCAACTCTGATGCCAAAAAGGAAGCATGCAGCCCTATTAAACTAAGCAATTTTCTTCTTATCACTTTCCTACCAAAGTGACCCTGAAGATAAACTAAACTAATAGGAAAACGATGTCTAGGAAATCAATGAGAAATAAAGAAACAAACAATGGTATTGTAACTTTTTACTCAGTTCATGCTCCAACCTTATTCTGCATTTAGACTTTTTTTTTTTTAAGCATGAATCAATATTTCCTTTATCATCTGAACTGGTTTTATTTGGGTCTTCTATTACTAGCAAATGCACATAACATGAGTTTTTCTATTCTTCCATTTTGATCACTGATGTTTTCCTCATTAAATCAATAATCCTTTTTTTCAAAAAAGAGTTATTAAATATCTACTTTGTAAAAAAGTACTCTGCTATATTGGGAGAGGATGAACAAACCAAGATATAGTTAAAATTAATTGGCCATCCAAGTATATTGAAATCACCTAAAATTATGGAATTTGTAGAGTTATTTTAAAATAAAAATTTTAAAGAGATCCTAAGATAACCTCTAGATTTTTCAATTATCTATTGAAGTATATATATGATACACTGTATCATATATATGTGTGTATATATATATATATATGTATGCATACATGCAATATGTGGTGTGTATGTATAAGTGTCATGCTCCAATCTTGCACTTTTAAAACTATAGGCTGAAAATCCATATCGAAGCAGCATGCATAGCATGCATTTGAATATATATTCCAGACTAAATTTTTAATTTAGTATTATGGAAGAATTATTTATTGAATTGTTTCAACAGAAAATTTATGCTGCTAAGTATGGGAATGTAATGCAGAACACAACATAAAGGTTCTGCAATGCAAGATTCTGTTACTTGAGCAGAAGTTCTTGTGTTATTTATTGAAATCATACAGGACAGTAAAAGTGGATCATGCAACGATGGTATGAAGAACAAGGTTCAGAGGATAGGATAGGAATGGGTGACATATTTACAAGAGACAGAGAAGGGGGCATTGTGCCACATTTGTATCCGCAGAGCACCCTGTTATCCCAGGCAGAGTTCTCCTAAGACCATCATAGAGATAGTTATGTAATCAGGTCAACAGCGGCCTATGTGACACAGGCCGGTCTTGTGATATGAGCTAGACTCCGTAGGTGGTCAAGGAATGTTCTATCACCACTGTAGAAAGCACATTAGTTCATAATTGCCCATGAGTGGCCAACTCATAGGAACCCACATTAAATAACTGCTATTTGTTAAACAGTATTCTAAATGCTTTAATATATCATTTGCAATTATGTAATATTACAAAATAGGAATTATTTCTCTATTTGTAGTTGAATAATTAAAAGCACAGAGAGGTTGTACAGTGTGTCACACAGGGAAATACCCTGTAATTTCAAACTGTCTCTTTGGTTCTTCAGGTAAATCTCTGCTTACTACATGGTTTTTCTTCCAATTGTCTTCCCCAAATGGAATACAGTTGTTTACAATGGCAGTTAATTTTACAACTTTTGTCTGTTTAGAGAACAACCTAGGAGAAAGTTCTGGTCTAAACATTTTGAAAATGTCCCTTTACCACACTGAACTTTACCCGGGAAACATCTCTAGGTATAGAGGAGACAGAGGTGCTGGGAAGAGAGTAATAGCATCAGGGTACCTGGATTTGAGGCTTGATATTGTCAATTTCTGATGACATGGCATTGAGGAAGACTCAATAAACTTAATTTTCCTACGGAAATTACAACTGCCCTCATGAAAGTGTATGAGAATTAGCTAAAAGAAAGCCATGAAACTGTACACTGTAAACTGTAAAGTATTCTTCTGCCAACCTGTTTCATATCCAGTCTTTTGATTTTTGGTACAAATCTTGCTCACCTTTTGCCCACGTACCCTAGCAGACCACATACCTGAGCAGACTCACATTCCAGCACAGACCAGACCTGCGTACCCTGACACACTGGCCCTCCAGCAAACGGCCATTTGCCAGTTGCCTTAATTTCCACACTTGCCTATGTATTACATAGCAAAAAAAAAAATGCTTTTGTGGCTTATTAATTACACCATTTAAAAAATCATTTTTACATCTGAATAAGGCTGGAGGTTATGATCCCTTTACACAGGAAGAAGTACAAGCAGGTATTGAAGATACTCAGTGCCTTCAAAACAGAGTCCTCTCCTCTTGCCTGCTGAGAAAGTTCTCCAAAGGCATGGGGAACAGGGGAGAAGTGTTGTCCCCACTTAGAACAAAGTATCAGCTCAAACCAAGTGTTTTCTGGACCATGCCGAGATGCAGTAGCAGAAAGGGAGAGGTAAGCTCTTTACAGCCATCCTTACTGTTATGGATGAATTCATTTTAAGAGGGGGGGAAAAAGACCCACTGAATAATCTGGAGGCACAAAACCCTGAAATTCCACACTGAGTACCAGTGATTAATTTGCTTGGACTAATTCCCTCTATGACTAATTAGCTCTAGAATATTTTATAACAATTAGAGTATTAGGAAAGCCCACCTGAAAGAGAAAGATAAACATGTCACTCCACTCATGCATAAGGTCCCATGTTCCAAACGGGAACAAGAGAAAGGAAAAATAAAATATAATTAGATGCTTTTAGTCAGAGCCAACACCCTAATGTTTCCTAAATTCCAACAGGTCTTCTGCTGTAAGTAGGTTATAACTGAGGAGTTGAGAAATAACAACTTACTTCTGGGTGTGGCTGGTAACGCCCTTTCATTATTCTCTACCACCTGGAACAAAAGCCCCTCCCACCGGATTTCACCTGAGCGCCAGCCCAGCCCAGCTCACCTGTCTCCCTGCCAGGGAAAACAAATGAGGAGCCCCACATTTTCTAAGCATGTGTTGATGGATTAATAAAGTGGGAACTGGCAAAGGGTTTTCTCTGCTTTTTAATTTTTTTAACGACTTGAGTTGTTCAAATATGTCTAAAGTAATAAAAGGACAAATTAAACACTAATGTAAAGGCATGATTATTTCATAAAGATGGTGATATTTGCATATTCAAATATAGCAGAGATTATAAATGTACATTAGATGAATTGATCCAGTACTTTTTTCTGATTTAGGATAATGGAGAGAATGCTTTTGATTGCATTTTTCTAATGATAATAAAACTAAAAGGAATCTTAATCCTATTTTTAAATATCTCATTTTAAGTGTCAGGCAGAAAAAAAGAATTTCATTTCTAACAATTTCTAGATGATCCTGATTCTTCTAGTCCAGGGCCATACTTTGAGAGGCACCACTATATAACATCTCTCTGAGGCCAAGTATTTTCATTCCTAATTTACAGAAAGCAAGTTAAAGCTCAGATAGCACTGTTTTTGCAAACGGTGACTCCAGTTTCTGTAAACTGTTTGTGTTCTTGTCATTGTACTCATGAATATTTGTGAAATACTTATAATAATTCCACATTCTCGCCAAAAGTAGTATAAATAGTATTCTGTCCTGGCAGCGGGGTGGGAGGGGGGAGTGATAATTTAAAAACGCAAGCCACTATCTCTGTGTGGCATTTATTGTAATTTCTACTTGAACTGGTAGTCAAGATGTACAAAATTGTAAGAAGTAGGAGGGAGGTACATTCTTATATTATTTCAAGTTATTATAGCACCACAGAAATAACTTTAATTACATTGGAGTTAAAAAGTGTTCTTTCTCGGGCCCTCCCTAGTGGCGCAGCAGGTTAAAGCACAGCACTAAGAAGCTTAAGCCACTTCCGCATGAGTTCGATCCCCACCTGCCCGGGAGGAGATCCACATGACGTGGCAGACCTCTCCTGACCCACCCGCTGCTCCCCTCAACAGTGTACTTCTTCCGTCCATCTGCCTGTTCTGCTCCCCACTCTGCTCCAGTGAATCCTCTCACCCTCCACATCTCTGGCCTGCACCCCAGTTCTATATGAATAAATAAATAAATCTTAAAAACAAACCCCAAAAAAGCGTTCTTTCTCTTTTCCCTTTGTTCAAACAGCTTGGTGCATTGTCACTGATGTGATGGAGGGGAGGAGGAGAAGAGGGAGAGAGGGAGAGTGATAGGGAAGGAGGAAGGATACTTCTAAAGTTGATGTTTTGAATTTTCTACTTTTCTTACTTTTTTATCAGCTGTTATGAAGTATTATTTCCCTGGAGTTGGATGGGGGTGGGGGAGGAAGGAGAAATAACAAGGAAACTAAATAATTCACAACCTAGGCAATTGAAAATGGGCTACAAGTCAGTAGAAACTAGGATTGTTCTCAGATGCAGGTAATGGTATGAATTTTTTTGTTGTGGGATATAGCACTACTGAGAAATAGATTTTCGTAACAAAAAAAAAATTGTCACCATCTGAAGAATGAAAAAATTTTCACTCAAAACATAAGGTTTGATCACTCAATTCCAGCAAGACCTTATTTATGTTTTTCTCTCCTTCACAGGGCGATACACAGGAAAACACACATATGAAGACAATATTGGAAGGTCACGGTGAGTAGGAACAAGCGAAGAATCCTTGGACTCTGGGAAGAACTTGTTTAACTGAAGTTCTCTCAAAGGCCAGGGTGAGAATCCTGGGTGTGTGAGACCCACCTTGACCATTGGTGGAATATCAAAGCCCCATAATGGTTCCATATGAAGCAGGGAACATGCTGATGACCTTCCATAAAATGGAGAAAAATATCTCAGTTTTGCCTCTGTTCTGTGGTCATTCCTAAGGGCCTTCTACTGGGCAAGACTTGTTCTAGGTCCCTCGTAGGCTGTTATCACATGTTGCCTCCACATTCACTGATTCCCAATACAGCTTCCTCTTTCATAAACATGCTAGCCTTGTTCTTGATTAGCGGGCTTCACATTTTCTCCTTCCCCTGACTATTAAGCAGTTTGTCCAAGTATTGGGAGAGTGTATGATTTCATGCAATTGTGATCTTGTCCCATATCACATCCTGTGAGAAAGGCCTTAATCATCATGCTGGTCAAAACTATATTGCTCTTACTCCTTCTCCATCCTGTTCTAATAATTTGCTTACCTAATTAGCTTTTTTAACTGCATTTCTCACTCTCCCGATTTTATATACACATGCACACCCATATCAATATTACTTATGTGTATATATTTAAAATACATTTGCAATAAAATGTAAATTTGTAAATATATATTACCTGTAACATTTGTAAGATAATCATATTCATGCATTATGTATATATATGTACTAAACTACATGAAAAGACACTGAAAATTGTAATGAAATGAATGATTTTGCAATAATAGTATCAAGTATGAAGTTAATTTAACTAGTCAAAATCCTGATTAGTTCATTAACACATTTGATATAAAAAAAGTCTTTTAAAATACTTCAAGTCCAGGCTGATTTGTTCCTTAAAATCTCAAAAAATGGCAATTTTCATGTAATTCTGAAATATACTGATTCAGAAAATAAAAAGCTACCCAATTTACTTCAGGAACCTAAAGGTTACTTGATAACAGAACATCAAAGAATATTATGCAGATGAAAATCCTAGGAATGATGTCACAGAAGCCAAAATCACAGCTAGATTACCAGCACTCTGAATACAGAGTATATTATTACAGGATTTCATAAAAATTGCCTCTTTGCCCCATATATATTTATGGTCTATGAAGGAAAGGCCAATCAGTCTGTATATGGACACCATGAGATGTGTGAGGTAGAAGTACAAATGTACAAAACTACCTATTGTTGTTCCTTATCAGATTCCCTCAAATAATATTTCTACCTCAAAACACAAATAATAAATTTCTCAGGCTCTTAATGAATGACTAATCTTCATGCTTTATAAACTCTTCTAAACATATGAGTGGTAATAACACAATAATATGTTGACTAGCAATCACCTCACACACTTCTGGCCTAGTTCAATTTACTGGTAAGTTCTCTCAAAACTTTAATGAACAGAAAATTCCCAAGTTTTACACACACACACACACACACATCCTTCTGAACATATGAAAAGAAGGTAAACTAATATTTCATAAAATTAAGTATCTCAAAGATAACATATCAATCACACTCAGACATATACAAAAATCTAAAATTAAAATACAGGGAAATGGCCCTCCCTGGTGGTGAACAGGTTATAGCACAGCACTAAGAAACTAAAGCCACTTCTGCATGAGTTCAAACCCGTCTGCCCTGGAGGTGACCACATGGCGTGGCAGACCTCTCCTGATCTGCCCACTGCTCCCTTAAGCAGTGTACTTCGTCAATCTTCCTGTTCTGCTCCCCACTCTGCCTATGGTGACCTCTCACCACCCCTGCACTTCTGGCCTGTACCCTAGTTCTGTATGCATAAATAAATAGATTTAAAAAAAAATACAGGGAAATGTTCTGTAATGAGTCTAATGAGTAAATAGGTAAGTATGCACTTACCTATTTCAAGTTTATTTACATGTATATATTGCATATCTCTGTTGTTAGGTTATGTCAGGATCTTTTAACATTTACATCCTTGGGCAAAATGAAGAAAGATGGTCCTTAATATGTGCCCTTGAGGATGAGCTGTTCTGGATGACTACTTGGGGCTGGCACAGATGGGGACTCCTAGAATAAGAATAGGGTGGAGTGGCTGGCAATGGAAGAAAAATGGCTCTGTTAAGGGCTATTCATGTTGTGAAAATCTCATAAATTTTAAGGACAACAGATCATTAACCACCTGGCTAGAGATACTTCTAGGTGGATGGAATAAGAGAGAAATTGGAATAAAAAAGTGAGAGAGAGAGACCAGAGCAAGACATTGATGGAGATGCATCTTAAGTAAAGAATTGTTCCTTATCTTCTTAGGCTATAGAAGCTTCTGTTACTAAAACCTAAGATTAGATGACTTTACCTTACAGTGTTCACTGAGCAACAAGCACATGCACTGCTAAGTTAAAAGGTATGCAGCTTTAGTTATAGCTAAGCACCTTTTCACATTTATAAGTAAACAAATATTAACTAATATTTTTAATTTCTAAGCAATTTTTACATTTTAATTGACATGC
>NW_004567131.1:21793132-21804932 GCF_000260355.1 Condylura cristata | reverse complement strand
ATTTTGGTTCATTTGGTACAGAACTGGGCTATAGGCCAGAGGTGTGGTGGATGAGAGGATTCACCAGAGACAGAGTTGGGAACAGAACAGCAGATGTACTGAAACACACTGCTGAGGGGTGCAGTGGGCGGGTCAGGAGAGGTCTACCATGCCATGTGGGTCAGTTCCCTGGCTGGGGATCGAAGTCATGCTGCAGTGGCTTCTGAGAGCTTCATAGTGTGAGTTGCACCACCAGGAAGCCGACTCCCCATTCATCCATCTATCTACATATCTACCTATCTATCTACCTATCTATCTACCTATCTATCTATCTATCTATCTATCTATCTATCTATCTATCTATCTATCTATCTATCTATCTATCTATCTATTAAATGCTTTAAAAGCACCACTTTTGAAGAAATCATTCAAGTAGTTGTCACACTGTATGTTCCATACTGTGTACCATACTTTTTTTCCTTATTAAACATCCTTGTTTATAATTTCACAGTATAGGATTTCTCCTCTCAGGTGCAGTCATCATAGTTTTCCCACCACCAAAGGGCCCACAGTCCTCCACCTTAGTCCATGGCACTCTCCTCCACTATTCCCACCCACTCCCCTCCCCCTGCCCTCTTGAGTGTCTCAGATCTACAGTCTGCTTACAAGGGTGTCTCTGACACTTTGTCTTTGTCTTTGTCTGATCTTTTGTTTGGTTTCTCAGCCTCCACTGTCAGTGAAACCATCCAGTATTTATCTTTCTCCTTTTGGCTCACTTCTCTTAGAATAATCCCTTCCAGCTACATCCATGTTGCTGCAAAGGGCATGAGTTTATCTTTTTTTGACCAGTGAGCAATATTCCATGTGTATATGTACTACATCATCTTGATCCACTCAACTGTTCTGGGGCATTTAAGTTGTTTCCTTATGTTAGCTGTTGTAAATAGTGCTCTATAAAATAAGAGTGCAGGGCCCTCCCTGGTGGCGCAGTAGGGTAAAGCACAATACTAAGAAGCTAAAGCCACTTCAGCATCAGTTGGACCCCCCGCCTGCCCTGGCGGTGACCACATGGTGCAGCACACCTTCATTGTATCATTTTTAAATAAATATTTTATACGTGACTCATTAGTTAAAAAATGTTTAGTGAGGTAAGGTACTAAGTCCTAAGTGTTAGGCTAGATGCACAAAAGACAAAGGCTTGCCTTCGTGAAATGTACTTTCTATTAAGGGAGGGAGGGAGGCAGCGTGGAGACGCTAATAGGCTATTACACAAGTGACAGTGCTCATGATGCAATCAGAAAAGCTGCAGCACCCATGAAAGACAGAGTTGGAGACAGTGAGTGGGAACAACTCTTGATGAACGGGAGATGAATTTGCTGGGAGTTAAACATCGGAAATAGGAGGAAGTTAGAGTTATCTTTCTTTACAGGTATATTTAAAAGAGTATGTGTGTTGGCAAGTAAACAAATAAGAAGAGATTATCATCCAATAAAAAAAAAAGGGGCAACATAGGAGAAATGCTTGGGAAGAACACGAGGGAAGAGCGATTTTTTTTTTAGAGAAGGCATGGACTTTGAGAGCAGGTCATTAGCTGATGGCATGATAATGAATCTTTTAAAGAAATTTGTGGGTATGTAATTGGTAGAGATAAGCGAGGGACTTCAGGAGACCGGGAGAAAACATTCTGACTGTCAGATTACAGTCTTTCTAGAAACATGTAACAGCATTTTCATGCATTTGAAGTCAAATGTGTGTCATGTGTGTATGAGAAATAGAGAGCGAGATTAAGAGAGACAGTGAGAAAGAGTGGAGTCTGTGTGCACAAGGCAGAGCAGGAGGTATTTTGCTATATTTATATTATCATTAAAATATTGCATGTGTGCACATGGTACAAAACCTCAAGGTGCACTAACAGCCTTAAGCTCCTAAGACAAATACTTTCAATATTCTTAAATGTTTCTTTTAGTGTGAACCTCCATTTTTATTAATAATATCCGTATGTCTGTTTCTTGACTTATCTATTGTGTTGTTCTAACTCAGATTTTTCACTGCATTACATAGCCAGCAACTCCTTACTCTGCCAGGTAGAGCCTAACCCTCAACAACTCAATATAATTAATTTCACGTTTAGAGTTTATAATACTGTTATCAAATGTAAATGTTACTTTTTACATTTGAGCTTATAGTATACAGAATTTGACCACTCTTTTCCTTTTTCTTGGAGCTAATTATCCAACTTATTTAATTTACTAAGTTTTCTGTACTTTCCAACAATGTCTGAATGCAATTTTCCACCAGACTGGAATATCATGTAGACTTTCAAACACTATTTTTGTTGGACACTTCCCAAGATTCGTTATTTTTTGCACCAACCTGTACTTCTGGTTCTCCAAGAGCTATTTTTGAGAACTTATTGCACTCTGTTTAATCAACATCAGACTTCTTCTTCCTCAGTTTCCTTCATTTTTCTAGGCAACAATGTATATGTGTGTGTGTGTGTGTGTGTAAAGGGTTTTTTAAAAAATATTTTTATATCTTTTGTTTTAAATACTACACTTATAGCCAATTTTTAGTTTGGTTGGCTTTAGAATTCAGGTTTGAAAAATCATATGATCTAATAAATCAGAGATTTAATATCTTTTAACCATCTCCCTTATCTTGGAGTGTCGAGATATCTCCATTATCTTAGTTTTTGGTGTTTCTCTGATCAGCCCCTCATTCTTTGTATGTGAGTAGCTACATTCACAGATAGCTTCATCATCAGATATTTTAATACATTCCCCCAGAGAGAGTTATTGTATGGAGATTTTTTTCTTTCACTGCACCTGACACTTCATTAATCTGGGAAAGATTTTTGCATTGCTTCTTTGACAATTATATCCCTTTTTTATTTTCTCTGCTCTTACTGAAATTTATGTTTTTGAATATTGAATGTCCTGAGTTGACATTATTTTTCTCTTTTTATCATATTTCCCTTATTATCAAAAATTTCTCAGGGAGCATTCTTTGATTTTAACTTCCAACATTTTATTGGTGTTTAAAATTTTGAGAGTTATATTTAAAATTTCCTAAAACTCTTTCTTCCTAATTATCTATTTTTCAGAAAATCAGTTGTAATGTATCTTCTAAACCTGATAAATGTAATTAGGCTACTATTTTCCTTTAGATAGCTACATTACTTCAGTTTCATTCATGTTTTATTTTCAGTTTTAATCTGTTGACTTACTCATTTTATCTGTCTTTCATATAAGTATCTTCTCTCCACATTGGGTTATTCTTAGCTTTTTAAGATATATTTAAAAGCCCATATGAGAGGACCATTGCCTTTCTGGCATAGGCTGGCTTGGTTGCCTGATGGGCTACATTTTAAGGAAACAAACTTCCTTCTCTTGATGCAGCTCCATTATAGAATTTGTAGGTCTTTGGCTTATGTCACTCAACCTCTCAGTTTTTCACTTCATGGATGGAACTTTGGCTGGAGGAGGATACAAGATTAACTGCTGGTCTTCTTAAAAAAAACTGTTGTCCCTATTTAAAAAGCAAAAAGCAATTCTGGAGCAGCACCAGATTCCACTGAATCTGTTCTTTCAGTGTACAGAGACTTTATCAGAATTTTTCCAGAGACTACATTTCCTGAGTGAGTAGATATGGTTGGGTCTTGCATAATTAACTCCTTATAGACCTTCAACAATGTATTTCTTGCTGAGCACTATTCGGAATTGAGGTACTCATAATCTCTGACTATTGAAACTTCTGAGGTGTCTGCAAAGTGAATGTACTGATTCTTCTTTGAGAGTTCCTTCTACTGGTCTTAGGTTTCTGCTCATTCCATTCAGAAAAGTCATCCTCCACCTACCTCTTCTTTTCTAAAATGGCATTAAATCTCCAGTCCTGTGTAGTCTATTCTTCATGGCATTGTACATTTATATGACTTCATTCTTTGTTTTTGTGTTATTTTGATGGGTCTGGAAAGGAGAAGGAAGTAAATGCATATGCTCAAACTATCAGCTTTTACAGTTTTCTTCATCTACATTAAACTGCACTATTCCATTGATAGAAAAGACAGATAGTTGGGGATTTACCAATAATTATGATTCAGAAAGAAATGTGAAATGAAATTGGGACTATTAGTACCAAGAGAATAATAATGGACCAGAAAATAAAAATTTGGTAGGAATGGAAGTAAAGACTTCAAGAAAATGATGGTCAAAGTATAAACTAGTTTGAGGTCAATAATTTGGAATAAGGATAAAAATGGAGAGTGAAAGTACTAGGTCAATGGTCTAGTCAGAAAAAGTGATATTTGTAATAATTATGTGACTATAAAAAATAAGTAGATCTGCATAGACAGAAAAAAAAAAGCTAATTAGAGACAGTCAGAGAATGGAGAGGACCAAAAGTGTTCTGAAGTTTGAAGTCACTCTCATCAATGCTTTAGGCCACTAAAAATAATTACAGAATGGAAATGAATATAGCTGAAAGCCAAAATCAATAATTGTAGGAAGGCAGATGCCAAGAATGAGGAGTAGCAAACAGTATAGCTAGATAGCAAAGTTCTCAAGAGACAGCCTATTTTTTTGTTTGTTTTGGCAAGGAGGTTAAGGAGAACATTCTAGAAGATGCTGAAACTAGAGGAAAATTTGTTGATCACGTGTGAACTAAACTGAAGCGCTGAAGATCTAAGTTTCAGTAGAGTTCAGGGCAGCTGCTTTCAGTGAGACAGATAACTGATGTGAAGTCTCAGAGGAAGGAGGGAGTGGATTTAGTCAGCTACTAGATGCCTACTTACGTACCAGGACACTAGGTAATGGCCCTTAGATTAAGTCTAAGTGTCCAGTGGTATGTAAACAATTAAAATTATTTTAAAGAAATTTAAAATATTGTTGATAATACCCAGAAAATTACAAAATAGATGTGTTGCAGTAGATCACAGGCAGTAGAATCTTAATACGAAAAGCTAAGGTAAATGCACATAATAATTTTAATTAAAATTTAACTTTCTGTAATAAATATGCTAAAATAATACTATTATAAAAATATGCAATAAGATTTTTAAAGTAAATTACAACCCTATTAATGAATCCTTTATTTGTTACCTTGGTGTGGTCTCACTTTTAAAAAAAGTTACTGTTTGAAACCTTTGGATTGGTAAACCAGTTCACGTTGAGATACACAAAGATCATTGTGTTTCTTCCAAAAACTGAGTAAACACTAGAGTCCTGTGGTTTCTAAACTGTTTGTCCCCTCATCAGAATCTCAAAGAAAGCTTTGAAAGAAGAAAGAGAAAGAGAGAATATGAATGGATCTATCTTGTGGCCCACCTAAGAATTACTGAATCAAAGATTCCTGAATTCCTGAAGTGAATGATCTTTGAAATGATTAGTCAACATTCAGAAGTGCTGTCACAAAGCAATATAAAGCAAAACATTACATTAAATGTAGTCATTACATTAATAATCTAGCAGGTAAATTGAACTAGTCACCATGCTCTTTTAAAATTTAAATTGAGATTCTTAGATGGAATCAAAGGCATTCCATTTTATGAATCACAAGAATAAGCCTTGGACAGAACCTGAAAGTTCTGAAAGGAAGATCCTGAAGGTTAAAGGAAAGAAGTCAGACTGGCCTGGCACCTCAGGATGGAAGTTACGTAAAGAGGAGTTCCTACTGTGTTTGCCTTCCCTGTTATGTACCTCTGTCTGCCGTAGCAAGGCTGCAATATAGAAATTGGTATTGGAGTAGTCCATAAAAATTCTCCTCAAAGCTCTTCCCGCTACATGAAAAACTGGTCACAGCTGGTTCAATGGAAACAGACACCTTTTTTGCCACAAAGTTCTGTTGTCCAGAACAACACCCAAAAATACACTGCCATTTTCCCATCTTTAAAAGGTAATTTCTTCTGAAATTTGAAAATGGTTCATTGTTTTCTCAAATTTAGAGATAGGCATCTCTCTGAGAGTCAGGGAACTCTAGAAAGACTATGTAAGCTACTGTGGAAACTGAATTCTTCTTTCTCTGCTGACATTTGATTAAAGTCCTGTTTATGGGGCCACTGAACTCCCGGGTCCCCTGATTCCTCTTTTGTGGGATAACATCCCATGGTAGATGAAAAATGACTTCTTTTTTTGAAAGTATTCACCTTGACTTGTTTCAGAGCACTATATTCATATCTTCAACTTGGTCATCTACAAATTAAAGACTAGTGATAAGTATGTTCAGAATACTTAGTAATCTCTTTACTTCTGCTTCTTTGGTGATAGAGACAACATGGGTGTCAAGTAAAGCCTCCATGCTTAGGAACCATGTTTTACTAAGTTATATTCAAAAATGCACAAAATAATGATAAAACACAGCAGTTGGAAATGTTAAAGCCTGACTATTCTCTTTCCTTGAATAATTGGCTGATCTTGAGTAAATCATTTAAACTTTTAAAATCTTTGCCTCCAAGCATCTACATTATACTCTTTAAGTTTCAGAAATGTGTGAAGACATAATTATTTCAAGTGGGAAAATAGCATGAATTCTTCAAAAAGAATTTTATAAACTCAACAATAATATGTGATTGCTTACTAACAGTTGCTGAATAAAGGGATGATTACTTGATTTTTTGCTTTGGCAAACTATTATGAATTGTTGTTGGTGCACCTTGTCAATTTCCTTCAAAGGTCAGGTTCAAAACATGCTCATTGTGAATACTTACATAGTTTTTTAACTTCCAGACAGATGTCCCTCTCACTGTTTATAGTTTGCATCAAATAATTTATGAGTCTATATCTATTCAACTCTTAACTACAAGACAGTATTGGTACTGAGAAGCACTTAGTCAATAGCAAACATGTATGATGAAAGCTTGTCTAATTACTTTTTTCTCCCTAAGATTTAGCATGGCATTATACTCTTATTTTAGAGTAGTCTGTGATTGTAACAATAGATGGTGCATTTTTTAATACACTTAAAAAAGGGAAGAATAAAGGAATGGTTGTTTCATGAAAAATGAATGTTGGAAAGTTAACTTAAACCTCAAATTTTCTTTTTTTATCTTTATTTATTTATGCATACAGAACTGGGATACAGGCAAGAAGTGCAGGGATGGTTGAGAGGATTCACCAGAGACAGAATGGGGAGCAGAACAGGTAGATTGACAAAGTGCACTGCTGAGGGGAGCAGTGGTGAGACAGGAGAGGTCTGCTGAGTCATGCGGGTCACCTTCCTGGGATCTAACTCATGCTGATCTTAGAGGCTGCAGCTAGCTTTGTAGTACAGTGCTTTAACCTGTTGCGCCACCAGGAAGGCCCAAACTTCATATTTTCTGTTGAAGTACCTACTTAGTCAATCTTGGCGATAACATTTTTTCTTTAATATTCCACCTTTTTTTACAATAGCAAGTGTGGCTGATTTCTATGGATTGCCTTCTGTGATCACATTCCTTATTAACATTTGTCTTACTTTTTTACCAAAGTAAAGCTGTGGTTTTGGAATGAAGTAGTAACTTAAATACCTACTTCTTTCTGCAGTGAAACAAAATAACTAGGAAAGATAGTTTAACAAGTAAATCCAATTCTAAATCAATTCTTTAAAGAACTATGGTCACTGTAGCTGAGTTTCTCTTATGAAAATATAAGCAAATAAAAATACTTCCAGAATGAACTCAGTGATTTTTTTTTTAAGACTTACTATTTGTTTATGAGGTATATGGGGGTGAAAGATTTCACCAGAGACAGAATGGGGAACAGAATAGGCTGAGAAGAGCAGTGGTGAAACAGGAGAGGTCTGCAACACCATGTGAGTTAGTTCTCTGGCCGGGACCCAACTCAGGCATAAGAATGGTGGTGCTGAGACTGACCCCCGAGGCCACCACGGAGAACCAACTCACTGATGTTTTAAGAGCATGATATTCTATTTGACTGGATGCTATGGAAGAAAATATTCAAAGCTCTCAAGTGATTCCAATTGTTCTGGATTCTCAAAAGCAAAGCAAAATGAAACAACACTACTGTTTTTCACATGGAGAAAGATGAGGATGGCTTAAAAAAAATAATTTGGGCATCTAAAAATACCTTACTACTGTTAAATATGCCGAGGACCCCATCTTCCATTTTCATACATACACACACACACACTAACATATTAAGATTGTGTTTTCCCACTAACCTCTAAGATCCTGCAGTGATATATGTCTTGCCTACTGATCTATCCACAGTTTTGCAGTATATAGTGCTAACTGCTAGAAATATAAAGGTTAAACAATTGACACATTACTAAAAAATAATTCAACAACTAAAAATGTAGATGTCAAAAGTATGAAATCAATAACAAAGAGCTCCCTGTCCTAAAATAACACTGATGGCAAAGAACAAAACGTAGAAAAATACATAGGTCATTTTACTGATCACTTTGGCAAACAGACAGGTTTCTACTTTGCCAACTTAAATAGTTACATGAGAGGAAATCACCTATCTTTCAAAGTAAATGTTTAATGCAATTGATTTTTTATTTCTGCTTTTAAAAAAATCAAAGTTGTTCCCCCTAACAAAATCAGTGTAAGACTATGATTATTTTCAGAAATAAAATGCAAGAGAGATCTGAAGCGTTTTTCAATTGGCCAACATTAAGGTAAAAATTAAATGGTATTAAATTAGAGACTGTGCCAAATATTAAGTACCAAGTAAGGTGGGAAATAGAAGAAGATGATGAAAGGTTTCTGATTGTTTTTCTGGTCAATGTCCTGCTCTTGCTCCTTCTTCTCACTTACTTATAGACAAGGAATTTGTTGATCAGAGAGGTGAATTAACAGATACTGTTGGATCACTCTGGTAGTGCAATGAGTTCGATACCCAGCTGACAGCTGACACACATGGCGCAGCAAACCTCTCCTGTCTTGCATGCTGCTCCCCTCAGCGGTGTATTTCAGTAGTTCTGCCTGTTTTGCTCCTCACTCTGTCTCTGATGAATCCTCACACATACACACCCCTGCCTCACCTCCACTTCTGCCCTATACTCCAGTTCTGGTATGCATAAATAAATAAAATAAATCTTAAAAAAAAAAATAGGTACTGTTTCTGATTTTGTGACAACTCAACCCTTAGTATCACTCTAATATTCCCAATTGCGAGGTGTTTTGATTGTTCTTTCTCTGAAAATGGTAAACAAATAAAATTCCAGTGCATGGCTGCTAACAGCCCCTGAAGTTCCTCACACTTTTCTCTCTGAATTAACAGTGTTGGTAATGTTTTTATAATGTATATAAAAGACTCTCGAAAACTAATGATACATATATTAGGTAGCACTCTAACTTTGATTGCACATATTATTCTCAAATGTATTTTGATACTTAGTTTAAAAAAAATCTAATATTCTGTTCTTTGACTCTCAATAACACACAATTATGTTTGCCAAATCAACAAATATTAGGCAGGTACTATGAAAGGAAAAGAGCATATATCAAAAATATAAATAGTCTATTTGTATACCTTCAAAACCTACAATCTCATAGCCTTCAGTCTCCCTAGCACCATTTACAAGAAACGTCTATACATGTTATTTTATTCAGTTTTCACAAAAATTCTAAAATGCAGCCAAAGCAAACATTGTCACCCCATCTAAAAGGTGGAAATGATGAGACCAATATTATAGGTCTCATAAGCAATAAGAGCAAAAGACAAGCTGATCACCTAAACTCTTACTGAGGGCCTCACAGAGGCTTTTCTGATTCATGACTCATACTTTTTGAGATTAGTGATTTACATAATCAATTATTGAATAAATATGCATAAAATATGGGATTATTGGATTCACCTTAATTCACTTAAAGTTAAAAAATGTGACTATATTTTATTGCCCTTCAATTATTTCTTGACGCCAAGGCAGGGTTTCCTCTAGGTTTGCCAGAACACCAGATACAGAGGCCTTGATCTGGACTCTGGGATACTTTTACACTGTTTTGTTTTACGAAAGCCATTCTGAACTCTGCATTCTTAAGGAAAAATACATGTGAAAGCATGAAGATAATGTGGGAGAATATACCTTGTTAGAATGTAGAAGGGATTTAGTTCCAAGAATACAAAAAAAGTTAATGTAAAGATCAAATCAGTCAACAAAGTAAAGCTGAAGTCAGACCAAAGAGAAAAAGACCAGAATTATATGGCGGGGGCTAGTGAAATGGCAGTACAAAATATAGATTATGAAAGAACAAGACAGATTTAATTCAAATGAAATTTAGTGTTGGAAAATAGTAGGTATATAAAAACACTATTAAGAATTTGGGCCAAATACTATTTGATCTACGTTTATATTGGTATATTATATTGGTTATATATTATATTGAGTCAGCAACCATCCTTTTTGATTCTAAATATTAAAATGAATATTTGCAGAGATTATCATTCACAATGTAATGGATGCACAAGTGTGTGGAATGAAGAATGCCAATCTAGCAAAAAAAGATGGAGGATATCATAGAGAGAAGAGTCCCAAAGGAAAATCAGTCATGATGACAAGGTCAAGGGCAGTATTGGGCAATTTGATGGACAACCCTAATGAATAAATTGTTGTTGGCTGTAAAATCATCATGCTACTCATAAAGTTGTATATAGCTTAAAAGCATTTCCTAGAATGCCAATTTTCTATCCATCTGGAAAGTTTTTATAAGATTACATGGAAGTTATGGATAAACAAATGCACAGAGAGGAAGGTTAGTTTGGGTCAAACAGAAAAAACAAAGTTGCCTGTGTGAAATATTGCCAGAGTTTTTGAGCCACAATAACAAAATGAAAATAAATGGTGGCAATTTAGCAACAAGTAATAAACTATCATATTGCTTTAAATTCTAGTTAGTAAAAACCCCACTTATTTATAGAACTAGGAGTTGGGGAAGTGTATGTGAATATATTTTATTGTTCTCAAAAACATTAATTACAAGAACAATATGTTAGTGATTGTGAACAGTATTTAATAAAGCATTTCAAGATAATCTCTTAGATTTTATTAGTAAGAGATTTTAAATGGTTAGAATAATTAAACACCAAAATGTCCTGAAGCCTAATATATATCCGATCTAAAACACTTGAGTTAAAACATCAGACAATTGGTATGTTATGTAAAATGGTAGTGCCTTTTCTAATGTCAACCACAAAAATAATTATAATAGCTGCATGGGCTAAGCATTACTAGCATTGTTTCAGGTGTTTTAACAGTATTAACCCATTTAATCTTTATAATTGTTCTAAGATATAGATTCTATTACAAAATACCATTTACATATGAGAAAATTGAATAATTAACAAACTCAAGTTACACATTTGGGTAGCATTAGAATCAGGATATCAATTCAGTAACTAGTTATCTACACTTAATCATGACACTGTGGTCTCAAATTAAGAACAAGCACAAGTAAGGTAGGTGTGTGGCCCTCTAGTGGAGCAGAAATAAGTAGAAATTGTGAGAAGGTAAGTAAGAGATGGTAGTGAGAAGGTAAGTAAGAAGTAGTAGATCTTTTCTATTGAAGTCACCACTTACCTTAAAAAATAAAGTCTTTATCCCACTGTACTTTTCCCCAATTATTTTATCTCAGGGATAGTGAGAATAATTTTAGATAACACTATGGTGTTATAGTCACAAATGTACATGACTAAGATGGCTAAGCCCTGTAATATCATATGTATCTTCAAATTGTGGATAACTACATTGAGGAAAGTCAGGTCCAGAGTACTAACTAATATGGAGAAACTGAGGCCAAAAGGGGTCTATGAAACCACTGCTCTCTTTCTGCATACAAATGACAAAGCCATAGACACAGATCCTTTTCCAAATCTTTTTTTTTTTT
>NW_004567131.1:21689618-21792797 GCF_000260355.1 Condylura cristata | reverse complement strand
CTTCCCCCCAATTTTACTGTAGAAATTTTAAAACTCTTCAATTTGCCTTCATTTTAAAATTATATTGCCCAGGAGACCATTGGAGATCAAAACAATCTGAGGTGATTGTTTCTTTATATCAAATCCAGTTTCAACATCTTTTGCAGCTTTATGCTATCTACAAATTACCGATAATAGTGATTTTTATCACAAATAGAGCAACAAAAATGGCAAAGCTGAAACAATAGCATTTTGTTTCCTGCACTCTCAAGTAAGTCTTTAGTTTCACATAAAATCTGTGATCAATTTAAATTTATTATCAGAGGGAAAAAAACTGAATATTTTCTGGTAAATTAAAAAAAAAATTGCAGTTCTTTACTCTACTGAAGCCAAGTACCTCAAACCTAAGACTTTTATCTAGCAGGTGGGGCAGGGATCTGAAACAGCCCATAAATATTCAAGAGCTCAGCCCCAGCACACACTGCGCTATTTTTTACATTTCTTCCTTGTATCTAATTCTCCTGGTAGTCACTTCCTGATTTCCCCTCTGTCTGTGGATATTTTCTGATTCAATTTTCCTGCTGTCTCATTTTCTATTTTACTGTACTCAATGACACAGAGTGTTTCTTTGGGGAACTTTGTTTCCTAACTTTGTTTTACTTTAACAACACTGAATTTTAGATTCAACCAAAAGTTATTTGTTTGCAAGCCGGTTTAAGTGAAAGCACAGATATGCAGTCATTCATTATAGCAAGGCTTCCTTTCCAAAATATAGTGAGAACAAGAAACTGTCTTATTTATTTAATATGATTCTCATTTTGGGTTCATCTGTCTAAAGATATTGGTAATGGTCATTTGTTCCAGCCAAAGCAGACATTATATCTGTTTTTATTATTTCTTACCTTATAAATCAGCAAAACTTTGATAAAATTAAACAGACTTTCACTTAAAGGATTGAATGATGACTGTGTTTGGCACTACACATCTTGTTAATAGGATGCATAAACATTTTTCGATAAAAATTTTGTCTTTTCCTTTTTCTTGATCTTGGTTTAGGCTTTTATCCATCAAAATTGTCTGTTCCCACTGGAAGGAGTCTGCCAGGGAAAGCAATACTCCTGCCAAATGGATGGCAATACTTGTGAGAGGTGATAAATCATTTTGTCATTTCAAGAAAGTCACAAATTCATCTACTCCCACAGGAGACAATATTATGGTATAAAGTCTAGGCTGCCTATTCTTGATACTGTACTAGAAGGAAAGCCACTTCATACATCAGTAATAACCCTGCTCACTGCTAACATAGAGTCTAATTGGACTTTAATATGTGATTATTGTTTCACTAGGATTTGCCCATCTAGATGACTACTGGGATCTAGGATCATTTATCAGTCTAGAACGAGCGTCTCTTTCTTAAGATTTCAAAGAAACAAGAGAAAGGAAAAAAGACATATTTGACCTTGCTTTCAATAATCTATAGAAGTCTATTTCTATCTTCTTCCAATCAATATAAAGTTGATTATGCCCTCTGTTAATAATAAATTAGGCATACTTAACTTAAATAGTTACATTATTTCACAATATAAGTTATTTTGTTTAAGCATATAAATTAAGTATTGCATATAAAATATACCTAGTTATAAAGTAACTGAGATCTGGACTAAGTGTCAGCACTATAATGCTATAAAAGAAGAAATGTTTATAGTCACGGTCAGCTAAAATTTTAGTGAATTAATAGGCACCGGTTTAAGAGAATGACATGCATAATTTGAAGAGTATCAAAGGGGTGTAAAAGCAAGGCAGACCAGCTAAATAGTCTTTAGATGGATGTGTAAAAACATTATTTTTGCATAAATTTGCATAGATATCCATAATGATTATTAGGCATTTCATGCAATAGTACTTTTTCTTAATAAAAAATTTGTATTAGTAATGGAAAAACTACATTAAAATGAACCACCAAAAATAACTTAAATATTATTCTGGAGTTCAAATAGATTATTTAGGAGATCCCATTGCTTTTGAATTAACTGCAAGAAGTACAGAAGAAAAAAGTGCTTTCTTAAAGCACAAAAAATTAAAAATGAACAAAAGAAATCTTGAACACAAGAGGGAAAATGAACACTAAACTGTCTCTCAAGGGTTCCTTTCTACACACATTTTAATTTTGAAATACTTATCATATCATACCTTCCCAACTCTCTGAGATTGGTCTACTTAAGGTTGCTGATAACACTGTAATTATTCACAAGTGAATATTTTCCAATGCTTACCAAATGGATTCTTCACCATTTGACAGTTCAGATGAACTGTTTAAGTTCCCCAGAATTTTCTGGTTGATTCTTCCCATGTATTTCATGACATCAGTTCTCCCGTTACACTTTTTAGTCAGATTCTTCCTTCTAGTCCTTTCTACACTCTGTTCACCCCTTGCATTTCTATACTATATGCTTAAGTATATTAAGATCCCTCCCATTTTATTATTGAAAAACAAAAATTTAGAGTTTAATTGAATTACATATAAATTTTAAGTAGTAGTGACTCAAACCAAAGAGTCCTACCAAAATTATCAGATCCTAACACCAGGCTACACAGCTTCTCTCTTTAAAATCTTGTCTAAGTGCAGACACCACACTGAATTCTTCAGGGGCTATCTCCAAGTGGATATTCTACAAGTAATTTGGTGTCAATGCATCAAAGACAGAATTAAACATCACCTTGTAAAATTCTCTAATGTATCTGCTTCTCTTTTTGAAAAAGCCATTATTCCTAACAATTTAGTAACAAGAAATACTAACCTGAATTCAGGTTATTCATTTTCCTTCATCCTTATATTTTATCAATTTTGGGATCTTGGTGGTTTCTCTTTTACAAAATTCTATTGTTGTATCTTCTTCTTTTGTTCCAAAATCATAGCTTCATCCCAGCTCTCATCATTCACTTTAATTTAATAGTCACCTAAGAACTGACTCTTCTTCAGTGTAGTACTGAGGCACCCCTCATTCCCACATTGTTACTGTTTTACTTCAAATAGTCAGTTGTCTTTTACAGAAGAAAAAAAATTTTTTTAAAGATTTATTTATTTATACATACAGAATTGGGATACAGGCCAGAGGTGCAGGGTGGTGAGAGGATTCACCAGAGACAGAGTGGGGAGCAGAACAGGCAGATCGACGAAGTACACTGCTGAGGGGAGCAGCGGGCGGGTCAGGAGAGGTCTGCCACGCCATGTGGTCACCTCCGGGGCAGGCGGGAATCGAACTCATGCGGAAGTGGCTTTAGCTTCTTAGTGCAGTGCTTTAACCCGCTGTGCCACCAGGGAGGGCCACAGAAGAAAAATTTTAACTTGTCATTTATTTACTACTTATTTGTTATCTCCCATGCTCTTTTTCCCTATAGATGCAATTTCCATCTCATAATCATTTATTTTCAGCCTGACTGGTATTCTGTATTTCTTACAGTACATGAATGCTGGTGATAAATTTTCTGGTTTTGTTTATCTGAAAATGTGTTGTGTTTCACCTTTACTTTGAATGATATTTTTACTGAACAGTTTCTTTTTCTTTCATCACTTTAGATTATGATTCATTATCTTTATGCTTCTATAGCTTCTGAAAGGAAGTCAGACATTATTACTATTTCTCTGAATATAATGAATCTTCATTTTCTGGAGCCATTTTTAAGATTTTTTTTCCTTTCCTCCTTCAGCTATTTTCCTATGATGCATTTACATGTGGCAATATTTACCTTGATCTGTAAGTATATGGCTTTCACTAAATTTGGTAAATCTGGGGCCTATTTCCTTAAATAGTTTAAATGTCAATTCTCACTCACTTTCTCCCCCACCCTCACTTTTTATTTTCTGATGAGTCTCCATACTGTTTTTGCAAAAAGGATATTTCAGTTAACAGTATATATTGTATACCACAGTATATAATGGTTCCCTTCTTTCCATGAATAGATGATCTCTTATTAATAGGGAAATATAACTAAAAACAACAATGAGATATCATTTCATACCTGTAAGAAAGCCTAATCTCCAAAGGACAAGAAAAAAAAAAAGTTAGAGAAGATGTGGAAGGAAGAAAAACCTTATGTTTAAGTTGTGTGAGGGCTGGTCTGTAAGAAGTTTATAAGTTCTCTAAGTTCCTCTGATTGGTTATAATTTACCCTTCAAATATCCCGTCACGTATATCTGTCAAAGTTTGATTTTTGGGCTTCTGAAATAGACTTATTCTGGTATATGGCTCTTACTCTTAACATGAAGCTTTTTCTCACTTGTGCATAAATCTGATTTTATTTTATGTGTCTTAGGTAAATTCCTGGAGTGCTAACAAGGTGTTATTAAGGTCTTTGCACTGCGACTGAGTTGGACACTCCCAGCTCTACCTGACCTCTAAAATTTCTCTTCTCCTTTGACCCCATCATAATTGTTCATTGGTAACCCTTAAATAGCTTGCAATATGTATGTGGGTACATATTGTACATATGTATGCTGGTACCTAAACTTTCCCTTCACTCAAGGGTTGCAGACATACTGCCTATTTGTTCAGTGTTGGAAAATATGGCATCATGTATTTTTCCCAGCTCTACGGATGTCCACAATGAGATGGATAATCTGGTATTAGTTATTCTGTGGTAGATGAGAACAGAAGTCTTAACATTTTCCATTATGTTAAACAAATTCCATTTTTTCTACTTCCTACCAGTCTTTTTGATGCACAAGATATCTATATTCTAGGCTAAACCCTTTGTGTATCATGTATTACATATTTTACTTAAAAATTCCATATGAGGCCCTCCCTGGTGGCGCAGCGGGTTGAAGCACAGCACTGAGAATCTGAAGCCACTTCCGCATGAGTTCGATTCCCGCCTGCCGCCTGCCCCGGAGGAGACCACATGGCGAGCCAGACCTCTCCTGGCTCGCCCGCTGCTTCCCTCAGCAGTGTACTTCATCGATCTGCCTGTTCTGCTCCCCGCTCTGTCTCTGGTGAAGCCTCTCGCCGCCCCTGAGCCTCTGGCCTGTACCCCAGTTCTGTATGAATAAATGAATAAATCTTTAAAAAAAAATTCCATATGAAATTAGATTAATATATATACTATAGCTATCTATTTTTCTATATATGAAATATACTTGGTCTTTGTTCACAGTTCCTGAAAGAGAACTCCTAAAACCTTTGAAATTTTTGGGGTGATAGAGGTATTAGGAACTTCTATTGGTATTTATAATGAGCCCCTTTAAGCCATATCTGAGTATACTAATGAGGGGACTCATGGTGAACCCCTAAGTAACTTCAAAAGATAGTTGGTTGCCAGAGGAATCAACCATGTGGTAAGAGGGTTGCAATTTTCAGTCCTACCTCTGGATGGATGGGGATGGTGGAAAGGCTAAATATTGAGTGGGATCATCAATTGTCAATGTCTTAAGCATTCATGCCCATATAATAGAATTTCGATTAAAAAAAATCTTAAATGATGGGAATGGTAAAGTTTCTTTGTTGCTGAAAACTTCAAGATGCTGGGAGCATGGGCTGGCCAGAGGGAGTATGGAATCTCCAGCCCCTTTCCCTTGTTTAATGCATCTCTTTCATTTGGTTGTCCCTGAATTATATATTTTATAATAACTAATAGTAAATAAAGCACTTGCCTGAGTTATTTCAGCTATTCTAGCAAGTTGTGGAAAGTGAGGAAGGGATGTCAGAAAACGTGAGACATAGTTAATTAGAAGTATAGGAGGCCCAGGACTTGCATTGTAAATGGTAACAGAAATAGGGGTAGTCTTGGAGATTTGATCCTATTAAGTTATGGGATTTGATTAGAATTAAACTGAACTTGTAGACATACAATTGGTGTCTAGATAGTTGCTGGATTGACTGGTAGAAGAAAAAAGTTCCACATAGTTGGTATCAGGAATGTAATGAGTAAAAAGCATTTCAGACCTGGTTAACTTGATACATTCCTGGTCAAGTGTACTGGCTAAATTGTACACCCTGTCACCTTGAAATGTATTCTAGAAGAGAAGTTACATGTTCACCTTATTTACCCATATCCCTGCTCAAGTATAGCTAATCTATATAGTGATTTTCTGGAAAGCTTAATTGTCACATACCACCAAGGAGACTGAGCATCAGAAGCTACTGTAGGTTGGTTTTATTCGAACAGATTGGTATAGAAGTGGTCTTGCAGGGAGCATGCAAAACATAAAAATATCATACATAAGTTGTGGTTGTTTATAATAAAAGAGTTTTAAAACCATTCTTATAGGGAAACAAAGTTACAACACAGTAGGTATTGCAAGCTTCACTAACTTTTTTGAAGGTGAAGCAGGAGACCATTGGGAAAGGTCATACTTGCAGTGAACAGAAGCACTCAGTCTTCTTGAAGGATATGAGTTTGTTTCTTCAACTAGGGTTTCTGTTTGGTTTGGTTTGGTTAAAAGAAGTTGAGGAACAGCTGTTATGAGGGTGGAGTCAAGAAGTACATGTACAGGGGCCTCCCTGTGTGGCCCACCACGAAGGCCTGTGTTTGACCTGGCCAGGAAGCTAACGCATATATGGTCTGCCTGTTCTGTCCCCACTTTGTGTCTGGGGAATCTGTTTGCCCCTTGTACCTCTCACCTACACCCCAGCTCTTCTAATATCAAAATCAAATAAATGATATCTTTTTTAAAAAGTGTAAATATATATTCAGCATTATTTATAGACTTATACACAAAGCAATGCAGATTTCTGTCCCATTTGCTCCTGACTGAGGAAGAATGAAAACCTGTACAAATGTTATCTTATTCAATACCCAAACAAAATTTAGGAAAAAAATATTATTCTTTGTTTTACTGCTTTTTTAAAGAGCACCTATGTGCCAGAGTGTCCTGAGTGCCAGGGACATTGACTTAAACAATACTCAGCCCTGTCACTGAGAAGCTAAGAGAAGGATGTTTAAGACCTACTTATGTCTAAGATATTTTATATTCTGCAAATGTTTTGAGTTCTTGGTTAACCAAAGTTGGAAACAATGCAGTAGAATGCAGTGGAATGAGTTTTCCTATTAATAAGCCTAGCCAGCAGCCACATGCCAGTACCTGCCCTAATGAACTGCTGAAAAAGGAAATGCTAACCTTTGGATGTGTCTCAGAGAAAATAAACAAAAGAAGGAACAATGTCATGTTTTTAAAAAGAAAAGAACTTGGGGAGAGAATTGGCTCCATATTAACATAGCAAACTCTGCTTTTCCTTATTTACATAAACTACAAAAGTTGTATTTAGCCATCAAAGAAAATGCAAATGAAGGAAAATCAGAATTTATTTTTGTAGGAAAAAGATAAGCTTTGCTTAATGTGCTATTTAGGAGTTAAGAAAATAGTGTGATTGTTACCCACTTTATAGCTACTGACTTCAGAAATCATTGTTTTAAGTTTTATAATAGATAACGAGGAAATGATCTGATAAGGCATTCAGTTAGAAAAATGGTTTCTCATTTCCAATCAATGACAGGTAGTTATTTATATACTGCTATCAAATTACAACTAAAATTTGCAGGGTCTATTCTTTTCCTAAATGGACAATAAATAGTTTCATGAACTATTACTTCTTTACATGTGCACCAAAAAGTTGATTAGAAAGGTTAAGAGAGAATTGTACAGGCAGATTGGGTTTACATTCCACTGGATTCACATTTGCTGTTTGACAAATACGTAACTTAAGGAAAGCTAGCAAATATGTTTCCTCCTCAGGTCTGTTATCTGCAAACAATACTCTTGTGGATTTTGTCTTCCTTAAAACAAAGTGAGGCAATAATAGCTGGTTAAAAAATGCTGATCACTGATAGTATAACACAACTGCTTTTGTCTTGTCATGAGAAAAGATATCAGAGTGGGCCCATTCCTGGTGACACAATGGATTACATCAAAGTATTATGAAGCTAGCCACAGCCGATTCAGCACAAGTTCGATCCCTGGCCAGGGAGGTGACCCATATGGCACAGCAGACTTCTGTCTCACCCACTGCTCCCCTCACCAGTGTGCTTTGTCAATTTGCCTGTTCTGCTCCCTACTCTGGTGAGTCCTCTCATCACCCCTGCACCTCTGGCCTGTACTCCAGTTCTGTATGCATAAATAAATAAATCTTCAAAAAAAATCTCAGAACATGCTATTTCTTAAGATAATCCTCAGTAAACTATTCCTTTACCTGAATCAGATGTTATCTTGCATGCTAGCTTAGACTCTTACAGGCTTACACTGTGATTAGCATAAATGGCCCCCTTAACTGCACAAAATCAAATTGAATGAACAGCTTCGTCTTTCCCATTACAGACATGCAAAGCAACTGCAGACATAAGCTCATTCCACAAAAGCAGAATAGTACAGTATTGGTGCTGAGCATCTGCTAGGCTTTGATATAAACTTCAGTGTCTCTTTCTCTTTGAAATGAATAACAATGGTGAATAGTAGTATAAAAGTTTTCTCCCTCCTAAAATCAAGTGTTTGGAGGGGAAGTGGCCCATAAGGTTTCTGACAGATAACAGATGACATAATCAGTTAGGAGAGTTTGTTAAAGGGCGTCTTTACAGAAGTGAAGGGAAGGGAAGGCGTAGGCAAAGCAACAAGGGATGACTTGGTCCACGAGGACCAGTACTTGGGGGAAGCAGAAAGGGTAAGATGAGAGTGTGCCTTCCGGAGCTCAGAAACAGATGTGGAGGAGAAGCTCCCTGGCAGAAACGAGAGGAGAGGAGACGTCTTACAAGGGAACAATCGGCCTGCAACAACCCAGGAGGGAGCAGCCAGGGAAAATACTCTCTTTCTTTTTCTGCTCTCTGATCTCTACCAGTTCATCCCACAGGCTGAATTCAGCCAGAAGCCAAAGGGCAAGGGAGCTTGTTGATGTGGTCCTGGAAGGTCAGTATCCCAGGCACGGAGCCTGGGAATAGACAGAGGGGCTCACCATGTGACGCCAGGAGGGGCACTTAGGCAGTATTTCGGGCGTTGACACTGCATACTAATGAGTCAGCTTCTTAAAAAAAAAAATCCAAATGTCAGACAGTTAATTTGATCTGCTAGTGGAATCAGGGGTTAATATTAGAAGAAGCAATACTGATTTCCCCTCCACTCTCACAATATGAACTTTTCATTGTAAATGCATGTTCAAATTATTGAAGAGTTTAGTCAAGTACAAGTCTGGTTAACAGAATAAAAAATATACATAATTTTATTCATGTAAGTTTAAATGATTTTGCTTTAACCTAGATTTGTAGTCATTACCACACTAGTTGATATGCACAATTTCCCTGCAATGGAGAAAATATACAAAGGAAATACAGGCAAACTTGCCTTGCTATGGGGGGGGGAGGGGTGGAGGGGAGGTGATACAGCTGTGTTTTAACTATACAACTTCTACACCTACTAAAAGTCTACTAGTAGTAATGACTTAATGCCTTTGTTTGCATTTATCTGAGACCACTCCCTAAAGCTTATCAGAAAGAAACATCTTTCATGACCTCCCTCTAAATTCAAAGCTCCCTGCCCTCATTCAGTAAAGCAGGAATGCCAGTAGCAGTACTTCACACTGTAAAGGATCCTGATCTTCTTGTAGCAATGTTACTTAAATTGAACTTGACAATTCCTATGCATATTGTGTTTTTTTTTTTTTTTTTGCACTTAGGTCGTTCTAAGTTTTTAGAGTATTCAGCTTAGCCTCACACATGGGTTTGTCCAATTGGATTGTAAGTGTATTTACAGTACTAATTACTTTATCTTTTCTCCCGTATTCTATTCAGGAAATTTCCAGCTTGCTTTTATATTATGTATTTTATTGTTTCTCTTTCACTTTCACTGAGAAATTGGAAGTGTGTAAAAGGTCAGCTTGCAATTAGGCTTCAAAGAAAGAAACTCAGTAATTCTTGGTTGTTTAGATTAGTTCTGCATAAGTATTTTCTGTATCTCTAAATGGATTTCAAGCAGAAGCACAGAGCCCCAGTGAAAAATTTAGTCATTGTGCTAACTCTGGAGATCAGAGTTCAGTATACTTTCACAGAAGAGTGATAAGATTAACCATTAGTAAATTCAATAGATTCTCTGGAATAGTCTGTTATCCTGTCTGCACAATGATTCAAAGCATTATAGGAAGATGCATGAGTAAACAAACAAAAACTGTTTTGCTGATATAAACTTTAAAAACAAAGCACATTGTGAGTTTTGATAAATTTAGTTATGGCTGAGTTTGAGATATATCATTTGAAGGTACTTCTTAAATATATGTACTCCAGGCCCTCCCTGGTGGTGCAGCGGGTTAAAGCACAGCACCAAGAAGCTAAAGGCACTTCCGCATGAGTTCAATCCTTGCCTGCCCTGGAGGTGACCACATGGTGGGGCAGACCTCTCCTGACCTGCCTGCTGCTCTCCTCAGCAGTGTACTTCGTTCATCTGCCTGTTCTGCTCCCCACTCTGTCTCAGGAGAATCCTCTCATAGCCCCCTCATCTCTGGCCTGTACCCCAGTCTGTACACATAAATAAATAAATCTTTAAAAAAAAATATGCACTTCAATTCCTACCACTGAGTTTGTCATTATGTAATAAAAGGACTATACTTAAATGTAAGCATTGTAACAACTTGTGTCATTTAACATATATGATTGCTGAATTTACATTTAAATCTGAGGAAGTCATGTCTAGTCATGGAAAATATTCTGTAAAATATACTTGTAATAACAGTTATGCTGCTTTTACCAGACATTAAATTCAACAAATAAGCACACATGAGACGGATAAAACTATATTAGATTATAAATGTTTAGAGATTAACTATAATCTATAACTAAATGACAACAGTTTAGTTGACTCATATTTGAACATATTAATTTATAGTTATAAATGAGCTACACTGCTCATTTTTCCAAGTAAAGGTTTTTCATCCAGAGGATGTATTAAATGATTTCTATCATTCATTGGAAGTATCACTTTTACCATAATTTCTATCTTAGTTCCAACAATTTGTGATGGAAAACTGGAACACCGAAACCAAAATGTTCTAAACAAAACTTAATATTTTACTGGGGAATTACACATAGTTAATAAGAAAAAGTAATTATTACTTTGTCCCAGGATAGATGTCTTTTCTTTGCAAAAGTTGCATTTTTAAATATAGTATTATCAACTGCTGTTCCCTCATTGTATTTTTTTTAACTAATTCATTTTAACCAAGGTAACACTGGGTTATCGCCATCAGATATTAGCACCACAGTCTCAACACATTAAACACAGAGGCTTCTTATTTTTTAGAATGCATCCCTTCCATGTGCATGTAAAGTCTGTCTAATAATTAGAAGCCAAGAAGTATGGATATAATGTTTGCTTGCTACTCTGATGTGTATGGTTTATTTAGAATAGCATCAGTATTGTTCATTATTCACTGTAACCATTTTATCTTACATCCAGATGTTGAATGTTAATTTTAGAATGTCCTCATGTGTTACTTGCTGTTCATCAGGTTCATCATACTATAACTGCTATTTTATAAAAATATAACCCACCATTGGGGGCTCTTTCTGGTGGTGCAGTGGGTTAAAGCACAGCACTAAGAAGCTAAAGCCACTTCAGCATGAGTTCGATCCCCGCCTGCCTTGGAGGTGACCCACATGGCGCAGCAGACCTCTCCTGACCTGCCCACTGCTTCCCTCAGCAGTGTACTTCGTCAATCTGCCTGTTCTGCTCCCTGCTCTGTCTCTGGTGAATTATCTCACCAGCCCTGCACCTCTGGCCTGTATCCCAGTTCTGTATGCACAAATAAATAAATAAGTCTTAAAAAAAAACAAACAAACCCACAATTACAAAGAATAGACTACACTTAATATACCTTTGGGAATTTTCAGTCAGAGAATGCTAGCCTTTTTTTCCCTCTTATGTTAGTCTATTTTATTTTCTTCCATGGGACCATTAGTAAAAATGAATGTCCAAGACAAATAAATACAGATGGCACTAAGATGATGAAATATGTGTAGCAGCAATTCCTAGAGGATTCGTAGTTGGATCTGAAAACAAACTGAACACCATGTCATACAAAATTCCTTTCAAAGACAGAATTCCATTATTCTGACAAATCTTTCTTTTTCTTTTTATTTGAGAAACAAACATTTATTCAAAAATTTCCATATTTTGACTCCTTTGCTATGTAATGCTATGAGTACAGTTATTTCTGGACTGTGTCAAGAGGAAAAGGGAGGAAACTAGATAAGTTCAAGAAATAAAGTAAAGGAACTTTTAAACCACAGAGTAAGAGTGACCCAGAGAGATATAAATTAGAATTAGATGCTGTTGGATTACCACATTTTCCAAAATAGTCTAGTGCTGTGAGATTTCATAAAATATCTGATACAAAATATGTTTGGGGTAGTAAGGAACATTAATAAAATGCTCAATGTAAATTCAATTGCACTTTTCAGAAGACTCTGTTGGCATTTACTAATGTAAGAAATTAAAACATACTTCCTACTCATCCTCCACTGGCTTTTTCAGGATTGGAGTCACTGGGTACTGCAAGGGAACTGCCTGGAATAGCAGCAGAGGAGAAGAGCACTCCGAGGCAACAGGCCCTGGTGGGCATCACCTTGGGGGGGGGGGGACTCACTGCAATTTCTATTTATGTACTCAGGGGCAGGAAGGTGATTTGAACTAACTTCAGTTTAACTGCCATGCTTACTATGGAAATGGCTTCAATCTCTATTACCACTACTTATGGGGGGAAAATTCCCCTGTTTGCTGATACACAGACACAAAGTCACTACTGACTTTTAACCAGCAACAACTCTAAGGCTTAGTTAATAGGGACTCAAATTACCTCCTGTCCTGGTGATTCAAAAACATTCAAATTATTCTCTTTTGAAGTGAAGCAGTGGTTAGCTTTTGTCCAGAGTTATATACATTGCAAAGGTGAGAAGAGAAAAAACTAATGTTCGGTTGTTACACATTTATACTCTTATTAAATCCCTTTCTTAATGAAACAATTTATATCTCATTTCTTACCCTAATTTTGGGAAGGGAGATTAGGGATTTGTGCTATGGTTCTTTTTCACTAGAGGGATACTACCAAGAGTCAAACTCTGATTTTGAAGAGTTTTATTTTTTGCTTATTTCCTTAAATGTATGGTGTGAGCTGGGGGAAAGTTGCTTTCAAAAATACGGTACCTTCCAGGTATGGGGGCAGTGAGTCACGTCACAGGATTTTTGTGTGGATCAAAGAGACTTGGCAGCTGGATTTGAGTCCTTCATTTCAGTCATTTTCTTTCTTAATCAAGGCCATTAAGAGATCACAAACTACCTATGTTCTAGAGACAAACACATTCATGAGTCTCAACTATCTATGTACAGTTGAACCCATTTGGTGGTACAATAGATTCCTTTTTTTTTTTTAAACAAAAATATAGTACTAAGACTAATTTTACTCTTTGCTGTGGAACACTTTAGAAGTGAAAAATGGAGCATGTTTTGGATCCTTTGTCTGATCTCTGTATTTGAACTTTTAGACCATCCTCACATCAATCTCCTAAAGTTTACCTCCTATTTACTTGTATGCCTTACAGAACTTTGAGTTATTTCTTTTGTGTGTGTGTGTTTCCCTCAAATAAAGCAAAGTTTAAGAATTTTGTTTTCACGAGGCTTCAATTAATAAGAAAAAATAAAAACACAGCAACCTAGCCTTCCTGTTACTCCAGTCACCCACATGACAAAAGGAAGTTAGACTGTTTGCTGACATGTCTCTTATGGTTTGCGTCTGGGCTTCCTTCACCCGGAGTCTTGCCAAACACTCAGCTTCTACAGACAATCTTTTGTGGGAGGTGACCTCATTGGAAACTAAGAGCAAAGGCTAAAAAAAAAAAAAAAAAAATAATAATTAAAAGCAAACCCTAGCTCTGGTGAAGGATAGCTTGGTTCACATTCCTGAAGTAGCTGGAAACACACTTTCTGGATAGTTTAATAGAATAGTTTAATAGAATAGTAGATCTTAAAAACAACTCTTCTTTCAGGCATTCAAGTTCTGGCTTGTGGTATTACCATTGCCCAAGTATGAAAAAAAGCTTAGGGCAATCTTCTCTGCTTTCCTTCTTTTTTTATCATCCCTTACTCATATTTCAGTAAATATTAAGTTTTCAGCTCTCTTCCAAATTTAATTTTCTGCTCCTTCATTGATGCAGTATCTCTTTACTTTCAGACAACTAACAGTGAGCTCACAACTTTAATTATTAATTTTTGTCTCCCAACATATTCTCTCTACTTTCATCACAGTTTTTCTTTGCCCTGTGCCTTTAAACATTTAGCTTGTTTTCATAGTCCATGGAGAGAAACCAATGAGGGAAGAAAAAGTGCCCTTTGGCATGTTACCTTCTTCACAGTCTTCGTTGAAACACCTTATGTAACCTTGGCATACCCTTTGTTGACAGATTAGTACTAAAACTTTTGCCTTGTCTCCTGAATTCTTTCATCAGTCACGTGGCACTGCCTTTCTAGTATTAAGTGGTTCCTTTCTGGGAAAGTGAACTCGAACTTGTTTTGGAAACTGCGTTTTTCAGGCATAGCTGTACTATGACTTGGTTCCAGCTGTCCTCCCCTCCATGTGCCTGGATTGTTTGCTGATTCATTTCTTATTACTGCAGAGAGTATGGGATGGTAATCTTCCTAAAATGGAATTTCAACCATGTGACTGATGTGGTTATAACCATTGATGACTCTTCTTTGACTTTGCTTCTCAAACCACATAGACCCAAAGTCCAGTTTTGTCACAATGTCAAGCTGCTGAAATTCCATCTGATTCAGTTACTTTGTCTGCTAGCAAATAATTTATTCAACTTGCTAATATTTTTTAATCTTCCTTTTGTATTTGGAAATAAAATTTGTTTATACATCCTTTGTTCTGCCCTTATCCACTGCTGGCATCAGAATTATTCTAAGTCTTATAATATCATAGAATGATGGCTATTTTACTCGTTTTGGTTTTTTTGACATAGTTGGCATTAAATAGCTTTTATTATTTCATAAAGATTAGATAGTTAATTTTTTCAAAACATTAGACTTAAATTTTTAATCAAATTACATATTTCTTAAATTTTCTAAATCTATGATATATTTCACATTTAAAAATGAAAGGGAAAAAATCTCTGATTTCAATGGGCATTTGAAGAAGAGACATTTTGTCGTTCAATTTAATTTAATTTATCTAAGGTGATTAGTTTTAATTTTGATGTCATTTTCATAGCTAACTTTTCTAGACAATTACCAAATTTATACAGTTTAAAATACATTTTAAAAGTGATATGACAATTTTAGACTTAAACATCAACATGATCTTTACTTAATATTTTTATCATCTCTGGAAATAAAAACTGCCTTATAATTAAATTAAATTTTGCTATGTATATTTTGATGTCGTGTGGTTATGTGCATTTAAATTCATGAGGAATAATTATTTTCTTCATACTTTTTTCTGCGACAAATATTTTCCTTTTCATCTCTATTTTAAATTAATGTTTCCTCATTTTAATTTTCTTATTGCTATATCAGTTTTATTTGTCTTACTTTATCCTAGTTGTATTTTCCAACTTTCTCTTCTAATTTACATATGTATCTTTTCAAGCTGCATATAAATGTTTCTTTTTCAAACAATAGTATAAGTCGATGCCTAGAAGGAGCAGAAAGAAGGGGAGAGACATACAGAGAGAGAGAGAGAGAGAGAGAGAGATGACAGCAAATTCAAGACACCGAGCTTGCCTCTTCCAGACACGCACAAAGAAACTGAAGCAGAAAAGAATCAGGACTTGGGCCAGGGCTAAGGCTGTGGCCAGGAGATTAACTAAATCACTGTTATGCTTTCTCACAAAAACAAAGGAATATAGGTAAATACTTGTCAATATGGATGTACAGTGATTTGCTGAGTTGATTTATTCTAGTGAACGCTGTAAAACACATATGTTACATATCACTTATCAACATAGAGATTTTTTATATATAATCTGCATTCCCCACACTATACTACCCATACCAAATCACAGAAGACTATGTACTACCAATTATATCGCTATACAAAGTATATTCTTAATTCCAACAAATGGAAAAGAATGATATATTTAAGGTCCTATTTTTTGTACTATTCATATGTGTTTTTAATCTGATCCCCAAGCAACACATTAAAATATGTTTTTTCTTTATTCAATACCAAAATGTATATTTTATTCTTTTATTAGTTTCTTTTCCTTTGTCTCACAGTATCTGTTCCAATACATTTGAGTGATCAGTCATCATCCCACATAGAGGTAAAAATTCACCAAGTTTTATCAACACTATCTTTTAATTTATGTGACTTCCCCAGGTCTCTTCATTTTTAATATCTAGTAAATGGAAGGGTCATATGGACTCACAAATTTACAAGTTATATAAAATCTCACCACAAATCATACAGTCATAATTTAACTTTAAACCTGGAGACAAACATTTTTATTTCCTCAGTCTTCCTCCTAGAGAAAATAAAAGAGATAAACTTGGTCTTTCCAAGAAGACTACAAAAGGATACCCCAGTCTCACAGTTACAAATGGACAACCGATTAAGGAAATGGCAAACATAAACTAGGGCTTTCAGAGGATAAGTGAAGTCCCACAGGGGCTTCAAAATTAAAATGCACTGAATTACTTAGATCTGTCAACATTTCACTGGTAAGAGGGATAAGTTCAAAAAGTTCTACCTTATTTGCTAGATTTTGCTTCTGTAAGGCAGAGATCAGCCACCTAGCAACAGCACAAAAGATTCTACTTTGACATAGTTAAACTCATGCTGGCTGAGCAGGAAGAAAAGCTATGTAGGCTCAGGACAGGGCTGTATGACCTGCCATTTCAGTGCCACTAGGGAGCCTGGTTCAGGAAATTGTGAAATTCAGTCTGAGGAATGACTTTCTGTCAGTATTCTTCGAAGCTCAGGTCTCTGAGCACCTCCACTGGGCTGTGTCTCTCTTCTGTCTCTCTTCCCCGTTCAATAGAATATTCCAGACACATACACACACATCATGCACAGCAAAGAAAGAAAAGATGTCACTTCCAATCTACTGCTGCCCCATTAAAGCTTGACTGTGCACATGCTAGGAAAACTGATAAAGTGAAAACTGTGTAGGTTAAGAGGAAGCACTTTCCTATGCAGCTATTTTGGATTGGGGAAGCAGTGAGCTTTTGAAGTAACTGATCCTTATAATATAGACAGCTATCTCTTGTTCTCTCTTTAAAGCAAGTCCTTTGGCATTAGCGACTGCCCCAGAAATAACCCACCACTTTTCTTCCAGGAGGAGAGAGATATCTACTTAACAGTCAGGTCATACCAGAGACTTTGGAAAATATCTGGATCACAAATCCCTGTCAGCAATGACCAGTGAAGGAAATCTGGGCCATGTTCTTCCTTGGAGAATGCCCTCCCTGGATGAGTCAACAGGTCATTCAAGAGGCACTTACAGCAAATTGTCAAAGCAATGCAGTTTTCAGCTGTGAAAGCTTATGGCTGGCATGGAAAGTCTAAAAACAGTTTAACAGCTAATGTACAAACACATCACGAGGCTTTGTTTCTGGGCAAGGGGCAGAGAGTAAATTAGGTAGACCGTGCTTTTCATTTTCATGGCTCTTCTGGCACATGAGCTCAGAGAAGAATCCAGTTTAGGGAGAAAGGCACGGAGGAAGGTTCAGGGAGAGAGGTTATTTACTTCATCTTCAATCCATTCTGTCTGAGTTTTTTTGGCACGCACACACGAGGCAGAGAGTGCAAGGATGCTGACAATGGGAAGAAAACCCAGGGACAGGCACATTCATCTTGAAGGCACTGTTAAAAGCAGCCAGTTGGCTCTGCCTTTTACTGTAAGAGATATTAGCTTTCAAATAGTGTAACAGTTTTTAAATTATTGTTAAAAATATGCTTTTAAAAGTTACAAAAGCATTGCATGTTAAAAGAAGAATGCAGAAACTGAAATCTGAAATCTCCCTTCTCTCCAAAGTCTGTCTCCCGGTGAGCTCATGTAAAGATATTACTACTTGATATATGCAGATGGCGGGGCTTGTTTTCCATTGTTGTAGCACACATTTACATACTTTCTAATCCCCATCACAGGATTTTAACATACATTTGTTTTGAGAATTTGCACTTTTCACCTCTGTAGAGATGCTTTTCTATGTCAGGATGTATATCTTCCATTGTAAAAGTTGTTACATAGCGTTCAGTTATACTATTTGCAACATTTGAATGTATTTTCAAAATACTATTAAAAAATACCCAAAGCAACACATTTATCCACATATTTTTTGTTAGTATATCAGAATACTGGAATCCCAGGATGTCCATTGCCAAGTGAGGAAAAAAGTAAATCCATCCTATAAGCTTAGAATGTTCTTCATTTGAGCTTCTAAATTTTTCTTATGTGGGTTTTAGACAGTGATGTTAAGTATAAATGCGTAATATGAAATTGCTGCTGCTTCACCATGGTGCCCTTCTCTAATTCTCTTGTTCAGTTATTATTAGTAGTGTGTCTTACACAGTTATCTACTATACTATATCATTACCTAGGCTTTTTTTTTTTTTTTTACCATTCTAAGATAATTTCAGTTAACTCTCCTGAATTTCTTGGTCTGTGGATACCTGCAATATTTGTGTTCCCTCTTTTCCATGTGTGTAATTTTTCGGTCTTGTTTGTTTGTTTGGCTTAAAATTTTGAGCAAATAGAACACTCCAGTTCTAGCAGACCTTTACTTTTCTTATTCCTTGCTTTAAGGAAAAATAATTCTAGTTTTGTAATAGTTATACACATTTAAATCCAACAAACAACTACTCTAGCCTATAGTTTGGAGGGTCCTGAAGATATTGAAAGATGATCCAGCAATTTCACCCCTAAATACTTATCCAAAGAACACAAAAATTCTAACTCAAAGTGATAGCTGTTTTCTTATACTCACTGCACCCTACTAATAGTAGCCAAGTCATGGAAACTACCAAAATGCCTAACAACAGATAAATAAATTAAGATGTGGAATATATGAACAAGGAATACTATTCAGCTAACAACAGCGTAATTCTTGCCATTTACAACAACATGAATGGGATGAGAGGGTATGATGTTCAGTGAAATAAGATAGGAGGGATTGAATATTGGATCATTTCACATACATATGGGATATAGAAGAACAAAACAAAGGAACAGAAAAAGCAAAAGCAAAACAAACTATAAATTTGACTGCTCAGTGGAGGCTAACAAAAGGGGAGACTGGAAGGAGACATAGGGGTGACGTAAGGGTGACGTAAAGAATTACTGATGCTTTGGTGATGGGTTTGGTGTGGTAACATACATCTGAAGCAGGGTAAACCTGCAGCCCTAAATCACATACTGTGTTTAAACCAATGCTGCTGCAAACAACAAGCAATATGATTAAAAAATGATACAATTAAAAAATGTCTACTACGTAATTTACTGTTTCAACTTCAATACATATTTTAGGGCCCACCTGGTTATTCATTGTTCCCAGTAAAATTGCCTCTTCCATATATTTTATTTGAAAAAATACAAGCTTGACTTTTCAAGCTTACTACATAAAAGATACTTAAGTGTCCTCCTTTGAAAATTGACTTTTTGAATATCTGTATGACTTTCACTGACAAAGAATTCAGGTGTTATTATGAATATATGTGTTAGTTCTTAGCACTTGAGTACTCTATGGTTGGAAACATACTATTGGAGGTCATGTTCTTAAATTTTGATGATTATTCTGTTTTCCACTTAGTAAAGAATTATTGCTGGTTGCTATGGAGATGGTTTCAATGATATTACATAAGAAATAGGCGGGCCTTCCCTGGTAGTGCAGCGGGTTAAAGCACAGCATTAAGAAGCTAAAGCCACTTCAGCATGAGTTCAACCCCCACCCTGGAGGTGACCAACATGGCTCGGCAGACCTCTCCTGACCCACCCGCTGCTCCCCTCAGCAGTGTAGTTCATTGATCTGCCTATTCTGCTCCCCACTCTGTCTCTGGTGAATTCTCTCACTGCCACTGTACCTCTGTCCTATACCCCAGTTCTGAATGCATAAATAAATCTTTAAAAAAAAATAAGAAATCAAGCAGCTTACTCATGTTTTCCACTTAGTCATTTTAGCATAATACAGAAACCCTTTTCAACTCAATCAGGGTAAGAGTTTGGTTTCTTAGTAAATGTCCATTTTTTTCTTTAGAAAAAGTTTAGGTAATTTATTCAAAATCATGGAGTAGTAAATAGGGGGAGGATGGAAGGTGGAATCATATACATACACAGATTTGTATGTTTTTATAGTCATATCCCTGTTTACTTGTACCCTGCCTATAGAATATGAGTCCTATACATGTAGTTTCAGGAAATGTTCTAGAGAAAATGTTCTATACAAGTTTGCATATCAATGGGAAAATCTAGAGTTTTTCAGGTAGTCAGGATAAGATAATATAAAGTGAGCAAGAATTAACAACATGCACAATCATAAAAATAACAGTACAATGTGTTGAAGAACACCTACCAGTTCAAGATTTTCTTTAGATATTTCACTCAAAACAGTAATCATAAAATCACGCAATCACCATGGAATTACAAAATACTTAGATTTCCAAAGTAATATACTACAATGGTTGATAATCTAGGAATAAAGACCTTGGACAAAGACTTGGGCTTGAATCTGAACTTCATCATCTTCTTGATTTTCACTATGGGGAAAGTAATTAATTTCAACATTCTCATCTCTATAACTACCATATTAGATATATGATACAATCATCTACTGTATAGATTTATGCTGAATAATTGAAAAGAACCTGACATATAATTATCCATAGCACTCTACAGATTTTAATGTTTAACAGGTTAAAAAGCTATAAAATAGTTTCAGTGACTATAACTACATTTATTAAATATCCTTAATCCTGACCCAAGGAAAAGCATGCCTATACCTGGCTGGAGGGACATTCCTGAACTGTTCCGCATTCTAGTGGTTCAGCATTGTGGGAATGTGGCATGGTATATTCAACCAGCTCTTAGTATGTATCCAGTATTTTGAAATTATGAAGATGTTATAGTGAGCAACCCTATGGGCATCTATTTTTATAGAGTTGGAGTTCTACCAGCAGAATACATTCTAGAAAGGGTCAAAAAGTAAATGAATATGTAGTTTTGCTAGATAGTGCCAAGTTCACCTCCACAGGAGTAATACCAATTTGCATTTCCACTGGCAAAGTGCCTCTTCCTTTACACATTTGCCAACAAATTATATTGTTTATTGGAGAGATGGTAAATAGCATAATAGCATGGCTTTAATTTGCCTTGCTTTAAAGAATGGAATTGATTTTTTTCATATTTAAACATCATCATATATATTTTATTTTCTAATACAATATTTGGGCTCTCATATTTTAAAGTAATTCTGAGAAGAAGTATAATAAATATTAAGGATATTTTTTTTTCCTTTTTCTGAACTATAAAACATTAAGATTTTCTCTCAGATTGCCAATTGTCTTTTAATCCTGTTGCTGGTATTTTTCTGTGCCATACAAAACATTTTTTAAATCAAACTTTTATGTAATCAAATTTACCATTATTGTCTTTGAACCTTTGAAACTTTTTCCCTATATCCAAATTATACAGAATTCACTGCATATTTTTTCTAGTATGAGATGGTTTCACTTTGAATTCTGATCCACATGAAGCTTATATTTGTACTTAATGCATTTATTATGGTCTATTTGCATCTTTTTCTTCCCTTCAAATACCTAACTAGCAGTCTCAACACTTCTCTTTAAAAAGTCCATCTCTGATCTGAGCTTTGAGATGCCATCTTTATTATTTTCATATGTACTAGACATTTTTCTAGACTTTCTACTCCATTCTACCAGTATGAAATGTCTGTTTCTTTGAGTGCCTATACTACATTGATTTAATAAAGGCTTCATTATATTCATACTAATAAGTTTACTTAACCATTTAGAACTTGCTCAGTGTTTACTTACCTGATTTTCTGTTTGCTTTTTTATATGAACATTAATATAAAATCTTCTACACTTCTAAAAACCTTGTGGGTATTTTTATAGGTTGTGTTAAATTCATAGATTAACCTAGGCAGAACCAAGATTCTTAGGATGCCCTATCAGCTATCCAAGAAAAGGAAATGTCTTTCTTCTATTTCAGGTTTTTTTTTATTGTATTTTTTATAATATAATTTTGAAATTTATGACACATATTCCTGAATATTCTATTTAGAATTGTGAATAGCAGAAACCCTCGTGATCAAAAGAGAACAGAATGATATATTCCTAAAATATAAAACTGCTGTTTAAAATACACTATCATTGTCTCTAGGGGTAAAAACAACATATACCAATTTATATTTTCCTGTGATCTTTAAAAACTCAGAAATAAACACTGAACTTTGGCAAAGGCTTTTACAAGCCTATTGACAATCACAATAGATTTCTTAGTTTTTGGAAATCTAATGTCAGAATAACCCCTTGTCCTTATACGTTGTTTTTGTCTCCTAGAAGCCACAGGATTTTTTTTTTTTTAAGTATCACATTATTACTATAATATGTCTCAAAAGTTCTTGGTTTTGTTGTAAAATTTTCAAGATAACTTTTGGCCTATGCAATATGTAAATTAAGGTCAGGTCTTCTGTCTTTTCTGAAAAAGTATTTTTGGTTTATGATTTTAAATATTGTTGTATTCCAGTATTTGTTTTCCTCTTAAGGGACTCCATTTATACGCATGTTTTTTATCTTCTACTTTGGCTTCTTTGCTTCTTTTTACTTCATCCCATTTTCATTTTCTTATTTATTTTTCTGCATTTGCCAAAATTCCTTAATAAATTTAATTTGAATTTTCCTTCCTCGGGAACACTGTACTTTATTTTTCTTTCCTTTTGAAATTGCATTTGTTTTTTCGGGACCAATCAATACTTATTTCATTATTATTGTTTTGTTGTTTATTTGTACTTTGACTTTCTTAGTTAAGGGTTGTTTTATTTTCATATCACTAAATACTTTTATTTGGAAAATACTTAATTTAGTTTGGAGTTGGGGTCTTAGAGCACTTTCTTTTTTACTTTCCCTGAGCGGAGGGGAAGAAGAAGAATGTTTATAAACTGAACTTTATTTAAATATTTGAAAGATTTATTTATGCATACAGAACTGAGGTACAGGCCTGAGGTGCAGGGGCAGTGACAGGCTTCACCAGAGACAGAGTGGGGAGCAGAACACACAGATCGATGAAATACACTGCTGAGGGGAGCAGCGTGCGGGTCAGGAGAGGTCTGCCTCGCCATGTGGATCACCTCCTGGGCTGGGGATTGAACTCATGCTGAAGTGGCTTTAACTTCTTAATGCTGTGCTTTAACCCACTGTGCCACCAGGGAGGGCCCTGAACTTTATTTTAAACAGTGGCTTTTTGTAGAAAAGAAAACCACATTTGTCTCTTCATTTCAAACGTAGGGGTAAAGATCTGAGATAGTTTTAAAAATTCCTAGATTAAGAGCACCATCTTCTGTTAATGTAGTAAAGCAGAGTGATATTTTCTTTTTCCATAGCCTCACTATCCTACATACAGGAGATTAGTTATTCTGACAAATATTGTAGAAAATATGAACTCTAGACAAAGTGAACAGTGTGTGTTATATACACTATGTATATATAACAAAAAAAATCAAAACTTAGGTGAGGAATGATTTGCCTCCTTTACCTCAAAGTTTGCTTCTTAGGCATCAAGCATGTCAAGTTAAGTATTTCTTAAATATAAAAAACCATGCTTCACCTAGCCATTTCTATTCTTATGGATACTTTAAACATCCAGATGACTTTCTTATGGAGTGTCTTTTCTCTGGGTTTACAGGTACAATATGAAGGTACTTTATCAAGGTATCTAGAGATCCCAAGAAGAAATCCAAAGACTTGGGGACACCTTCTGTAAGAAATAGAAGTCTGCGTCTGTACCCATGTGTGAGTGGAAAAGGCATATTTAAGTGGGTGTAAAATATATTACTGTAGAGTGTGATTTGAATATTGGGAATTTCTACTTTTTGCTGCATACACTATTGTATACTTTACAAATTATTAAAATACAATTGTATATTACATTTGTAGTTCACAATTTTAAAGCAATAAAAGTTTGAATTAAGAGAATACTATGTAATAAAGTAAAAAATAATAAGCTTTTTTCACAACTACTATAGAAAACATTTGTTTTTTATCAATCACAATGACAGCTATTCATTTATTTGAAAAGTATTATTTAATATCAAAATTAATATAATAAAATATTCCATGATTTTTCTGTACCTGCTTTCCACATTGTGCTGTGCTGATTTCTTTCTTTATTCCTTTCTTCATCTTCCTGCCACATTTCAACCCCCAAGTTAAGAGTTTTCTCATTTGAGAGAAACAAGTTTTGAACATCACCATCTGGATTTCAACTTTTAGAAGTTTACATAAGTACAAGAAGATGTTGCCAAGAACACAAACTTCTCTGCTTGCTCAGCTGAGCCTGTTTTAGGCCTGGGGTCCAGCATACTAGCCGGATTATTGAGGGCAAAAGTTCAAATCTCCTTTCTGAAAACAGTTGATATTACCTAACATTATTCACTCACCTAATTTCAATAAATGTTAATTATGGCATCATTGTCAGCTTATTTCAGGAGATGTTGTAAGTTAATATTAGGCAGTCCATCTTTCCATCAAATTATAGTTTATTATAAATAAAAACCCACTGACATTGACAAAAATTATACCTCTGTTGTGATGTGAGATAAATTATGTAATGAATTTGAGAGGCAAATCACTTTGAAAAGCTATTAGTAATTCAATTTCAACAACATTAAAACAATAGCTAAATGTGTATCATCCTATAACTTGTTTAAAGTCTTTACTTTTTTTTAGGGATAAATTAGTTTTCTTAAAATAATTGTTACCTCAGCAGGATGTAATGATTTAAATAACTATTAATGAATATTTTGTATACACTTTTGTTTTTTTGTTAGGACTTGAGTTTTAGCCTGCAGTCACTTCTTTAACAAACAGTGATATACCATCAGTCTGTTAGATTAAAAAGTCATAAACACAAATATAATCGAATATGCATCATTTCCTTTGGAATTTACGAAACTGCTTTGCACAATTCCCTAAAGAGTGAGAAAAAAATCAAGCAATCTTTGATATGCAATATAAATAACTCCCAAAAGAAAGCAAAAGCCTGGTTTTGTTTATTCTTGCTTTAAGCATGTAAATGTATTCCTTATCTGTACCTTTCATAAACATCCATTGCATTAAGCAGAAAAAGGTGTTATTTATGAATTAATTCCATCCTTTGTTGTCTAAAGGAAAAATATGGACTTTGAAATAAACAGGGAGAAAGGAAATACAGAAACTAAGTTCATCTGAAATAGGAAGATACTCATATAAAAACTTTTCATAACCAGATATAAATATTAAAAAGAAGGAATAATGAGTGTTATTAAAGTTATATACTCCATACAATACAAAATGCAGAAAGTTATATACTCCATACAGTATAAAATACATTTAAAAATGTAAAATTATGTTAAATAATTAATACCTTTCTAAAGTACACTTCCATTTTCCTTTTGTTCAAATATTGTCATTATTTACTATTTTTACTTTAACAAATATATAGTAATTGATAGTTCATTATATTAACTTATAAAAAGGAATCCATTAGCAAATCAGTTTTTTAAAAAATGATAAATAATCTCCTTACCGACATATAGGACCATTTTTCTCCACTATGCAAGTCCCACCATTTCTGCAGTAACCTACTGGACACTCTGAAAAAAAATTATTATCACAAAGCCCTCAGTTAATTATAAATATCATTAGGATTAGAGGACCTGTTACTGATAATCATGGTATAATATCTAATCATTAAGAGTACATTTTTTTCCTAGTTGCTAAAAGTATAAGAATTCTCCTAGTCTACTGCACCCCCAGATTTTCTCAGCAGACACCTGCTGCCCTGGCCGTACTCCCTATTTCACATGCCCAAGAAGTTCACCATATGGGAAGATTTTCTTTTCCCCTGGATTAAGACACTCTGTTTAGAATTGTCTGCATAACATATTTGTGATTATTCTGAAGATTTTCCTTTACTGTAACATCTATCTCCTTCACTTCCACACAGTAGTCACTATCTCGTGATAGAGAAACACTTTGCATGGGCAGCCTTGTCTTTCGGATAAAATGCCATTCCTGTGCACTACAGGTCCTAGCTCTGTAGGTATATCAGTTATCAGCTTAAAAATGTTCCTTCTTGCCCATACCTTTTTTTTTTTTTTAACTGCTTGTGTTATTTCCTAGTATGAGCTTAGCATGAACATTTCTTTGGAAAAGAATTTGTTCAGTGGAAGCTAAATATTTTCATGTAGTTATGAATGTCGAAGTTTTTAGCAAGTTTATAATTCTTTGTGGTGTTTCCTTGTGTATTTCTCCTTCTGTCCTTACTAAACAATCCTAATCTATGTTGCCTGACAATTTTCTTACTCATTTAATTTAGTCCCAAATTGTTCTTCTTGACTTTGTCAACACTTTCTTGCAGAATACTAGTCCTCCCTGACTGAACTATCATAACTTCCACAGTAGAGATGGGAACATCTACTACCTTTAATTTGTATTTCAACAGGTCTATGTGAAGCAATTACTCATTGTCTGGCACTGGATGAGGTATTGGATATGAAATGATAAATAATCCAGACAGTTTACATAAGTGTCAAGGCTGCAGCTCTGGGGCCAGATTATTTGAGTAGGAATCTCAATTTATTAGCTGTGTATTTTAGGTCAAGGTAGTTAATCTCTCTGTGCCTCAGCTTATTCTTTGTCAAGCAGAGTTAAAAATAGTACCACTCTCATAAGGTTGTTGAGTCTTAGAGCACTTGGCTCATTGATCTTCCAGCTTTATGGAGGATGCATTAAAATATCACATGAAAAATGATCCAACTTGGGATAGATGTACTAAGGATGATGGAAGTACCCAGGAGAGCACCCCAGACAAATATGGGAGTAAGAAGAAATGTTGACTGTGTGTGTGTGTGTTTTATGTGTAAAGGTAACCATAAAAGCATAAAATCCTGAGACTACAGTATGGTTAAGGGATTGAAGGGAATTCAGTCTGGTTGGATTGCTGACAATATGAAGAAAATATGATAGGTCAGAGATACATTGGAGCCAGATCATATAGCTTCAGCAAACAATCTAAACGTTCTCTCTCAATGTCTGTAAAGACGAAAGCAGGGACAACTGTTATGTGGCAGATGTTACAAAGACTGATAATCGTGTGAGCCTTGGTCTCTCCTCTGTAACAGCTGACTCATCACTGATGAATTGTCTGGCTTAGGAGCAGCTAGTCTAATACAAGTTTCTTCATGTTTAAAATGAGGATTAATAGCCCTTCTCTATAAGGCTCCTGGGAGTATAAATTTGGATATATTTAGAAATTTTCTATATTAGTGAATGGTGTAATAAAATGTTAGATAATTACTCTCACCTGTCTGTTGATATTTGAGTATTGTCTGAATTGCCTATGAAACCTAAGTCCCATTACCACAGCACTTTCCACCTTTTCCTTCTCTTCTTTCTTCTTCAAGCATTATGGTCACCACTACCACTACTATTCACTGCTCTGAGTAAAGGACTGTGCTAAAGGTTTCCCCTGTGTTATTTCACTTAATTCTCATAGAATGTGGAATATCCCATTCTTATCTTCATTGTAAAGAAGAGAAAATAGAATAGAACTTACTCAAGTGGATAACATATGCAACTAAATCCTGTTCCTTTGACTGCAAAGTCTGTTAGCCTAACATGTCAAGCATTCTGCTGTTTAGTTCATGATTTCTATAACCTCTTACAGTTCTCGATATGAGGGGACCATGAAGCCCTTGGAATCCCATGGTATTTGGGCACTGTTATGGAAAATGAGACACATGCACAATAAAGTACATGCAGTTTCTGGGGTTATATTGATTCTACGTGTCCCCCAGAAAGCTGGTGCCACAAACCAAGTTACCAGAGACAAGAACTGTTCAGGTTGTTTGAAATCCCAGCATAGGGACTGTAGGAGAGATTAATCATGAATTAGAAACTTGAAATAGTTCAAGAATGCTTGCCGGAGAAGTTTTTGCATTTTGCTTCATTTGTTTTAAAAATACTCTGCAATTTAATATTGTTTTTGATATTATATTAAATCTCAACATCCCAGTCTATAATTTTTTATGTTAGTGAATTTTCCCTAATTTTCCTTCAAATGGATGATTATAATAGCTACACTATCATGCTGACACAACCTTTATTAGCCTTTACTACAGGAAAAAGATTTTCAGCTTCAATTAAGCTACACAATCTCTGGTCAAAAATTTCTATTGTTTAAGCAACCAAAACTTGAAATAATATGCCTTTTTAATGTAATGTGGGAATGGACAGGACTCATTAAAACATACTTAACCTGCAACACTTATGCAGTTTCTGAGAATGATGTTTTGTTAATGACTTAAGCCTCCAGGTGAAGAGAGGCCAGATGCTCGTCATCTGTTGTGTGACTACTGGGGGAATTATTGGATGCTGGAAGGATGAGGTTCATACAAGCCTATGAAATGCTGACCTTAAAGGAATATGTCATCTGGGAATAAAGAGGAAGATGTATTATGTATTTACATATATTAGCATGGACTAGGATTAAAAAGTTCCTTAAAATCAGAAGCACTGACTTAATCATATTTGATTGACAAACCAAAAAGCTCATAAAACACTAATAGGGGCACATAATAGAATATGTATTTTATTTCTGAAAGCTCCACTGTTCTTTATTTAACTAACTCAAGAGCTGTGTAAATATGAGACATTCTTTGTATGTGAACTGTACCTTATTTCTGAGTGATTAACTAGTTGGGTCAACAATAATGTTTGTATGGTTTAGTATGAATGGCAGGTATTCCACTATCTTAATAGTTACAATGTATTTGTTCTCATATAGAATCATTCTGAAGAAAATTTTATTTTTATGTAAATGAATTTTGGTACCACATATAGTTATTACATATTTGTAGTTTCATATAATGTAACTATATCATGAATAGTTTTCTACATTTTAAAAGGAAAGTAAGATTATTTCATTTGGGCTATCTTATCTGATACATAAGCATGTGTAGTAGAATAATATAATATGAAAAAGAATTCATCTTTGTATACCTTATGGGACCAGATTTTCTCTGTTCTTGATTTTCTTTTGTACTATGAAACCCAGTGCTATCTGAATAGTTACTTTCAGTAGCATAAAATTATTATTTTCATTATTATTTGATTGTAGTATCTTGGAATGATCTTTCTCTCTCTCTCTCTTTCTCTCTCTCTCTCTATATATATATAGATATATAAAGAACATATTCTCACCTAGTCTTGATATGAATTTTATTTAACTTATTTAGAAAATGTGGTTGGATATTTCTTTTTTCATTGATTTGTACTATCTTTTACTTGTGACAGATTTATATTGCTCTAACTAATATTTATGTCTCTTTATGAAACATTTTTAGAGAGATATTAAAATATACTATAATAAGTTAGAGAATGTAAAGTAGTTTTGATAAAAGCATAATCACAAGTATAGATTATCAGTTCTTATAAGTATCCTAGGATCAGAAGAAAAATGTTGAATAGTATAAAGTTTAATAAATTGAATTTTAAACATAACTAGATAATGTAAGTAGGAAACTCATGAAAAAATGTGGAAAAACTGTAATTAAAAAATTAATAACATACTAACTTATATGAGGTTGCCTTTTGATAGTAAACACACAATTTGTATAGAAGAAATTATTAAAATACTAATGATAAACTTTAGTAATATTTTAAATTTCAGTGTTTAATTTTTTTTATTTCATGAATATGTCCATATAGAATAGTCATGAGTTCACTGTCATACATATGTAAATTTTGTTATGTATCTAGCAATTAATTTAACAATCTCCTTGCTCCCTAACCAATAATAGAAAATTAATTATTCCAGCCTTGCCATTATTTAGAATTTCAAGTGTTAATATTTTTAGGGTATGCAGGTTTAGTTACTGACTTTTACTGCAGAGAATATCTGACTAGAAATGGAAGCAGAAATGGAATACCTGAGCAGCTTGACTCATCGAGCTGGAAATCCACGCAGTCGGTCAAACCATCACAGCGCTGGCGAAGCGAGATGCAGCTGTTGGAGGAGGAACACAGCAGAGCTCCATCAGAACAGCTCTCATTGGCTGGAATAAAGAATAATGATTATGGCTACAGGCTGGTCTTTTTTTTTTTCTAATGAAATAGACAGTGTGTTATATCCCCCCTGCCCAGGAGGTGACCCACATGGTGCAGCAGACCTCTCCTGACCCACCCGCTGCTCCTCTCAGCAGTGCGCTTCGTTGATCTACCTGTTCTGCTCCCCACTCTCTCACCGCCCCTGCACCTCTGGCCTGTACCCCAGTTCTGTATGCATAAATAAAATAAAATCTTAAATTTTTTTTTTTTTTTTTAAAAAGGCTTCTTCAGGCCCTCCCTGGTGGCGCAGCGGGTTAAAGCACAGCACTGAGAATCTGAAGCCACTTCCGTATGAGTTCGATTCCCGCCTGCCGCCTGCCCCGGAGGAGACCACATGGCGAGCCAGACCTCTCCTGACCCGCCCGCTGCTCCCCTCAGCAGTGTACTTCGTCGATCTGCCTGTTCTGCTCCCCACTCTGTCTCTGGTGAAGCCTCTCACCGCCCCTGAGCCTCTGGCCTGTACACCAGTTCTGTATGAATAAATAAATAAATCTTAAAAAAAAAAAAAAAGGCTTCTTCAACTTCAAAAAGAAACTTGTTAAATCTTATCATTCAGCTGCACATTAGATGATATTGTGTATGTAATAAAATACATTGTATATACTAGGATTAATTTTAGAAAGGAGTGCACTTTGACATCATAGCAAATTTTTCTTTGGTTTATCGTTTCCCTTATTATCCTGATATTATGTGCAATTGAACTGACTGGAATTGTAATCTGAATGTTTGTCCACTTCCAAGTGGTTATGAGTCATGAGCAGTCATTGGGTCATTGATAGATCTGGGTGATGGTGTATATCATTGCAGCCAATGTACCATGACTATGGGCTATTACCACACTGCGTTAATGTGTTATAGTTACTTATTTGACCATCCTAAAATCTCCTGGTGGGAGCATAAACAGAGTTTGGTGTGATTCCAGGAACAAACATTAATGGGGATGCTACCATTCATAAGATTGGCTGTTTCAGAAAAATACCTTTATTGGTCCCCATTAGGGACACTTCCTGTTCAAAGGCAATCTAGTTTCTCAAAGTACTCAAACTCCCTGAGATTCTACCATTACTCTTGAAAATGTATACTTGTTTTCTTCTCTCTCATTCTTAGGTCTCTTAGGAGACCAGTATGTTGAAACAGCAAGTCTTGATTTAGATTACTTCTTTAAGTTATAATTGAACAAGAAGCCTGTATACCAGGCTATCACATGAGTTCCTGTTTTCATATTTGCTTGAGGACCTAGAAGGTCCTGGGTTGAAGATGTGATCTCCTTTCTCTAGTACAAATGAAATTTCATTCCACGTCAATATCACGACTCCTGGTCTTTATATATACTTATGCTATCTCTTCTATCTAGCATTGATATATGTTTGGAACAGAAGAAATGTATCAGATCGTTAATTTATTGTACCACTTTGTTGAGACTTTTGGATCATTTCAAAACCACTAAATAATTATGACATTGATCTACATTTCTTCTATAACCTGGTTGCATCATTGATCCTGTTTCTTAGAGCCTTAAGGTTCTTCAGATATATGTCGAAGACAGCAATGAGAAATTAGAACTTTCTGGTGTTCAAATTCAAAGAGAACTACTCTGTTTTTCTCTGATTTATTTATGGTCTATATACCATACCCTATTTGCACATTTTAACCTAACTCTGATGCTAAAAATTTAAGAAGGACTTATCTGGAAAATTACTTTTGCTAGTATAAAGATAATTTAGTTCAAACTTTTCAGGGCAACATGATAATTTAGAAGAGCCAGGAATAAATATTTCCATGTATGCATTTTGCACAGATTTTTACAGTTATATCACAAAGTTTTCTTCAAGTATATTTATAGGCTAGAAGGTATTGTTTGAGTTACCATAGGAAACGGACACAAATCAGTTTTAGAATGACCCATAGAAATTTATATTCAAACAAACATAAAAATGATATCATTGAAAGCATATATTTCCATTGTCTGTAAGTGTTGACTGAAAGATTAAGGTGATTTTCTTCATTGAGACTCTCTCAAAATGTGAGAACATCAATTCACACCAATAAATGTCACTGAGCTGGCACTGCATGTAGGCACCATAATTAGCATTTCAACTGAAGTATGCAGAAAATATACTTTTTTAGAAGTGATAGGAACATATACAGCAACAAAAATACAAAAGCAATTAATAGTTAAAAGTGATAACAAAAGAAAGATCATAAGGTTAGACTTAGTTGACCAAGTATTGGTATAGATTCAGTATTATCAAAACACTGCTGCAAAAGAGTCCAGTGTAGGGAGGTCTATAAGAGCTGAAAATAAAAGTAGAGATATGAAGTATGTCTTAAATTTTAATGATTTTAGAAAAAAAAGTTAATAGACTGGGAATAAAGTCTATGGTCATAAAATCAATATGTTTGATATTGGAAAAGTGAATAAAGAAGTAAGGAAGTATGCCTTTGACTAGGAAGTTTGTGTAAAAAAGGTAGCACAGGCAAGTGCTAACAAGTCTGAAACCAGACTATAGAAATGACTAAGCTCCTAAGAAAAACAGTGATCTTTAAGCTATTCCAAACATTGAGTAATTTTAGGCCATTTATCAACATGATAAATCATATAGCAACTAAATAAACTAGGAGACAGCATGATTTTCTAATTCATAACATGAAGACATGTTTGAAAATATGAATAAGTATGTATATTCAGGCACCTGTATATCCAGGAATATGTGTGCATATATGTGAAATGTTTGCATTTCATCATCACGGTCTTTTCATTGTAAAAGTCTGAGAAATCACAGAGTACTTCTTTAACATAACTTATATAAATCCTTGACTTTAGGTCAAATAGCACTGAGTTGAAATACATAAAAATACATAAGGTGTAACTGATATGAAGAATATAGAGAAACAATGGCAAAATCAAGCCAAAAACAAAGTCTAAAAGCTAATTTAGAATTGAAGCTGCCAAGAAGCACGAAGGAGGTGGCCACGTGGCTACGTGGCTACGGTGGACTATGGGTTTCTGGTGGTGCATGTGGTGTGGTAACATCCACTGAAGGGTGTGATCACACCTAGTGCTGCAAGCCAATGTTACCTCAATATATATCTATATCTATATCTATATCTATATATATATATATATATATATATATAAATGTTTTTAATTTACAAAAATTTTTACAGGGTACAGGCCAGAGGTGCAGAGGCAGTGGGAGGATTCACCAGAGACAGAGTGGGGAGCAGAACAGGCAGATCGTCGAAGTACGATTAAAGCACAGCACTAGGAAGCTAAAGCCACTTCAGCATGAGTCCAATCCCCGCCCGCCCCGGAGGTGACCACATGGCGCGGCAGACCTCTCCTGACTTGCCCTCTGCTCCCCTCTACAGTGTACTTCATCAGCTGGCCTGTTCTGCTCCCCACTCTGTCTCTGGTGAATCCTCTCACCGCCCTTGTATCTCTGGCCTGTACCCCAGTTCTGTATGCATAAATAAATAAATCTTAAAAAAAAAAAGCTGTTAAATGGACCATTTTGTGACTTTTAGCTTACTCACTCAGGTAAATGATACCGTAAAGATAATTCATGAATGGTTCAGTGGAGTTACTTTCCTAAAGCAAAATTCCTTTTATGGATTATAGTTGCTGCATAAGAAATACGAAAGTAAAGCACCCATGACTACAGATGTGTATCCATTTGATATTAAAATGAAAACTCATGTATGCAGATCAGCACTTAGAACAACAGTATAACTATGGTTTGGGGCCATGAGAACAAAGAATGAAGACCACAAACCAGCCCTTCCAGGCACACAAAGGCACTTAGCAAGGAGTACGAAGGATATTTACTCAATCTTTGATCTAAATTCAACCATTTCTCTTTACTGATGGATCTTAACTGTTTAAATAGCAATATAAGAGCAATTCAAATGACAGAATTATTTAAAGGGGAAGGGTAGTAACTGTTGTGTGTAGTATGTACTTTGCCATGTTAATTTAATCCTGCAATACCTTTGTAAAATAGTCTTACCATAATTTTAAAATTGATTAACTAGAAAAACTTTTGTAAGAAGATGCCAGATGCAAAGGGATGGTAGTCACTTTATCATTGTGAAACAGCATAGGATGCTGAGATCACTTCGAGCATCCATAAAAGCCAGTAATACAAATACTGATGACAACGGTTGTTCCATAAATCTTAAGGGCCATGACTCATTCCAAATCTTAAGAATTGGCACTCAGTTTTATAGGATACATTTAAAAAATTAAAGTTAGAAAGTAGATGAAACTTCCATTTCCCTATCTTTTTTAATGTTAATTATTTTATTTTTATTGAGGTAACCTTGGCTTACAACACTGTATGTGATTACACAGCCACCAACACATCCCTCGCGCTCCATGTTTTCAGCCCTGATGGATAGCTCCTGTGTGCTTCTCCCGTGCCATTCTCTGCCTTCTCTAAGTCCTGCTCTAAGTCCTGGAGGCTGAACTACAGGGACTCATCAATGAGATTCTTTGCTTTTTTGGTCAGGTTTGACTTATCAATGAGATTCTTTGCTTTATTGGTTAGATTTGGCTTATGGTTAGGTCTGGCCAATGGATAGCAATAGAAACTTCTTCATCACCCTGAATAACACTTAAAAACTATTCATAATTTTTACCTTATATGCTACTATCTAATCAAGTCCTTTGTACTTCAAGTACAACATCTTCTAACCAGTCTTCCTCCTTACTCCAGTGCATTCTGTGTACTAATAAACAAGTTGTGTAAACAAAAACAAAACTTTGCTTTCACTTATTGGGTAAGTTATCTTCAGTGGGTGCTTTTATTCAGTAATTTTGCTCTAGCATTTATGTTCATTTATGTCCACAGTTTTCCCTACAGAATCATAACTCAAATATTTTTGAAATGGATAGAAGTAATTCTCACATGATACCAGCCTATACCTAATTTGATTTTCAGTTAGAAACAGAACTTTATACATGACTACATCATCAAGTATCAATTTTCCACTGAATATCTAAAGGTATAAAGATATGATGTTTCATAAGTTGCTCTTTAAATAGCATTCTTATATTAAATCAAATATTATGTGATTATATTGAACTTAAGATGATTTCATCTGTCAAATTACATTGGAAACCTTATGGGAACAGGGATAAGTAATTTGGCATATCCTTTTTCATCATTTTCACTTCTTCACCTTGCTTTTAAGAAAATATAAAACCTGACTATCTGGTTTTGTGACAGAAGCCTATACCTGTAGGAAATAAGTAGACAGAAAACCAATCTCTAGGAAAAGTTCACTTATGTAAGACCTGGAAGCATCTAAAATCTGTCTTGGGTCATCCCTGTTGGTGCAACAGGTTAAAGTGCAGTACTGCAAGCTAGCCACAGCCTCTGTGTGAAGCCAGGGCCCTCCCTGGTGGTGAAATGGGTTAAAGCACAGCACTATGAATCAGTGGTGGCAACCTCAGCACAAGTTTGATCCTCAGGCAGGGAGGTGACCCACAATACGTGGCAGACCTCTCCTGCCTTGCCCACTGCTCCCCTCAGCAGTGTATTCAGTTGATCTGCCTGTTCTGCTCCCTACACTGTCTCTGGTGAAGCCTCTCACTGCCCCTGCATCTCTGGCCAGTTCTTATGCATAAATAAATAAATCTTAGAAAAAAATAAAAGCTGTCACCTTTTTCTTTCAATCATCTTTATCTCTGTTCCAATAGTTATTATAAATCTGGATGTCAACACTAATCAGGGAATTAAAAACACCTTTATATCTCTCAATATTCCCCTTACAGTTACATTCCAATTTTTTATTATTATTTAAAAAAACACGACACATGAAATTAATAACATATGAGTTATAGAGTTCTATAATTTCAGTCCTTACTAAAAGATATATATAGTGCAATGCAAAATTAAGCAAACAAATAATTAAATATCAGTGGTTCTTTGCCTTTGCCATGATTATTTGCTCACCTTAAGCATTTGTATAATTATTTCTTAATGAACACTTTTCCCTTCCTATCTGATATGGGCAGATTATAATAAAAATTGAAGCTGCTGAAAGCAGCGCTAGTGTTATAAATGCATTGGCTTAAATTCTCATGGTCCTGTAAGTTGGGTATTACTTGATTGATGAAACTGACTCAAATAATTTTAACAAGATTGCACAGGTAGTAGAAGTGACACAGAAGACATTCAAACCCATGTCCTTATTATTTACTATCCCATATACTCTTCAAAACATAACTCTGCCTAGCTTGCTGTCCACATCCAAACCCTAACTACATATAGTCAGTCACTAAAATTTGTATTTGCCCATATGCCTTTACTTGATCCATCTTCATGAATATTTAGGGTGGGAAGACAGAAGCACACACCTTCAATCCATTTCTAAGACCATCAATTGAAAAGATAACAAGCTCATAGAACATGTCCTAAATGAATGACCCAGAGCTAAACAAAAAAGAAAAACAAATGGGTTTAAGAGATTAGAGTAACTACAAACAGCATGTTCTCAGAAATTCTAAGCCAGAGTTACATGCTTTGTTTAGCAACATAACACAAGCAACTATGTTATTGATTATATGATCATGGTAAGACTCCAGAGAACTTTGTTTTATCTGTCAAGCTTTCTCTATCATATCCAAGCAGCATTTCTTTTCTGGCAAACTGAGTTAGTGAAAATAACTCACGGCAGCTGGATTCATCTTCATTAAAGTGACAGTCAGGCACTCCATCACACAGCAGGAGGGATGGGATACACTCATTGGGAGAGCAGAGGAACTCCATTTCATAACAGAGCTGAGGGGGGTGGGGGAGTGGACAATCCATTTCATCAGATCCATCTGTGCAATCTTCCTGTCCATTACATTTCCTTGAGAGAGGCACACACTGGGGTGTATAGATACATGAAAATTGTTCAGCCTTACAGGGTGATGGCTGTATGGTGACAGGGCCTGAGGAAAGAGAGCAAGTCATGTCATGCTGGCATTAGGAAAATAATCTCTCTGTCCCATGTTCAAACATCAAAACACACATTTATTCTTGTGTAACAGGAACCATTTTTGCAATGTAGAAAATTAATTTCCAGTAAAGAATAACATGGACTCCATCAAACATGAAAACATGATTTGAGAAAATGCCTTATGTCAACCTCAGAAACCATATTCTTAAAAAGATATCATAGCCATGAAAATTACACAAACTAAAGAAGAAATATTGATTTGTGGGTCTTACATAAGAATGCTAAATCACATTCTCCTTGAGAATAAAGGTAACTTCACACAGTAAGTAATGGACTCATAACTTTTAAGATTTGAGGAAATGGCTACTATACCAGCATGCTATTTATTAAATATCTCTTAGTGACTTACATGAGGAATTTGACTCCTGAGGCCTGATTAGGGTTGAGTCACAAAAACAAAGGTCTGCTGGATGGCTTTGTGATACTATACTTGGCCTTGGGTCTTGATTACAGCTAAAAAGTCATGTACTGCCTTATTTAAACTACATATGAAATCATACACCCAAATATAAATACAAAATTTTTGTAACACACACAGTAATAGTTTTTTTTTATTTCTAAATTTGATTAATCTCATATTTAAGAAGCAGACAACCTAGATTTTACTTTATCTAAATAATTTATGAATAAAACTTTTATCTCTATGACTTTATCAAGGGACAAAAAGGTTCAACAAACTTTTGTATGTGATGAAAATCTACAGTCTAATTTAGGAATGCACATATTACTAATCTTCTCTGAAAAGTAACATGAGGATAGTAATTTTCCCAATGCGAAGTCAAGCACAACTCCCCTTCACTTTTTGGAAATAGCAATTCCATTAAATTTGAGAATCATTTATAGTTAAAGGAACTTAGAACTCATTTGTTGTAGACCATTCTTTTCAAGAAGCTGGTAAACTTGTACTGTATATATCAGATTGTGTCATGTACTTCCTCCAAGGCTCAAGTTCTTCCACCAAGGTTAAGATCTTCATTTCCCAGTGGCCAGGAGGTTACCAAATGAGAGCTCACAGTGAAGTCCAGGTCTAGAAATTTCTAACATTATATATACTCCCAGACACAGCTCCACTCAGTGACTGAGATATGGCTCAGCCCCAATATCTCAATTCAGAACACCTATCAAGTGTTCTGGCCAGTGAAGTGCCAAAGATCCCCCTGGCAACAACTGAGGCTCTGAATCACAGCTCAATCCTCCCTTTGTTCAGTCTTGTTTCTTGGAAAAAATTCCCATAACCCTAAGTGAGAATCTCTGTACCGAAATCCACTTCCTTGGGAACATGACCTAAGACACTATTCAACCATCAAAAATGTATCTTGTTTGAAATTAAATCCCTGATGAACCCCATCTCAAATCTTCCACTGAAATATTTCTGATACAAGAGGAGCGTGAACTTGCACTGCTAAGAGGAATCTAGGAAGGTTCTTTCACTCATAGCAGGAGTATAATGGACCAGGCGAGAAAATAACAAAAATAATGAACAACCATATACCAGAGACATTTTGTGGGGGTGGAGTAGGGAATGGGATCAAAAACAGGGGGAGGGGGGAGGAAAATGCACAGGATTATGGTGATGGCACACGGGTGACTTGGTGATGGAAACCTGCGGGGATTACAATTGAGATGGAAAAAAATGTACAAAATGATGTAAAAATAAACTTTTGTAATAATAATAAAAAAAAAGCTGTTCTCGCAATGCTCATTTCTTTTTAAGTCTCTGGTTTTTACTACTGGAAATTCTGTACTCTACTATGTAATATATCCAAGCTTTTGACTATAAAAGGCTTCCTTCAGGTATTCAAATAAAATGAAAACTTCTGGTAGATGTATTACTTTTTTTTAGGAAGATTTATTTATTTATGCATGCAGAACTGGGGTACAAGCCAGAGGTGCAGGGGCAGTGAGAGTCCTTACCAGAGAGAGAGTGGGGAGCAGAACAGGCAGATTGACAAAGTACATTGTTGAGGGGAGCAGCAGGAGAGACAGGAGTGGTCTGCACACCATGTGGGTCACATCCTGGGTGGGGATGGAACTCGCACTGAGGCAGTTGCAGCCAACTGGCAGTTCTGTGTCCTAACCTGTTGCACCACTGGGAGGGCCCTATATTACATTTTTAACTTTTGACCTAACTACATTCTGCTGTAGACCCTCTGAGTAATTAAGGAAGCTTTCCTTAAAATTTAATTCTATAGTACATCATCTATATATAAATCTTCATCTTTTCCTACATTTTGGGCTAAGCAGACAATTATAATTCCTGACATGATGAATAGGAATTTGTCTCCCCCAACAAGGTTGAGTTTCATTGTTCATTCAGTTTGGACAGCAGTTGAAAAATCTTTTTTACAGTTATAAAATTAATTATAAAATTAGTATACACTGATAATTTAAAATTAAATAAAATGAAGTATAACTATGAATTATAGATAGTTCAATAAAATCCAAATTACCCAAGGATAATCTAAAGGATTTTTTATCTTTATGATTAATATTTTTAGTGAAAAAAATACCATACTCAATGCCATAAATGGTAAAATGCTGGCTGTAAAGTACATTACCTAAATTATAACTTGATAACTGCTTGTATCGGGCAGGTGCTGATCTAACAACATTCAAAATAATATACAAAGTATGGGAGAGGAGGACAGAAAAGCATCATCTTTTTGCATTTTTTGAGGTAACATTAAGCCCTGTATAGGATTCACAGTTACAGGTTTATGCATCTCTTCAGCTATATGTTACCACACCACACCCACGACCAAGGTACCCACAGTCCTCCTCCATAAACCATGGAAAGGCTCCTTCCCTTCTGGCAACTTCAATTCCACAGTCAGATTTTTAGGATTTGTCTCAATTATTTACTCTTGTAGTTTCCCTATATCTCACACATGAATGAAATCATCTGGTATGTATCTTTCTCACTCTGATTTATTTTGCTTAGCATAATCCCCTCCAATTTCACAGGATTTAATCTTTTTAAAAATCAATAGATGTGTAATATTCCATTGTGCACATACATCCCATATTCGTTGGATATTTAGATTGTTTCCATAATTTGGCTATTGTAAAGATTGCTGCAATGAACAGAGAAGTGCATATATCCCTTCAAATTAGTGTTTTTGCACTTTTCAAATACACCTAATAGTGAATTTCTAGGTCATATGATAAATCCATTTTCAGTATTTTGAGAATTCCATACTGTTTTACAGAGGAGATAGATCAGTCTACATTCACACCAACAGTGCATGAGAGTTCTTTGTTCTCCACACATTTATTGGTTGGCTCTTGTCTATCTTGATATGGGCTCTGTGATTTTGATTTTCACTTCTATGCTAATGAGTGTCTTTTCAAGTGCCTGTTGGTCATCTGTCTGTCTTCTTTGGCAAAGTGTTTATTTAGCTGTTCTGCACATTTTTTGGATATGGGTATTTATTTTCTTTTTACTGTATGCCGTCATTGTAGACCTTATATATTAGCCTGTTGTCAGATGTATGAGGGCAAATATTTTCTGTCTTTTTGCTTTAATGACAGTGTCTTTTGCTTTGCAGAAGTTATTTAGTTCAATGATCCCATTTGTTTACTTTTACTTTTGTTTTCCTGTCCTCGGAAGTTGAATTACCAAAGCCATCCTGAATCTAATGTCTCAGATCATTTTCCTATGTTTTCTTTTATATACTTCTATGGTTTCAGGTATTATATTCAAGTCTTTTAACCATTATGGTTAATTTTTGTATATTGTATGAGATAGTTTGGATTGTATTTCTTTTCCATGTGATTGGCCAGTTTTCCCAGTACAATTTGTTGAAGAGACTGTCCTTTCTCCATCATAGACTATTGGCTCTGTTGTGATACATTAACTGTCTATGTAAGTGTGGATTTATTTCTGTATCCTTAATTCTATTCCACTGAATGCATATTTTTTCTAAGTACTATAGATTTTTATTCTAAATATTTTTACTTTTATTCTAAAGATAATACTGTTTGATTACAATGACTTTGTAGTGTAGTTTGAAGTCTGGGAGTGTGAGTTCTTCTTTCTTGTCAGGAATGTTTTATGTGGGATCTTTGGTGGGCCATATAAATTTCAGTAATATTTGTCCTATATTACTGATGTTTGGCACTATATTACTGATAGTGATTGTATTGAACAGGTATATTGTCTGGATAAGATAGCCATTTTACCAATTCTTACTTTTATTAAATGATATAATCAATTAAATTTTTCTAACAGAGGAGGAATCCAAACTAGTTTCAGGATTTAATGTAGAATATGCAGCAGGTCCATTTGCCCTATTTTTCCTAGCAGAATACGCAAACATTATTATAATAAATGTCCTAACTACAATTCTATTCCTAGGTGCATTCCACAGCCCTATTATACCAGAATTATACTCCATTAACTTTATAATCAAAACTATATTCTTAACAATCTCATTTCTATGAGTACGAGCCTCATACCCTCGATTCCGATATGATCAACAAATGCATTTATTATGAAAAAACTTCTTACCACTAACACTAGCCCTATGTATATGACATATGTCACTTCTAGTATTTACATCAGGAATCCCACCCCAAATATAGAAATATGTCTGATAAAAGAGTTACTTTGATAGAGTAAATTACAGAGGTTCAAGCCCTCTTATTTCTAGAATTTCAGGAATCGAACCTGTTCCTAAGACTTCAAAAATCTTCATGTTACCATATTACACCATATTCTATAGTAAGGTCAGCTAAATAAGCTATCAGGCCCATACCCCAAAAATGTTGGTTTCTATCCTTCCCGTACTAATACATGAGCAGGGAATATATTTCCATTTTTTTGTCTGTCTTCTTTCTTTTTACAGTGTCTTTATTGTACACATCCTTTATCTCCTTTGTTAAGTTTAGTCTTAGATATTTAATTATTTTGAAATGATAAGAAATGACATAGATTATAACTTCCTAACTATGATTCCTAAGAACACTTGGGCTAAGATATTCTGAATTATAATTTCATCTGTATATATATTTTAAGTCCCTCATAAAGTACAAAAAATATGGAAATAACTATACATTGTAATAGTATGTCAGTTTTAAGAATTCATCATTGTTGAGCATATGTTAAGCATATTCAACATTCATTTGGCCACTAAAAGCTCAAAATATATTTTTTAATTAAAAAGAAACCTGTCATCTTATGTGCAGTCATAAGAGAATCATTTGTTTTTCTTATGTTTTTTTAAGATTTATTTATTTATACATACAGAACTGGGGTACAGACCAGAGGTGGAGGGGTGGTGACAGGATTCACCAGAGACAGTGGGGAGCAGAACAGGCCAACTAATGAAGTGCATTGTGGAGGGGAGCAGTGGACAGGTCAGGAGAGGTCTGCCGTGCCATGTGGGTCTCCTCTGGGGTGGGATCAAACTCATGCTAAATTGGCTTTTAGCTTCTTAGTGCTGTGCTTTAACCCACTACACCACCAGAGAGGACCCTGTCATTCTTATTTAAGTTCAACATAGAATAGCTTAAGTATTACTGGGAAAATGGATTCATGCCTTCTGGACCACAGAAAAGTCCTGGCCATATAGAAGAATAGGGAGATTGTGGAGTGTCTATGAGGCAGGAGGGCTTGTTTAGCTCATGAGAAAGCTATCTCTGAAAAAAATATATATATATCAACAGTCCAAATAGAAGAGAAAAAAAATCAGAGACAATATAAGCATTCCAAGAAGTTGGATCCAATGTGAACTAGATCAATATCTGAGAACCAACATCAAGTAGAAAATAATAGTTATTTTCAAAGTGAATAACTATATACCAAAGCTAAAATAAATATAAGAAAATGTTAGCAGAAATTCAAAATGTGGGCATGTATATATATTTTGTGTGTGTGTGTGCATTTGTGCAGACCACATAATATTGCACTTGCTCATGCACACAGAGAAATTTTATTTGAAACCTTGAAGCTATTTGCTAGTGATAGACTTAATGAGAGGGAATGGGCAGTGGATGTTGAACAATTAAGAGAAAACATTAAATTGTGGTGGAGAAGTATGTATCCTACTCTCAGAATCCTTGGACTCGTGTATTATGAGAATGCTTTATATGTATACTACCTACAAAACACACAGATTTGAAAAAAAAATCAAGAATATATTCACGGTATCAAGACAAATCAAGAGTTGAAGAAATGGAACATAATGATAGCCCCACCCCCAGAGAGCTACTGCTTTTACCCAACATCAATATTTGCTATGATCATAGCAAACTTCAAACTTCTTCCTGATAATAGTGATACCACTGCAAGTAACTGAAACTGCATACATGAAGAAAATTTTGTCCTCATACAAAATAAAATCATCTAAAATTCATGTAAATTTGGAAAATGTATAAGCATGAAATATTAGAATAGTTGTGGTCCTTTCTTTTTGTCAGGAGGCCTGGAAGCCAATGGGACTCTGGTGGATTACAGATACATTTCTATTTTATCATTTCCAGATGGTGCTATAGTTCCTGATTTGACATATCTGAACTGGTATGGCCTCTATTATTCACAATATTGGATCAGGCTATGTACTTGGCCTGACTGAATGCTTTTGTTCACTGAGAGCTCTTTTAAATATTAATTGCAAAGCTGCTTAATAGGTAAAGAACCCTCCAAAAGCTGAACTCTTGATTTCTAACATTAGCATCAATATCATTAAATATGTTCCCTTTTAAATTCATGTCCACATTCCTTCCAGCATACATTTTCCAAAGGATGAATACTGCTCAGAATTTTCCAGTGTTAGATTAAATGCAGTTTCTTCTTGATATTCAATGACTTGACACTCGATTCAAGCTTACCTATGTTTGCCCTTTGAAACCTAAAACTGAAGAGGAAATAAGGGTTATTTCGGATGGCCTGACATTATACTCTTTTCTTGCTGGATGGGACAAGGAAAGACAATGTCATCATCAATCCTGTGAGCAGGAGGTTTTTATTTACAGAAATTATGGATGGGTGTGTTGGCACCAGTCAGTTATTTGACCTTTGTCTTCATGTAGAAAGCTTCAGAATGGAGAGTGGGAAGCAATTTCTTCATCACATAACAGTTCTTATATAATTATAAGAAAACTAAGAGTTTTAGGCATTAGTCTATGAGGGGATATCATTCAATTTCATACATGCTTTTTTATGAACACCTGTTCTACTTGACTCAGAAGCTCAAAAGAGAATGATTTACCGAAGGGGGCAGTAGAGAAGAACTCTTCAAAACTATCTTCAAAGATAATTCCATGGTGGTCTTTCAAAGACTTCCAGGCATAAGGACAAAAATGCAGTGCTTTAACACAACAAATGGTAACTTTTGAGGAATAACTAATTTCAACTAAAGTGTTGAGTGTTGTATGTGGTTGTATTCTTTTTTTAAACTACATACCTTCTTAAGACTGATCTCTGTGTTAACAATTAGCAGTGATTATTTAAGGGTGTCAGTTTATCATGTCCTACCTGGAATCCTGTAAGAGGCACATCTAAGAGTCCATTAATTATGTTACAGTCAGATGCAGTGGAAAGGGCAAAAAAGCCAGGTTTAGAACTTGGGTCAACTTCCTCATTAATCAGTCACTTGCTCTATTTGGTAATGAAGACCCACCATGGACTTTCCATTCCTTTGGACCTCTCGTTACGAAAAGGTAGTAATTCTAAGTTCACATTTTCTAGTTGGAGCAAGTTTATACTAGTGAAATGTTTAACTCATACATGAAAAGACATTTATTCTTTGTTTAGCCAAGAAAATAGCTTTTGTTATTTTCTATTTTCCTAATTTCCAAGTATATCCTATAAAGAATAACCAATTTCTTATGAGTAAATGTTCTTACAAGCCAAGAAGACACTATCTTCTTGTGGTCATTCTGCTGAGGTCACTTGTTTTTCTCTTGAAAAAAGATTTGCTTAAAACAGATATCTTGGTGAAGCCTTCATCATTTCTTACACTATTTTTTTAGGTAACAAACAAACTGCTTGCATAAAGTCTGGGTCCTCGCCAGATAACAACATATGTGTTCCATGGGACTAGGAAACCAGCAATAAAAGTAGACTCACAGTCCAAGAGAATAAGACATGTCTGGATTGACCCTATAAATGAAAAAATCAGAGACACTCTCAAGCACATTTGGATTAGTAAGACATTTGGCCTGCTGAGTGTTTCTGAGTGAAGAGAAGAGTCCATAATTTCCAAAATTGAGTAAGAACTTATGAATTGATTATTGTTTCCATATGGTAAAGAAATTACTAAATCACCATACCATGTTGGGCTATACATACAACACATCATCTCAAATAATGTATCAAGTACATATCACATATATACACATACTAACTATATATATATGTACATATACATATATACATATGTATGTGTGAAATTTAGGAGTGATAGAGGCAATTAAAAATTACTCAGGGTGGTAACAGAAGAGTTCATAGCCCAGTTTCCATATAGACATACATACACAGATAAATATATATGTGGTAAATATCATTGTTCATATAAAAGCATTCACCTTTTAGACATAGTGCTACAGCAATGATTTGTGGTTTATCTTCAGTTTTAGCAGAAAACAATCATCAAATCTAGGCTACTGGTCTATGGTCCATACTGAAAAGAATTTTTCCATGGTTGTCATTTGAATTCCTCCCTAACTGAAAAAAAAAAAAAATCCCTTCCTGTGAGATATCAGCAGGAAACCAAATAAGAACCACCCAGCAGCTTAACAAGTTGTTCCTTTAAATGTTGTCAAGAAAGAATAGGCTCTTGCTCCCATATTCCTGCCTGGTTTTAGCATTTAATGCCATTTTCTAGTCTTTACATTTGTGTCACCAAGTCTAACAACCCTCTCAGGAGTAAAGAGAAATTGTCTTGTTTGACAAACTCTGAGGACTTTGTAGCTTACAGTAGTAGACTTAAAACCTAGTAATATCCTCTAAGTCAGTAAGTGAATCAGGATTGACCATCATTTTTGGCCAGTCTTTTGTACATTCTTCACTAGTGGTTTAAAAATGAGGCTCAAGAATTACTGACTGAATTAAAAATAAAACAGCTCAGCAAGAAGATCATGTTGTAAGTAACATTTATAATTATTCTAATATCAATTTTGATGTAAAGTGGATATCTACTCTATGTTGAATACTAATTAAATTTATTTTATATTTCCCTTAATCAATATAAAGGTTAAATATCATTTATTCTCACCAAGTTAGAAAAGAAAAAAAAAAGGACAAAGGATATTTTTAAATATAGCAGAACTAAAAATGATAGAATGGAAGCAACACATATCACAAGATACCATGTAAGATATAAGAGAACAGAAAATTGAAGGCTCAGAGAATCTGAAACATGTTTGGCTTTATGTGGGGAGGATTAAAGATAAATTCATGAAGAAGGCTTTTACTCTGCCTTTGATAGTAGAGAAGGATTCACACAAGAGGGAATAAAGGACGGGGCATTCCCAAGGAAAGAAACTTTAGAACTAGAGTCAAGAAGATGAAAGGATGTGGGACATGACTAGAAAAAGGCAAGAAGGTTCCATGTGAAAGGGTTGTTTTATGGAGAAAGACAGATCAATGAAACAGGAGTAGTACTTAAAAGTAAAGAAAATGATATAATAGGCATTTGCAAACCTTTTTCTTCTTTATAACTTGTATGAAGTTATGTATTTTGATGCATTGCTTTTTTGTTGTTGTTGTTTGTCTGCTCTCTCTTCATTAAATATAGGTTGAAAACTTGGTGTTACTCATCAACTTCATCATTGGGTCCACATGAAGTAAGAATTAAAGTTTCATTATGATAAAAGGTAAAATGAGGGATCACTATCACCCAATGAGTAGAATGGTTAAAGGACTTTGTGATGTGGACATATGACTTGGGCTTGGTGAATTTTATGCTTCCAACCAGTCTTTTATTAATTTTGACGCAGTGACAGGGGTCAGGGGGCAATTCAAGGTTATTCACAGAGATAATAGGAGAGTGGATTGCCCAGCTCCAAAGCAAGTATTCAGACACAGTGGAATTAGCCAGCTGATAAACTGGCTCTCAGTATTTACTGAATATTACTTGCTCCCCACTCATTTTTCTATCATAGATTCTCAGCTTTTCTTTTGATTTTTGGAGTTATCCAAAGTCCTTCAATAATTTTATTTTATTCTTTAAGCAGTCCAAGTCAGATTCTGTTGCTTACAATTAAAAAAACAAACAAATTAAAAAAAAAAAAACACTCTTTTTACAGAGGTTAATAAAAAAGCTGAAAGGCCTGTTTTTCTGAAACCATAATCAACACTAAATTATTAGGATAGTTGTATACATATCAGTAAATTAGATAAGCCAGCTTTGTAGCCAAAACACAGATTCTGATGAATTTTAAAAAAAAATGTCATGAACTGAATTTGGGCAGAAAAATGAAGCTGTGGAGAGAAATGAATTGGTGTTTGGAGGACACTGATAAGCACAGAGGGCTAGTACAGTAAATGCACCAGGAAGGGGAAAAGCTAATGTGGGTGAGAAAGATGAGAAGATAACCTGTGAGCAGAGGAGGCTTTACTTGGTGCAGTAATGGTGAGCTCTGGGAATAAATTTTCATGAATAGAACAATATTTCTTGATGAACTTCTGTCAAAATATTTTGTTATCTAGAGGACACCAAAATGTGCAGATACCTGGGTGGAAAAAGTTTACCACCTATAAATCTATTACTCTTTCTTCAATGTACTAATAGGACTGGGTTGAAAAGATTTATAATTCCTCAGAAATGTTCAATTTGTTCATATTTAGATGTTAAAAATAGTAGTTATATAATCCATTTTCTTAAGGAATCATTTACCTCCAAACACACATTCTGGGGTAAAGGAGATGTCATCAAGAGCAGTAAAAATGTAATCCATTCCACTCAAATCAGCTTCAAAAGCCACCTTAAAGGGACTGTTACTAGAGAGAGATACATGTCCATACATCCAACTAGTTCTTGTATTTCCAATGGATGACCACACCAGGATATTTAGTCCAAATTCCTCAATGATATACACCTAAAAATGGGGAAGAAAGAGATGGGTTTGGATGTTAGAGCTACATAATCATCTAGGGTGTTAAGGGAGGAATGAAGTCTGGCCATGGACTATCCAGCCTTGATTATAATATTTTCCATCTTACACATTGTGATTTGACATGGCCAAAAACTACATCTTAAATGTCTAAAAAGTTTGAGGACATAGACAACTAAGACTCCATCTGTATTCTATTCCAATCTGTGCTACTGGAATAAAGAGAACTCTCATCATAGATGAATAGAGGGATATATACCAAACTCACTTTCAGGGACCAAAATAATGTGCAGAGAATATTTAACATTTTGACAACCAAAAAAAAAAATCTTCTTGAATTATTAACATCAATATTCAGGACTTTTTAAATTGCAAGGACTTATAGAGTCAACAAACAGGAAGTGAAATAGAAATAAGGTAGATTTGAAACCAATGACCATGCCAAGTTTTAATTACTTTTTTAAACAGTAAAAACAATTCAGGACAAAACAAAAGAAAGCCATTTCCTAGTGCTGTTATTAAAAAAAAAAAAAACTGTACTCTAATTTCTCTTCTTATGCTGAACTTACATTTATCATTTCCCAAGATGCTGTATCTACACATATATGCAAACAATTGTAATGTGCTTGAGCAATTAGCAATGCAACTCTTTTACATGAAAAAATGACCCCCCAGAACAGAAAACACACGATGGTAAGTGTACTACTGAAAAATGTATCTATCCATTGATAATGCCCCTATTGAACATCTATTTTCTCATTTTTTCTTATGTCAAAATTTATCTATAGATAATTTATCCCATAAAATTGCATCAAAATGTGTATGATCAAAAGGGAAGAATATCACTCATCTTGCCATATATAATATTACACTTATGAAGCTCTACTCCTGTAGCTTGTCCGAGTCTCCAAGTGCTGCAGCCTTTAAAAAGGGAGCCATTGGTACTAATTTAAGAGTTAGTACCTCTGAGTATGAGAACTAATGCATTTCATTATATATTTAATTCATTAAAATCAACATGTGACATCTAGCAGTGAAAGGAAACTTTGGCTACACTTGACCTCCAACTATGCTCAGCTGTTCTGACAAAGTCTGTTTCTAATCATCACTGATAGGGGAAAGCACTGAACTGAGTTATGTTTAATCCTAAGCACTCTAATTTCTTATGGGTTAACTTGAAAACCCTCAACTTTTATATAAGGGGAAAAAATCAAAGTAATGAAGAGGAATATTTTCTTTAAGCAGAGGTTATAAGTATTTAACTCAATTATCAAAGGATAGTTATACCAACAATGTTCCCATAATAAAAATGCAGCACATTCACATTTACTATATGAATCCTACCACTTTGTGGTGTGGGGTAAGACTGCCCTCTACAGATCTGGAAGTAGAGGTGTAAAGATCCAGCAAAGACTTCCAGGCTCTAATATGGCTTGTAAGGAGCTGGAAGATCATTCCCCTGTTCCTCATGACAAAAAATATAAATAAATAAAATATAAGGCACTCAAACTGAAAACCAACGTATCTTCTAGATCCAGCAGGGAATTGGCGTCACAAAGCAACCATGGCTGCTGCCCACAGAGAGAGCAGAAGTAGCAAACATTAGACTCACCACTAACCAGAGCAGGAGCTCAGGGCCAGAAACCCTTAGCTACCGACAATGGGATACAAAACCTAAACTACAGTGGCTGAATTGTTAGAAGCGCCTACAGGCATATTTGAAATTTAAATTTTTTGAGGGTCTCAAACTCTGTGTATTCCTCCAGAGATCTACAAGGTTCTTCCTGTGAAAAACAGACAACCCCCAACTCAAGTTATTGGCAGGAGGAGATGAAAAGTAGCCACTTGGAAACATCTCCAGAGGGTTCTTTTCCTATTAGCAAGAACTTTCCTCAAGAAAACTATTTAACTAAGTGGCTAAGATTAAACAGATTCTAACCAAATGGGAGGAAGGAAACCACTCAACTCTACTCCCTAATATGTCTCCCTAGAAAAAGGAAAATAAACAATTCTAGCCACCGCTAGCCTTCCTGTCTTACCTGAGAGGAAAATTAAAAGCTGAGCAGCGACTATTGGAAGATACACCTGAGCAGCACCAAAAAACTCACTATAAGTTTGAAACCTAATCCGAAGAATGGAAAATTTTCCCTCACACCACTGCTAAACTGTAAATAGGCCTTCTGTGCAAAAAGAAGACACAACTTAAAGAACAGCATCATATTGCAGCCTGTATTTAGGAAGACATCTCTCTGGAAACCCAAAGACATCAGGGGAATTTATATCCTTTGATAGCAACAGTTAAGCAAACAAAAAGACTGAGTTTTCTATGTGGAGCATAGGCATTACATGAAAGGCCTAATTCTGTCTATTCTGTATTTCAGATCAGGCTGTCAAAAAACTCACAACACATACTAAGTAAAAGACAAAAAAAAAATACAGTTTGAAAAGGTAGAACAAGAATCAAAACCAGGCTTAGATGTGGTAAAGACATTGATATGATCAGACATGACTAACCTGAGGCATTTATCCTCTTCTATGTTCACTGCAGCGTTATTTGCAATACCAAACTATGGAGATAATGTAATTGTCCAAGAATAGATGAGTAGATTAGAAAAATGGGGTGTGTGTGAATATCTATATTTATATATAGACATATATGGACATATATATTATGTATATAAAATACTACTCAGCTACGAAAATAAGATAACTTCATAACATTTACAACCATATGGATGGAGCTGGTGGGTATAATGATAAGCAAAATAAGTCAAAAAGACAAACACTATCTGGTTTCACTTATATGTGAAATATAGAAAATCATAAAGATCAGGCAAAAAAAAACCACTAACAACATCTAGAAATGTGACTGTGGAATAGGGGTTTACAAGAGGGAGAGAGGGGAAGAGCCAGATGCGTGGAGCACAGAGGGCTGAAGGGGAGGATTTTGGTGGTGGGTACAGTGTGGTCACAAGCATCTAAGGAGGTGTGAGCTTATGCCCCTGGATCTCATATATAATGTTGTAAACAATTTTATTTCAATTAAAAAATAAGAGAGAATAATAAGAAGTACTACTTCTTACTAGAAGATGTTTCAGAAGATCTTACTAAAAGATTTTGCCCTTGGAGAAAAACAAAAAACAACAACAAAAAACCAAAGACCCTATTATATGTTGTGTATGAAATCCAAACTAATATAAAGATACAGAAAGATTTTTTAAAAAAGAAAAAGAAAAGGCGGAGGACAATATACCATAGTAATACTGATGATGAGAAAGTTGGGAGATTTTTATTGACTTTTGGCAAAGCAGATTTCAGAGAAAGGGAAATCATCAGAAATAAAGAGAAAACAATCAATTCTCTAAGAAGATAAAACAATTGTTAACGTACATACAGCTAAATATAAGACATCAAATACTTTAGTAAAGACTAAACAGCAAGGAACAGCAAGGAAAAAATAGATGAATCCATTCTTCTAGAAGGACACAGCAACTTTCCCTCAATAATTGACAGTGTAGGCGGCAGCAAATCAGTGAGGGCACAGTTGATCTGAATCAACTGGCTCTAATTTACATTTATAAAATACTTTATCCAGCAGCAGCAGAATACACATGCTTTGCAAAAGCACATGAAACATTCACCAAAATTGATGACATGCTGGGCCATCAAATATACTACAACAAATTCAAATGGATAGAAATCTTACAACGTATTCATATAGACTACAGTAGAATCAAATGAAAAATCAAAAACGAAAATTCCCAAACACTTGGAGGTTATGTAACATGTTTTCAGTAAATCATGGATCAAAGAAGTCACAAGAAAAAAATAAAATATTTTAAATTAAATGAAAACATCGGGAACTAAGTTTGTGGGATATAGACAAGTGAAGCTTAGAGGGAAGTTTCATAGGATTAAATGCATAATAGAAAATTAAAAATATATATAAAATTTAAAAATCTAAGCTAGTTCTTTGAAAAGAGCAATATGATTGTTAAACTTCAAATCAGATTGCCTAAATTAAAAAAGAAGCCTCAAGTTATTAATATCATAAAAGAAAGAGGAACTATCACTGTGCATCATGAAAATTAAGAGTAGCAAAGGATTATTATCAATAACTTACTCCTCACACATTTGATAATATAGGTGGAATCAATCAATATCTTGAAAGGCATATTTACCAAAACTCACACAATATGAAAATATTTTAATAGGCTTGTTATGTTAATTAAATTGAATCAATATGTATAATTTCCAAAATAGAAAGCACTAGGCTCAGGTGGATTTACTGGTAAATTCTACTCAACAATAAAGAAAGGAATTAATCTAATTCTCTACAATCTTATTCAGAAAATAAAAGGAGGAACATTTTACATTCATTCTGTGAAGCTGGCTTTACTTTATAACAAAACCCAAAACAATACTATAAGGAACATGACATACAAATATCTCCCAAGAATATAGATGTGAAATCCTCAAGAAAATACTTGCTTACTGAACACAATGTCTGAAAGTAATTATATACAACCACCAGATGACATTTCAATGTATGTTGGATCGATAATGAGAAAATTGATTTATGCAATACATAGCATCAGCAGCCTACTGAAGACAAATAATATCATGTCAGTAGATCTAGAAAAAGCATGTGACAAAATTCAATAGCCTTCCATGATGACTACACTTAGGAAAAGGAAAGGAAAACATAAAATGCATACTTTAGTATCATTCAATATGGTCTCATCACATAGGAAGAAAAATCAATAGTAAAGAACCAGACTGTTGAGGAAAATCTTAAAAGCGGAACATTAAACAAACAGAACACAGGACACCATGAAAAACATGGCAAATAGAATACCTGGAAATATAAAAAGAAGTAAATTAATTCCTTGGAAGACTGGGAAGTCCATCACTTCTATACACTAAAACAAGCTAAATATGAAGAAGAAAAAGAATTTAGTTTTTGTATATTAATGAAATTATTGCTAAAATAAGACACACACACCCACACACCCCAGCATCGATACAGATTCAATTCTAAAAAGTGATCCTACTAAGAAACAAAACTTTTAGAAGATATTATGGGGATAGCAAGGAAAGAGCCAGAGGTTACACATCTGTCTCAAGGTTTTGCAGAATGAGTTAATCAAGTAAATCACAGATGAAAATCTCCTTATAATGAAAAATTATGAAGGTTCATCAAACTTTCAGAGAAATTTATAAAATCTGAGGTTACAAAAGACAACGTTACTCTTTTCCTAAAAGAAAACTTGAAAATCCTGGAGAAATAATCAAGACAGATATAGATCTTCAAAATATAAAAGACTGAAACAGATAAAAAAAAAAAACAGACTAATTGAGACTTCTATAGTTATACTGGAAAAATGTAAAATGTTTAACTTTTCCCCTAATTTGACAATTTAATTACATAATAATGATTCAAGCTATAATTATGATTTAATAAATCTACTGCTCTCATCATCTTTCTATGCATTTGTGTATCTATTTGTATCTAACTAAGCAATTGTTTTTTCATACAATTGAAGAAAATTTACATATACAAATAGTAATTTCACTTATGATAATCAAGGCAGTTTCAATGAACAGGCAGCAAACACAGTATGGATTCAATGTGTTTGAATAACTAGTTTGCTATTTAGAAAAAAATCATTAGAGTCTAACCTCTCACCATAAATACACAAAGTGGAGCTAACTAAAACAAGAAATCAAAATTAAATGCTAACAGAGAATATATTGTTATTTTGTGACAGGTAATGACTTCTTCAGAATGTGGTAAGGCCAAAATCTATAAGGGAAATAAAGATTGGCAGACTTCATGAAATGAAAACGTGTAAGAAAAGTTACTTTAATTCTGAATATATTAATTTTTTTAAGTCATATTCAGGTAACCTGAATGAACTTGTAAGCAAAGTTGGTTTTTGGTCTTCTTCAAGGTGACTTCACTTCACTCTCAGTCCATTTAGAGGCAGCTATAAGAAATACCTTCTTTTACAAATTCCCACATCTCTGTCTTAAAACTGTGACTTGATTTTAATTTTTAGCAGCATAACTGTTCAACTTAAGGTCACTTTTCTTTTTCTGCTCTTATTATGTTCTAAAGAGAAAGTCTATTTTGAAGGTCAAATTAGATTAGCTCCTTCTCTTGAGTGTCACTCTCTGCATTTGATGGGGAAGAGGTATATTCCTTTCCTGCCTAATTTATAATTTAATAGCAACTTACATAAGTGATTTCTTTCCTGTATCATTTTAAGGTTTATTTTTACATTATCTTCAATAGAAGATACACAAGCCCATCTTAGTATAGTTTTCTTTACCTGAGATATAAATGGATCTTTCTACTGTCAAGATCTACAGGTCTACCTTTGCTTGGTATTAGTATAAGCCCATGATTCTTACTATGATAGATGACATTTGTTTGGCAAACTCTCCTAGGTATAACCCACTGCAGGATCCTGTGTCATGCACACAGTTTAGCAAATGCCCGGTATACCAGGCATAGGTATGGCCTTTCTAGTCTTTCAATAGGAACTATAAGAATAAAAAATAAAACACTGACAGAATATAAGGAAATTTCTGCATATATCCTCAAAAAAGGAGAAAGTCACTAAAAATGATTTGATTCATGTTCATTACTGTTACCACACTAATTGTATTGCATCTAATAAAGTATTTCAATGCACCAGCATGACCTGTTACAACTTCTGTCTTAATATATTTCTTTCCACATTTTTGCTTAAAATAATCTGAAAAGCTCAAATTTAGGGCTCTTTCAAGCTCTCTTTACAGGGAAGATATTTGGTTAATATGCTCAACAAATATGTCTCTACGTTTTATTCATGGGGATATCTCATATGTTATTGTTTTGTCTCCTAAACAATATTAGAGAATAGTATTCCCAAAACTGCACTTTATAAATAGTGTGCCACCACTTATGAAAACGATTACTAAGAAGTTCAGCATATAACAGGAATGAAAAGTAACATAAGTTAAAATGTATTTTAATGAAAGAATAAAATTGTAGATGAAATACTCAACAACTTTCATAATATATCATAAAAGTATATTGTTAAAATAAGCATTAATAATAAAGAATAAAACAAAAAATTCCCATGTGCATTGTTTTGAGCATACACTTTACAAATCAGTATCTATTTCATGTACAGTATCTATTTAATATATTTAATATACTTTATATATACATATATATAAAGACAAGGATATATTAAACTTTTTCAAATATATTTTTCCTGTTAGAACTTAATTTTTTTCTCATTTTTCTTTTTACACAACATATATCTAGAAGAATTCCTGCATTACAATTGACATTTTGAAATTACTTGCCTATGTGGTAACATCTCTCGGTAATAACCAGAGCCTTTTGGACAAGTCATTAACACGGGCTATCATGTTGTCAATATGATGGCACTGTAGTATCCTAGTACACTGGTTAAATGAGTATAACACTAAATACACATTTCTCTCTTACTAGAAACTTCTTACTTTCACTGATTCATTATTCAATCATAGATAGGGATATCACATAGTCATGTATGAGAGGTGAGGGTAGCTGCTGATTGGTCATCAAATAACCTTTCTAGGGTGTCTCAACTACCTGGCTCTTTCTGGCACCTGTGTGGCTGAGGACCAACATCTCAAGGCTCCAGGCCACTGTGCATTTGAGAAACAAAGCTGAAATGGGGTAAGATTTTTCTCCTTTGTTAAACTTCTTACCCTTACTTCATTACTCTAGGATCATCCCAGGGGAATAGAGATTTCTCCTGCTTGACTACAGAAGGTGATCTGTGAGATGTCAAGTCCTTCTAACTGGACACTTGTAAATTTACTGACAATCTCTAGATGATCCCAAAACTAACCACAGCAAACCTCAGCTAGCTCAATAAATAGGAAGTAAACCTGGTGGTTTTCATTCTTAATTACTAACACAAAGGTTATTCATCAAATGCAGCAGAAAAAAAGGAATTCAATGATATGTGTCACAAGATGTTATCGGTAATAGCCTCACCTCTTTTATGTAATGGCATCCTTCTCACCACCTCAGACTCACATAATAACCATTGTGCCTCTCTGTTGTGTCTGGTAAAGTTTGCAATTCAAAGAAAACTTAAAACTATAAACGATATATGCAGAAACAACAAAAAATGCAGAATACCTTTTAATTAAATAGATTTCAAAAACTATTGTTAGAAGTATTTTCAATAATTAAAATACAAAAAGCGCCAGTGCTTGCCTTATTGAATGGTATGTATGTAGCTTGGATCTATCAATAGATTTTTAAAATGCCTTAAATGATATATGGTGTAGCATGTGACATACCATGTGATTTCTCAGTGTTTTGTTATTTTTTCCCTCTCTGTTTCCATTATGTTTCTAAATTCTTTCCAAATATTACATCAAAACCAAACCAATAGTGACTTCTTACATGGAACATTTACATGCATTCTCAGGTTTTTGCAGAAATAACTTAACTCTAAACTCAACTCAGAGTGAGACCACTTCAATGTGGTAAGCTAACTGTTCTGAAACATAACCAAATGGCTAAAAGCCATTTAAATAAATTAATTTATGTGTTATTACTGATGAAAGTTTGGGGAGGCAGTTCAATCCTTGAACAATTATAAATTTCTATAAATTACAAGAGAGCACTATGAAAAATATCAATTATAAGATACCTTTTCACTTTTTATTTCTTTAAAAATGAATCTAGGGTAATAAATTATATTAATCATTTTTAGAGAAATTTTTTTGTCCTCTGTCAAACCTTACCTCTTTTCTTAGACATTAAATAGCTCACCTGAGCTAGCAATAAATATCAGAACAAGCCAGAAAGTAGTAAGCTGAATTATGGGAACTAAATAACCCTCACTTGGTGCTTATTTGATAATGTGGATCAAAAAGTGGCTAACTGATTATAAATTGAACTAGATATAAATATATATTGAACTATATAAATATAAATTGAACTATATATAAATTGAACTAGATATAAATTTAATATAAGCAAATATAATACATTTTCACAAATTGTATGAAAAAATAGAGATTTTCACATGGTCCTCATGTTTTGTTGTTTTCACTGGCCTCTAGAAAACAGACATTCATGTAAAATAAATATAAATTCTCTACTTACTTTACATGCTTATATATTTTTACTTGATAAAAGCTCTCTTTTGTATAAATTGCTAGAATCCACAAGGACAGTTTCCTTTCTCTCCCTCCCAGTATTTCTCCTTCAACTTCTTTGCTCAACTACACTGAACTTGAGAAACAATACTGGCTATGGAATATCAGATTTTTTGCTAATTGCATGATCAGGAAAAATTACTAAGCCAATTTAAGTCTCAGTTTCTCTATTGTGAGCTTGAGAAAATAACTATTAACAGCCAAGATTCTAATACACTTTGAGTTAATTGTCTAAAGAGAACAGAAATATAGATTTGCGGACTATAAAGAAACAATGACTAGGAACAGACAGAACAAGACCAAAACAAGCCCCAGAAACTTGACTGCAGAGCTCAAGCAAGCAGAGAGGGAGGGTGAAAGATGGGGAGCAAAATGCGAAGAAGGGAACATAATGAAATATCGTGGAGGATGAAGGGTGCCTTGATTGTGGGTTTGGTGTGGTAGCATACCTGTGAGCTGGTGTGAACCTATACCTAAATCATATGCAGAGTTGTAAGGCAACTTTACCTCAACAGCAATGAGGCAATAAAAATTATAGTCAACCTTTTGGGAAGTTGTGAGAAGTAAACTGGGTAAGTTTAAAATAACAACTTGAAAGACAGAATTAACTTAGCAAAAGCTGCTATCATTTACAAAGGCAAATATTTGAAATAAAGACAAAAATTCCAATTGTATTTATTCAAACAACATGATTATATTAGTCAAGACAATAATACTAATGTTATGCCTTGACATATGATTAAGAGGTCAAAAATTTTCTTTAATTATCAATTAAGATCTCAAAAATTGGTTTATGATGATTTAAAATATCACTTATTTTTCACATAATAAGAAGAATAAATGTTTCTTTAACTTGTTTCTTTGAAGGCATTTGCTTTTGGTGCAGGTCTTGTCATAAATTAGGGTAAATGCACACATGTTTTTAGTGTGAGCTGTTATATATAGAAAATCCCAAAATTGCTTTGTCTTTACTTTGTTTAGGGAAGAAAATTCTCTTTACCATTACCTATCCTCTAACATTTATTGATTGATCATATCTAATTTGCCACTAGAAGATACATGTTGAAGCTACTCACACTCTTTTATCACTAATCTTTCATAGGGAATGCATCATAATTGAGTTCAGGTGGCAGTCACGAATGAGATAAATCTTGAATAAGATTATGATGAATGACAGCACTGCCTTCCTAAATCCCATTACCCCAGAAAGAAATGAGAAATTAATGGAGTCTGTATTGGTGTTTTGTGACTATCAAAAATATTTAAACACATTATGAATATCTCAGTGAAATACAATTCTCAGTAGTCTGCCTTTTGTACCTTTAGTATTCCCTCGTTCCTGGGATCAACCATGTAGAACCAGAACCGAACAGTGCATATTCCCAGGCTTGCTGGAAAGTACTGGGAAGTAATGATTCTTGCAGTGTATCCTTCTTTGGAACCAGATGAGTTGACATACAGGAAGTTCTGGCCACTGCCTTGAAATAGAAGAATAAAACTTTTTTCAGTGCAATATAATTTATAGCCTGAAGCAGAATGTATTTAAGCAAAATACAAATTCCATTTTCCCCCAAACACATAAAATTAAACACTCATTTTTCATGAGCCAGATAGCAATAGTTTGTATTATTTTTGAACCAAAATAAAAATAGTATCTCTATGATCATGAGATTCACTATGATCGTAACTATGATAGTATGATGTTATTCTTATATAAACTAAAACATATTTCTGTTGCTTCTAAAGGTATGTAGTTATATCTTTTCTCCTAACTTGCTCATACCTGTCAGTTTTAAATGAGTAGAATAGTTTTGTTTGTTAAGTGTTTAAGTCAAAACAATTTTATACTTACTATTTTTACAACATTTCAATCATTTGAAAAGCTAATGTGTGTAAAAGAAAATGTAAACTTATTTCATTCAACAGCCTAAATTTGAAGTGTGTTCCGTGGTGCACTGTACACATTCTCAAATCTTAAAATAAATTGAATAGTATCATCTTCATATCCTTTTCTACATTTATTGTTTTGGTACATACATTTTTTTCACAGCAACTATGGAAATCTAGCTTAGCGAAGATATGGCATAATTGAAAGGAATGTAGAATAAGCTCATGTTTGCACTGTATAAGGAACTCATTGAAGAAAAAGTACAATTTTTGAAAAATCCATCATCTTATTACAGTATTATTTATTTTTGTATTAAACACTGTTATGTAAGGCTCAACGTCAGCACCAGTGACTTCATTTAGTAGTAGTAGAGCTTGGGTGAGTTTTCCTTGTTCCTCACCTAACCTCTATTAATGTGCATATTCAATTTTGTTGTTACCAAGTCCTGCAGTTGAACACAAAAATCAGAAAGTCACATCTTAGTTGATGCACTAATGCATTCAAATGTGAAAATTTATATAAGAATAAAAAAAATTGCCTGACAATTTAAAAATCATTACAAATTCAATCTTTGAGAATTTAAATTCTGGAAGTCTAATTACATATGTCTGACTTTGAAGGAGAATAGACTTGTTATAATGCCATATTTATTTCTGAGACCCATAAAAGTGAAAAGTTGTTTAGCATTTTGAAATTGCTAATAGGAACATGAATTATCCAGGAACTATGTACCACAAATTTATAAACTTTACATTGAACTATATTTTCAGGAAGGAAAAAAAAACCTCATCTTTATCTTGCATGCTCAGACAAGACCCACTTTAAACATTTATAAACTTTCAATTGCTTCATTGAAAACCACCTATTTATATCTAGCAAAATCCTTGAGGAAGGTCAATCTATCCTTCCACACAAAGTTCAGAATTTGTTCAAGCAGATAATAAAGTCTAAAGGTCTTAAATGCCACAACATGTTTAGAATTTAATGATAAGTCATTAAACCATTTCTCTTTTTTATATGTGACTCAATAGAGTGATCAATAATGTTCATGAGACAGATCTTTATAAAATGAAATCCTACTGTTTGTTGTTTTAATTTTGGACTATTTTATAGATTATTCTTGGTCATTTAAAAAAAGTGATTGCATTTTATATCAGTACCTATTCAATGAAGCTTGTGAAATCTATCATGCTTTAATTATTACCAGATAAAGTACCCTGAAAAGTGGAAATTCTTGCAGACTCTGAATTTTACATTTCCCCACATTGTCTGCCTCCTGATACTTCTGCACATTTTCAGTATTTTTCTTATAGAGATACTATGATGACAAGTTCTTAGGACTCTTAGGGTACAGATACTATATTTTACATTTTAATTAGACGCAGGCACTAAATAGAAAGTTTTTCATTATTCTTCAATTTTTTTTTCAAAGATTTATTTACTTTTTCATACAGAACTGGGGTACAGGCCAGAGGCTCAGGTGCAGCGAGAGGCTTCAGAGACAGAGAGGGGAGCAGAACAGGCAGATCCACAAAGTACACTGCTGAGAGGAGCAGCGGGCATGTCAGGAGAGGTCTGCCATGCCTTGTGGTCACCTCCGGGGCAGGTGGGAATCGAACTCATGCGGAAGTGGCTTTAGCTTCTTAGTGCTGTGCTTTAACCTGCTGTGCCACCAGGGAGGGCCTTATTCTTCAATTTTTACCTTAGATGCCTCCAGTGAACTGCACACATTTTGGGAATCTGAGTTCCATTTTGTGTCAAACAGTGTAAATTCCTTGTCAAAGTGCACTTTGTTCAAATCGTCACTTCAGAGCGCCAATATTTTTGCCCCATTCAACACCCAGCACCAAGTTTCAGTGACGTTCTTTCTTATTTTGGTATTGGCAGGAGTAAGGATTCTAATTTGTCTTTTATTTATTATTTACTACGGTCTTGAGGTTTTGAAAATGAGTTATTGAGTTATTATGCCACAAAGTAATAAATCTGATATCTCTTTTAAAAACAAAAGACAATTAATACTAAAAAGCTCTATTTTTACAGCTTCAGTGCCCTCAGAAGAATCATACTCACTTGCACAAGGGTCAAATCATCAAAACAGTTTCCCACTTCAAGTGATCTGAATTCACTCCCTGCTTTAAATTGTAGGCAGTTTTAACCTTTTTTTCTTGCTCATAAAATAAATCTGCCTAATGGCTTTTTAAAATGCTATGCAATATGACTCTTTTTTAAAATAGCAAAACGCTCCCTTCTTCAGAACCAGACTTACTTAGTGTGGCTCCACATTCTCTATAATTTCTGCCTGTCTCTCACTCTACAATAGAAGGGTGCATAATGACTATCAGTTGAAATGCCCTCAATTTCTTTTTGTACTTTGATTTCCCCCTCAGATTTTCTAGCTACTGGCTATTTGTCTGAAAGTTTTAAAGGCTGTGAAATGTAAATATGCTCTGAGAAAGAACAAAAGTTTCCTTTAAGTTGTCATAACTGGCAAGCACAGATATCAGGGCTCTGAAGTTAAATGAAATTTGTTCTTGGTATTTACAGAAACACTGGTCATCACATCGCTCTTTGCTTGTTAATGAATGGTACAATGAATGGATTTTTTTTTCTACTATTTCCAAATGTTTATTTGTGAGGCTCATTCAATTTTGAAAGTAAATACTACTCTTAAGAAACAATATTTGACAAGAATGTCACAAGTTATTTCTTATTAATAAATTTGGTATAATAAATTCTGCCCTTTGGCATGCCTTCAGTGGGTATAAAAATGAAATTTCTAGTTTTCACTTGCCACCACAGGGTACATTTGGGTTTTCAAAGCTTCCAATTTGCTGAGCAGCAAGGATATCTCAATCAATTGAGGATGAGATGTGGGAGATACACTGGTTGGCACTTCTGATCACGGTAGTTAGAGGCAGTTTCTTAATCTCTCAGCCTCCCTACAAGAACTCTGAAGGACCTTTTTATGTACCATTCATTTTCTTGTCAAGATGCCTTTGGAAACATGCAGTGGCTTAATAGTATGATTTTACTTGCAAAGTTGAGTTTAAAAAAGAAATGAGTTTCCTAGCCATTTAGAAGACAGAACTAACAGACACCTTTCTCTATGTAAGTGATAAAAAGTAAGAACTTTGATTATGTTTAGATTTCAGAACCATTTGGAATGTGGAAAACAAATAAAAAATGAAGAATATTTCTTCTCATTGAAACAATGAGTGGGATTACCAAACTCTCTTAGTGAATATGTAATGTATAGAAACTGTGGGCTGGGTTGTTCACTAGTTAAGCCTGAGGCACTGAGCTGTAGTCTTTGATACAAATCCTGATTCTACTATTTATTAGATAGGTGGCTTCAGATAGTCTCTAGGACTCAGAAGTAAGAACAATTATAGTAGGTATTTAGCATCATGGAATTATGGTAACAGTTAAACGATATACTACAGGTAAAGACTTCCAGCACACTTGCAAGTTAGTGTTGCTCTCCTTAGAAATTTAAATATATTAAAGATAATTCCAGTAGTGGAAACAAGATAATTAATGACAGTTATCTTTTAGATCACTATTAAATAGAAGGTACCCAATGCCTTGCATTTTGGTGTTTATTGAGATAGACAAGTTATGTGGAGGAAATATATAACATACCTCAAAGAAACTAACAGTACAAGCTAATGATTTGTTCTACTTAGAAGACAAGTCCTAGGTCAGATTATCTGGATTCAAATTCAAATTCTGACACTTAACAAGCTTTTTCAATTTAGGCAAATCACTATATCATTACTATGTCTCGTATTTATCAACTATCAAATGGGAGTAAGAATAGCAATATACAACACATTGAGGTGACCGTGAGCATATAATACCAAATATTGGTGAAGGTCATAAATGCTATGCAGTTTAAAATGAGAAAATATGGTATACATTTGGTGGATGAGAAAATACTGGAACTTAGAAATTGGTGATATAAAGAGATCACATGTTAATGACTAATTATTAGGATCTACTTTTTAAATATATGTAATGTGTGACAGATTAGGTTGAAGTGTTATAATCATACCTTTGTTTTTTATGTCTTTTTTTTTTAACTTTAGCTTACGTTTTTTTGTTTTGTTTTGAGATGACATTCGATTACATTCCTGTGTGAGATTTAAGTGCCTACAGGCTCATACCTCCTAAGTGTGTGCTCCCTCACCACACCAGCAAAGCAGCAAGAGTGCACTGTGTCCAATGCTCTTATGAGCTTCCCCTTGTTAGCTTCAGGTCTGTCTGCAGATCTCTAGGGTTAGTTTTGGTTTCATTTTGTCTGCTTTATGTTCTTTTATAAAAGTGTCTTTTGCTGACAGTGGATTGGATATTAACTCTAGTCAATGAAGTTCTTACCTACAAGTGTCGGAATAGGAAAGCAGACCCATCAATTTTAGTAACTACAAGTAACGGCACCTGAAATTTTCTTTAACTTACCCCTTTATTTTCCCCTTAATTCTGAAATTACTTTCCACTGGTTCCTGATTCTTGACTGATCTGTCTTTTACTGTTTCACTTTGATCATTATTTATTTCATTGTTCTCATAAACTTCAAAATTTCTATATTACCCACCTCCAAAAAATACGCAGAGAGACACTTTTTAGTATTTCTGTAGCCAAATCCAGTGTTTTGTTCATTTGATAGAAAGGAAAGCCTTCCCTAGCTGTGCAGTATACAATAGACTAGGGTTGTCCGATAGAAACACAGTATGAGCCACACACGTGGGTTTGGAATTTTCAGTAGTTACATTTAAAAGAGTAAAAAGAAAATGTGATATTTTATTAATAAGCCCAATGTATGCAAAATCATATCATGTCAACTTATAATCGATACTCAAATTATTAATGATTTTTATAGATTCCGCTTGCATCCTTGAGATTCAGGATGTATTTCGCACTTGTAGTGCATCTCAATTTGGATCAGCCACAATTGAAGGTTTAATAGTTCCTATGGCTAGTAGTTATTATAAACACAGCTATGGAAGAAATTCTTTTGAGGCTGAAAGTTTGGTATGCCAGTCCCTTTACTTAGTTACCTCTGTGACTTGGTCAAGTTTTTAAATCTTCCTAAGAATTTAGTATCTTTTATATCACAATGTTTTAAAAGGATTAAATGAGAAAACATGGAAAGGTTCTTTTATAGTTTCTGACTCTCAGGAAACATTGAACAGATGTTAGTACTTTTTCTCTAAATCCCTCTGAAATTTTTCCTTAATTTGTTTGAAAAAGGAATCCTTTCATTTGAATTTTCAAGCTTTGATAAGAACAACTGTTCAACATCTATCCAGAACACATTTTTTATAAAACCAGGAATAGAAAGCAGACCCTGCAATCCTAGTAACTACAAATAACTACACTTGAAATTTTCTTTAACTTACCCCTCTTTTTACCCCTTAGTTCTGAAATCATTTTCCACTGGTTCCTGGTTTTTGATTGATCTGTCTTTTACCGTTTCACTTTAATCATTATTTCCAATGTTCTCATTAACTTCAAAATTTCTATTTTTTTAAAGATTTTATTGGTTTGTTTTTGCATAGAACTGTGGCCCAGAGATGTTCGGGGTTCAGGGTGAGAGGATTTACCAGAGGCAGAGTGGGGAGCAGACAGAGGTGGATCCTCTGAAATAAACTCCTAAAGGGAGCAGCAGATGAGACAGGAGAGGTTGCTGCACAATGTGGGTTATCTCCTTGGCCAGGGATTGGTAGGCCCTCAAGGTAGTAGCATTTAGACATAACCCCAGGCCACCAGGGAGGCCCAACTATATAATTTTTTAAATTTAAAATGCATTGGTTTTCTATCCCCTTCTGTTACAAGGTCAGCCACATGGTGGCATAGATCCTTCCCTGATTTGTTCAACAGTATCCCAAGGGCCTGGATCACTGATGAGCAAAAAGTGTGTGTGGATAAGATGGGAGTGAGTGGCCTGTATACACTGAGCAAAGGCTGATTTTATATCTCTAATTCCACATCTTTAATCAGTCTCCAACCCTCTCAAGCCAATGAATCTAAGAATTCCTTCTACTCGATCATAGTCTATGGTGAGATGATGGTATGACCAAGAATTAAGTTAGATATTTAGAGCCCTCAAACACAGGGGTTAAGGAGATTTAGATATGCTGTATACAAAGAGGGAGCATGTTACAATGACTGCCTGAAAGGGGCTTGGATGAGTCACATATGTGTTCAATTCTGGCTTTGTAGCTTATTATTCAGATTTAGAAGAGTCATTAGGATTCTCTTGTTCCTCATCTGTTACACGGGAATATGAATACCTGTCCTATCCACCCAAAAGGAAACAGGGCTATGATCTGCAGGGGTTGTGTCAAAGTCAAATAGGCTATATTTACTGACCATTTACCGTTTTAAACCATTATACATATCACACCAATAGCACACTAAGATAGTTTGGAGGTATATTTTGACCTTGTGTTGCGAATATGGAATTGCATGAGAGTAAGCAAGTTTAATAGATAGCATAATCCATTCCAATTACTTTACAAATATCTTGTTAAGTCACTCCCTCTGTTTCCAGCATTCAGTAATGGTATTCAATAGGCACTCAGGGAGTGTTTGCTGTATTTATTAATCTCAAATATTTTGCCATTAATAAATACAAAAGGAGAAACTTCAAGTAAATGAGACCTACAAACGTGCTAAGTACTAGTTGGTCTTAAATTCTGGAGAGAATACATAAATAGCAAATTGTAGCCCTTGCCCTATTGGAGATTATAGTCTAATTGTGGGAATGGTTAATTATACAAGTAAAAGTTAAATAGATTTAAGAGAAAAAGAGACAACAGCTTTTTGCATTATAACTTTGTTGATTCAAATGTCACTCTTACCATTAAATCCATTTGTACTAGGGCCAAACTCTATTCATGTGTAGACTAAAGAGTCTCTACAACATTAGCACTGGTTCCAAAAAGGCTCATAAATAGACTTATGATGTGAGTTAAAAATGTCCCCAAATGTTTCTAATTCTTCATCTTGGTAACAATAAATGAAAAGATCTATAAATACAGTTCTAATTAACAGCAATATTGTGGTGTTTAGAAATAGATCATAGACTCTGAATCTGTAAGCATTCTCATAAGGAAATTTTGTTTTTCCCAGAGGGTCAAAATTAATTAATGTCCTTACAATTCATTTAGCAGCCCATTGTCTCAGAGATGCCTAAACAAGTTCAGTGAGCCTCATTAGAATATCAAGCTGATAAAATCAGGCAGCTTTGAAAAGAGCACTATGTAAAAATAAACTGTTTCAAGTAGTGATTTACAGGTCGGATCACAAAGAATTCTGTCAGAATGATTGCTTTTCTTTTCTGGACTACATTACTTGTATATAATATTACATAAATAACAGATTCAAATGGTTGTTAAGAAACTCACATAAGCTATGACAGTGCAAAAACAGAAAATGAACACACCTATTAATAGATCATAATTGTTCCATTAAAAGGTTACCAATTTGATCATTCATGTTTGTCTATTTGAACAATGCATGGGACTTTTCTCATATCTACTCATTATTCTGTTTACCTTTTCAGAAATTTAAAATTTTTGTACCATTAGTAGTATGTTTTTTTAAATATTTATTTATTTATGCATACAGAATTGGAATATAGGCCAGAGTTGCGAGGAAATGAGAGGTGGGGGTAAGAGGATTCACCAGAGACCATATAGGGAGCAGAACAGACAGATTGACTGAGATATACTGCTGAGAGGAGCAGAGGGGGGGTCTGCTGCGCCATGTGGGTGACACCCCCTCACCCATCCACCAGGGATTGAACTCGTGCTGCAGTGGCTGTGATAGCTTCATAGTGCTGTGTTTTAACCCTCTGTACCCTCAGGGAGAGCCCCCATCAGTAATATTATGCCAACAGATATGCTCTACTTATACTGTCTTATGATAAGAAAAGATTACTGTAGATGTTACTGAAGAACTCTGAGGCATTTGTATCAAAATGCTACTATCTGGATTGGCAAAGATGAAAATTGACTTATTTCTTATCATTTCTCTAAGAAGAAAAACACACTTATCCACTTATCCTCTAGAACTGTCAATAAGACATCAAAAACATGTTCTATGTATAGACAAAATGCACACTGCTGTGATTTTCATTTTAGGGCTTTTGGAAACAATTTAAGAAGTTTCTACTATATACTTTTTATGTTACGACATGTTCAAAAAGTAGGCTACTAGAAAGCATCATAGCTAAAACTATTTTGTAAAAATAACTGAAGTTATTCAGCCATATTCTGAAAATTACTGAATTAAGTAAAACTATTTTTATTTGCAAATATGTTCATTAAGAAAGAATGGCGCGGGCCCTCCCCGGTGGTGCAGCGGGTTAAAGCACAGCACTAAGAAGCTAAAGCCACTTCCGCATGAGTTCGATTCCCGCCTGCCCCGGAGGTGACCACATGGCGTGGCAGACCTCTCCTGACCCGCCCGCTGCTCCCCTCAGCAGTGTACTTCATCAGTCAGCCTGTTCTGCTCCCCACTCTGTCTCTGGTGAAGCCTCTTGCCGCCCCTGCACCTCTAGCCGGTATCCCAGTTCTGTATGCATAAATAAATAATCTTAAAAAAAAAAAAAAAGAAAGAATGGCGGATGCACAAAGTGTACTGATGACTACTAGGGAAGACTTTCCTTTTCTTGCTTATTTATATTTAAATATTTTAGAAAAAAGAGATCCTTATAACATTGATGAAAAGAACTTTAGTAAAAAGCATAAGAATATAATTTACCTCGTCAATCTTAAGATGCATTAAACAACAACTACAAAACAAGAATGAATACCTATACTGTACTGGGACAGTATATGTGTGATTTTCCTGGAACACGTATATAAATTTATTGTTCTCTTTTCACAGTCATAAAATGTCTAGGTGAATCTTATATTCTTTGGCAATAAAATCATTTTAATTGCATATGGTCTTTTTTTTTTATTGTGCTTAATGTGTTTTGAGGAATATTGTATTAGTTAGGGTTCTCCAGAGAACCAGAACCAATAGGTTTTATATAAAAAAAGACATTTATTATAAGTAATTAGTCCACATTATCAGCAGTGGCAAGTCTAAAATCAGTAGTGTGGACCAGCAAGATGGAGATCCAGGAGTGCAGAGAGTACAGTAAAGTTCAAAGACGGTCTTTTGGGAAAGTTCCCTTTACTTAGGGAGCTTTTTTCCCCCTCTATTAAAGTTTTTTACTGATTGTATGAGACCCATTCACATCATGAACATGGACTTAATCTCATCCTAAAATTACCTCCAAGTTGACTATAAAATTAAACTTAATAAATATTTTAGAGTTACTTTATACTCTTAAGAAAATGGTTGCCTCTAAAATAGTTTTTAGAAAACCCATTTTATTCTTAAGAAAGTGAAAGTCTTCAGAAAAGAGAAGTGCTGAAGATAGTAAAAGCAACTAAAATTACAAGCTTAATCACAAGGCAGGAAGTAAAGGTTGTTAAATTATTGATGCCCATTCATTTTCTGTTTCCACTTATTTTTACATATCTACCCCCCAGATCTCAGAGAAATGGAAATAAAATGCTGGTCAACTATTAGCTATTGCAGCAGCACAAGAACTGTTATCATTGCTAACTATATACCTTTGCTTGTTGTATACATTAATCTGAATGTCCTCTATCTCTGTCCAACTAGGGACTTCAAAGACACCATTAGGTTATATTAAATAAAATATGTGAGTCTCTTAAAATATAAATTATGGGCTTTGGGCCCTCCCTGGTGATGCAAGGGGTTAAGGTGCAGCACTATGAGGCTGTCCATGACCACTGCAGCACGAGCTTAATCTCCGGCCGGGGAGGTGACCCACATGGTGTGGCAGACCTCTCCTGTCTCACTTCTGCTCCCCTCAGCTGTGTGCTTCAATCAGTCTGCCTATTCTGCTTCTCACTTTGCCTATGGTGAATCCTCTCATACCCCATGCTTCTGGCCTGTACCCCAGTTCTTGTATGCATAAATAAATAAATCTTTCAAAAAAAAATCATATATAGCTAGATGATTTTTACAAGAGACTCATTTAACTATCGATAAACATAAACACAGACTTAAAGTGTAGGGATATATATTGGTATGCCAAGACAATGAAAAGTTTAAAACATCAGATAGTAAGAGACAAAGATGGGCCTAATATAATGAGGAAAGGATTACTATATATATACAGGGGTTTCTCAGCTTAGGGATCTATATAGTATAGTTAAGGGTTAATATAGATGGGAAGATCTCTCTTTTTATAAACTCTGTTTAGCTTTACCCCCACACAGATGTAAATAATGCACTCTAATACTTGCTCAGATAAAGCAGATTCCAACCAAATGGATTATTTGCCATGGTCTCTCTATTGTACTTACCTGGTGTGTGATCAGAGTCTGGACTCAAATTTTCAGTTCTACTTCCAATGGCCCAATCCAAGTCATCTTGAGAATCTTGAATAAGACCACAAGCTGTGGTCCAGTTCTCAGAAGTTATTTCAAAATTGCAGCTTCCTATTGTATTTGTATACTGGCCTAAGGAAACAAAAATGGAATATCAACAAAGTATATATCAAATGATAGTGTACTATCTTTGTGATTTAAAAAAACTGAAATTTACATATTGTAATTACATATGTTAAATTTAAATAGGACATTTGTACTCAGTAATAAAATCAGTCTGTACTATAGTTTTCTATTTTAAATCACAAGATCTTGTGTGTGGATAATATCAATTATTCATGAAGGAACTATATAGATTCAATAGTAATAGTTTCCTATGACAAAAAATTTGTATACATATGAAGTATAATAATAATATAGATAATTCAGTTTTAACAAATATACAGCTGCTGTGGTCTGAATGTTTAATAAGTTCTCTCTGTTGACTCTGGTATTTAACAAATAGATCACTAGAAAAGTCATTTACTAAAGAAAATTTGCTTTGTGGGAAGAAACAAAAAGTGTATGATACAGACCCTCTCTGTATACCACTTTAGAGCTCACACTTCAGAACTAATTACAAAAATATGAAAGAGGTTCTTATCTAAGTGTTGATTTATAGCTCATTTAAAAATAAGCTATTCACAATGAGAAAAATTACTAGACAATAACGAAGTGTCTATTACACAGTCATCTGTGAAAAGTGCCATCTTAATGCCCTGATATCGGCTTTGTTTTTTTTTTTCTTTTTTTACATAGCAGTTATTATTTTTGAGTATTCACTATAAAAAATGACTGTCCCCTGCAGACAGGATGAAATATTGATTTATTTAAGCAGAATCAAGTTAGATTAACATTGAATTTTCATTTTTAGAAAGATGATGTTTGTGTTATATTAAACATTTATCCCTCATATGTTTTCTTGTTCATGACTTATTTTTTAAGGATTTATTCTATTTATTTCTATAGAACTTGGGTACAGACCAGAGATACAGGGGAGGTGAGAGAATTCACCAGAGACAGAGTGGGGAACAGCACAGGCAGATGGACGAAGTACACTGCTGAGGGGAGCAGTGGGGTGAGACAGGAGAGGTCTGCTGAGCCATGTATATCACCTCCCAGATGGGGATGGAATTCTCACTGAAGCAGCTGTGGCTAGCTTGTAGTGCTGCATCCTAACCCGATCATCCTTGCACCTTCAGGGAGGGCCCTCATGACTATTTCGTAACATAGATTAATGTTAGGTATTCTTTATCTCTCCCTTGTACTTAAAAAGACCAACAGACTGCATCAGACAGAGATACTTATTGGACAGGATGAAAGGAAAAGGCAGAAGGAAAGACGGTCGCCGTGAGTCTGTTCACCAAAAGGAAGAAGTGCTATTTTATTTCAGAGCTGAACTTATATACACATTAAAGGTATCATGTCGAGTGCCCACTGGCCGGGCCACGGTCAGGCAGAGAGAGAGGCAGGAGGAGTCGCGCGGAAGAGTGACCGAAAAGAAAAGATACAATTAGCAGGATGGACTAAGCCCATGGCCATATCTAGCAGGGAAAGATGGCCAGGCCCAGCTGGAGCCAAGGACGGTCTCCTTATCAGCCGGGGCCCAGAACTGCAGAGTTAGCAAACTGTTGTCCTTCACAGGAAGTAGGTGGAACGAAGTCCGGAGGCTACGACTTAGATTACGGACATAGAAGATAGGCCTTTTGACTCAGCAAGAGCCCTGGGGAAGGCAGAACCGACACTATGGAGGCATATATCATGGCCCAGTGGAGTCCGCATTGAGGGGCTGAGTAGCACACAGGCCAGAAACCTGAGAAGCTGCATAACTTCAAGTCACTCTGAGTTCTATTCCCATCCCCCACCCTTGTGACTGGTACTGAGTTTGTGCAGTACATTAAAGACAAGCAGGCTACTGAGTCTTTGATCCGATACCCTGAAGACATTGGCAGTGCCACAAACACAGACCAGTATCTCTCAAAATGTTTGCTACAACACTGGATCCCTCCTGCTTAAAATACCTTGTGCTTAAGATACCTTGCTCTGCTTAAGAAGAGCCCTTAATCTCTTTGTAATTAGAGACCTGGAAGCAAGGCCAAAAATAAAATAAAGTTAATTAATTTCATGCTATCAAAGAAAAATAATTCAACTTTCTATCCTACTGATCTAGATGTTAACAAACAAAAATGGGGAGGGGGAGTTAACAACATGGGCAGCCCCAAAAAGATAGCACATGACAAATTGAGACCTCAAGGGCGTATGCCTACAAAATCGAAAACAGCATTCTAGAACCCAACCACAAACACTTATATGATTATATTTTGCTATCAGATAGCGTTCAAAACAGCTATACAAAGAACCTCAGTGAAGTGAAGGGAAACACAGACAAGCAAGTCAAAATGATACATTAAAACTCAGAAAAGCTAAGCAAAGAGTACAGCAGAAATCAGAAAAAAAAATGGGCTCATAAAGCTGAAGAACAAACATAAAAACAGAGTCAGCATACAAAGAACTCAATAAATACAATCAAGTGTGCTAGGGAAATTATAGAACTAGAACAGAGAAGGTAGAAGAACAAATCAGTGAACTTGATAGTCATATAGAGGATACAGGTGAAAGACAGAGAAATAAGATGCTAAAAAATGAGAGAACACTGAATACTATCAAATTCCACTAGGAGAAGCAACATAAAGATTATGGATATCCCTAAGGCAAGGGAAAGGAAAATATAAAAGGGAAAGAAGAGTTTATTCAAAGAAAAAATAGAGAAAAAAACCTTGAAGTTGGGAAGAAACTAAATATGTAAAACCATTCAGCTAAAAGAATCACCCACAATAAAAAACATAGTAGCTGACTATCAAGCATTCAAGACAAAGAAACAATATTGAATATGGCTAACATCAACAACCAAATATGTTTGCTGAAACACTACAGGCAAGGAGTAAGTGGATGGCCTATTCACAATACTCAAGATACAGACTGCTGGCTAAGAACACTCTACCTGCAAAACTCTCAGATATGAGGGAGAAATTAAGTCTTTCTCAGAAAAACAAAAACTGATAGTTTGCCAACATTTTATACCTCCTTCAAGAAATGTCAGTAGCTCCTCAATCTAAATCTGTAAAGATTTTATTTATTTATTCTTGGATAGAAGAACTGGGGTGCAGGCCAGAGGTGTGAGAGGTGAGAGGATTTACCAGAGACAGTGTGGAGAGCAGAGCAGGAAGACGGACTGAAAGACACTGCTGATGGTAGCAGAGGGTGAGACTGAGAGGTCTGCTGTGCCATATATGGCTTAATTCCCTGGTCAGGGATTGAACTCAGGTCAGCATGGTGGTATGTTGTGGTGATAGAACTGAGACTTAATCCCTAGACTACCACAGAGTCCTTTCAACATAAAACAATAAAAAGAAAGTCCACAAAATTTTGAACAAGAAAAAAAGATAATACAGAACCAAAAAATTAATGACAAAATGGTTGTAGAAAGCCCTCATATATCAATAATCACCTCTAATGTAAATGGAATAAATTCATCAATCAAGACATAGAGTGGTCAGATTGAATAAACAGCAAAACTAGCTATATGATTTTCACAAGGGCCTCATTTAACTATAAACATAAACACAGACTTAAAGTGTAGGGGTATATATTGGTACTCCAAGGCAATGAAAAGTTTAAAACATCAGGAACCACCACAGTTGTATCAGATAAAATAGAATTCTGGTCAAAAAGGTAGCAAGAGACAAAGATGGGCCTAATATAATGAGGAAAGGATGACTACAGCAGAAAGAAATATCAATTGGCAGTATTCATGCACCAAAATATATAAAGTAGATATGAACATATTCAACAGGAGTTCTTGACAGCCACATAATAGTATGGGAATTTAACATCCCACTGATAGCTATGGACAGATCATCAACATATTCTATGCAGCCTACGTTATTCTGACCCAAAACCAGACAAGGAAGAGAAAACTGTAGACCCAAGTCCCTGATGAATAGAAATGAAAGATTCTCAAAACTATACTAGTAAATTGAATTCACAATTAAGAGTCATACATGGGCCCTCCCTGGTGGCTCAACAGGTTAAAGCATAGCACTGTGAAGCTATCACAGTCACTGTAGCATTCAATCCCAGGCCAGGCGAGTGACCCCCCATGTCGTGCAGACCTCTCCTGATCTGCCTGCTGCTCCCCTCAACAGTGCATTTCAGTCCATCTGCCTGTTCTGCTCCCCACTCTGCCACTGTGAATCCTCTCACACCCCACATCTCTGGCCTGTACCCCAGTCCTGTGTGGATAAATAAATTTATAAAAAAAGAGTTAAACATGATTGTTTGGGATTTACTCTAGAGATGCAGGAAAGGCTGAACATATGTGTATCAATAAACATGACAAAACACATCAACAAAAGAAAGGAAGACATCATTATCATTTTAATAGATGCAGAAAAAAGCATATAAGACTCATCATACTTTTATAACAGAAACACTTAACAAAACAGATGTAGAAGGAAACTATCTCAACACAATAAGACAAAACCCACATCATTCTCAATGGTTAAAAATTTGAAAGTTTTTTTCTCTAAGATAAGGAACAAGACAAGATGTCCATCCTACTCTAGATCCATACTAATCAATGAAATGTTGTCAGGGACAGTAGGAGTAACTAAAAAAGAAAATGATATAAAAGGAGCCCACACTGGAAGGAGAAAAGTGAAACTATTACTATTTACCCATAACAGAGAATTCATATAATATCCCCAGAGCTCCAGTAAAAGGTATTAGAATTAAGAAGTGAATATAGTAAAGTGATAGGTTACAAAATTATTTACAAAAATCTGTGAATCAACTTCAGGATTGCCAAGCTTTTAGATTTCTTTCTTTGTGATAGTACATTTTGCTCATTACTGGCATCAGTATGTACTTTCTCCCAAGTATCTACAAAATCAAGTAACAATAGCTTAGACAGAAATTAATTGATCTCAATTAACAAGCAGTCATAAGTTGTCACTTTAAGGTTGGTATTATGGTTAAACTGTGACATTATAAAGCACAGATTTCCATATTTCCTCTCTGTCATCTTGTCCTTTTCATGCTCATTCACGGTTGAAAAATGACTGTCAAATTTCCCACAAATATTCATGACTTTGAAAGAAATGGAAAAGGAAAGAAAAAAAAGAGCTTTATTCTATTTTGGTGCTTTTCCTTTCTGAGAGATAACCTTCCCAAATGGTTCACTTATATTTCATAATACATTCCATACCTACTTATGTTACCACAGTAGAAATTAGTTTTGAAGTTTAAAACAATATATTATTAATTTTTATGCATCCAATAGTTTAGGAAGTTGTTCCTTGCTCATAATAGGAATAGAAGTAAATTAAGAGAGTAATTTTATAGAAGTAGCTTCAATATAGGTGCAACTTGAAATAAGATAATTACTATCTGTAATAACCATCTGTATTTGACAGTTGTCATTTTTTTTTTTAAAGATTTATTTATTTGTACATACAGAACTGGGCTACAGGCAAGAGCCTCAGGGGTGGCGAGAGGCTTCACCAGAGACAGAGTGGGGAGCAAAACAGAGAGATCGATGAAGTACACTGCTGAGGGGAGCAGAGGGCAGGTCAGGAGAGGTCTGCCGCACCAGGTGGGCCACCTCTGGGGCAGGCGGGAATCGAACTCATGTGGAAGTGGCTTTTCGCTTCTTAGTGCTGTGCTTTAACCCGCTGCACCACCAGGGAAGGCCCCAGTTGTTATTTTTACACCACTAAGTTATGCAATCATGTTCGAATTATTCACCTTTATAATCTTCATACATTTTGGCCATGTTTTTGATGTCTTATCTGTGATTATTATACATTCTATTTGTTATACATTATGAAGAAAATAGTAGTTTCACAAGAAAGTTTCGTTAGATTTCTTTTGAAATCAATTCCATATAGCTGGTATCTAAAACTAATTTTTTTTTTTTTTGCAATTAAAGGAGCTAGAAATAATATTAGAAAAATATTCAATATAGTATATAATTTGTTTGATAATGCATACACGATAAAGGGAATACATAGTCTTTTACCAAAATAGCATTAAAATGTAGTACTCAAAGTATAGTTTTAAGTAGTACCACCAACTTCATTTGCTTCTATACCCTGATGTAAAACTGAAATATGGGATGAATGTTCAGAACATTATGATAAACTCTTCACAAAAAGACACATTTATAATTCTACTTAGATGAGGGGCGAAGAGTCATTGCATACTTTGAAACAGAAAATAGAATGATTACTGTCTGTCTCTGGGGTGTGGGGAGAATAGAATGCAATCTTTAATGAGTATAGAGCTTTAATTCTTCAAAATTAATAAAAAAATCTGGAGATGAATAGCAGTGACAGTTGTACAACAGTGCAAATCTACCTAATAATAATGAATTGTACAATCAAAATGATTAAAATTATATAGTTTCACTACATACACTTTATTTAAAGATTTATTTATGCATACAAGAACTGGGCTATAGTTCAGAGGTGTAAGGGGTGGGTTGAGTGGGTTTGCCAGTGGATTCATTCATACAGAATGAAATACACTGCTGAGGGGAGCAGTGGGCAAGACAGGAGAGGTCTGCTGTTCCATGTAAGTAACCTCCTTGGCCTGGGGTCAGTGGCTGTGCATAGCTTCATAGTGCTGGCTTTAACTCGATGCACCACCAGGGAAACCTCTACATATTATTTAATTCGATTTAACCTTATTTCACTTTCAATAGTACAAAAGAAAATGAACACTTTCAAAACACTACCACTATAAGCAATTGAAGAATCAAAATGATACTAGGTAAAAATCAAAGATGAAATAAGAATTCTGTGGTTCTCCCTTCTTTTCACATGGAGAGGTGGAGCCTGGTCCCTTTTTCTCTTTGAATCTCAGCTAGCTTTATTTTATTTACATGTAACGTGGAACATCTGAGACTAAATCACAAGAGCACTTGCAGTTTTTCCAGAGGTTCTTGGAGCAAGCCATAGGGCAGCCAAAGGATGGAAAGCCAGTCGCAGGATTGCCCTGGACAATGAGGCGTGCGTAGAGTGAGAATCAAAGACAAAGAGTAGTGATGTGCCAAATGCAGAGAGGTGAGGTCATTCTGGAAATGGTCCTGCACTTCCAGCCTTCCCAGTTTACAGCACGTGGATGAGAGAGGAGCTGGTTAGCACTCCTTTCAACAGTACTGACCCACACATGAAAATAACTTAGTCCACTAACTCTGAGGTAGTTTGTGATGTAGCCTGTATGGATGGTATCAAGATTCCATCTGAATGGAATGTTCATAGGTTTTAAATTATTTTAAATTATTTGACTTTACATTTACACTCATATTTTAAAAGTACATGCTTAGTTTTATACATTCCTTTTAAAAGCATCACTTGATTTAAAGCTTAATAAAATAAAAAGCCCAACATGGCTTATCTACCTCTTTTGCCAGTATGATATAATTGCTAAAATTACTCATTAAAATGGTATTTATCCAAGTGATCATTTTTAGCCTTGTTCAAAGTAAACTAGTTATCTTTTGGAGAAGGAATGGGAAAAGAAATGAAAAAAATATAAACCGTTAGGTCAGTTACTGGCAGTTTGAATTTGACCTACACTGAGTTCTTCTAACAATGCCACAATGAAATAATTTTTAAAATGATTTACCATTGATTTGTTACAGTTCTTAATGTGAAGGTGAAAGGATGAATAATAAATAAATCTGTCATTTGGATATTTGTATAGACAAGTTGGATAATGTTTTGGCTATTTTCTAAATCTATTATAGCACATTAAAGAATGTTTCTTCTCTTTTCTTTTTAAAGATTTATTTATTTATAAGTAGACAAATTGGAAACAGGCGTGAGGTACAGGGTGAGAGGGTAAGAGGATTCATCAGATACAGAGTAGGGAGCAGAACAGGTGGATTTACTAAAATACACTGCTAGGGGGACAAGACAGGTGAGGTCTGCTGCGCCATCTGGGTCAATTCCCTGGTCAGGTACCGAAATCAGGACCTGGAAATGACTTAACCATTAAGCCTAAAGGCAGTCCCAAAGAATGTTCCTTCCCAGTCATCAAAGTTGTACATTACCCTACCAGTAAAGCTCTGTGTTGAATCTGCTGCATTATAGCTACAAATATACTTACCACAATTAGTTTCATCAGACCCATCTAAGCAATCTCGTTTATAGTCACAGACGTGGTGGGATGCAATACATCTCTTGTTGTGGCACAAAAAGTCAGTGACTTCTGGGCAAATCTCAGAAGTCTCTTCCACTGGGGAAAAACAAAAGCGTTATTTGTCATATTTTCAATAAATTTGAATAATCTTTTAATCATTTTATAGATTCCACTTTGTTAAATACATAAAATATTTTAACAACTATCCAAAGTTGACTCAGAAGCAATTCCCTTTACTCACTCCCACTTCCAACTGCCCAGCAAAAAACTTAGGTTGTGCTTTCAAAAAAGTATTACTAATCAAGAACTGATCTTTACCTACTATATAAAACCACACTCAGAATCAAGATGTTAATGATATTTTGGTTCCAGCTAAGTTTTCCAATCTCTTGTACTGAAACTCTTTTATTAAGCACTTACAGACAAAATAAACCCTGTGACTAAGAGTTTCCAAATATGCCACTTTCTCTACACATTTGTGTGTGTGTGTTCACATATACTCTCTTTTGCCTGAACTAACTATCCATTCTCTCCTGCAAGTTCTGCTTATCCTCAAGACTCAAGGAAAGACTCTCTCTCCTGTCTTGACATTCTCTTTGCCATCCAAGCCCTGGATTGGATTCTACCTGTTCTGTACTACCAAATAACACTTTTATCCAAATACTAGATGCTTACCACTTCATTTAAAAGATGTTTACATGTATACTGTCCTTCCAGACCTCAAATATTTAGAAGTAGTTTTTTCTGTCTTCTTGAACCTAATACTCTGTATGTAATAGTTTGTCCTTTATAAATTGTGATTATAATCATTGAAGACATAAGGCTTCCATCTAATAGGGATTTAGAATGTGAATTGACAAAATTTTTTAACACAATTGACATATTTTAATATCATTTTAAATGACAAGAATTCTAAAGATGATACTTCAATATTTTAGTGTGATGGACAGTAAAGGCCAAAATTCACTTTTATCAACTCCAACAATTCAATAATTTTTAGTAATGTCTTTGTTGCATAGGCATGGATAGATTCAAAACTGCTTTGCATAAGTTGGCAAACTAGTAAAATTCTATAAACTTCATTACATGCACTTCCATAATCTTTGAATCATCCTCAGGCCATTAGTTAATACCTGAGTAACGTCCAGAAATAATTTACTAGTAAAATGTAATCTAAATACGAAGAATGTAGAGAGGGAATCTGCAACAACAGCAAATATTTCAACTATGGACAACAAAAAGATGCATCATTAGAGGCCATGCTTATTGAGCAGCTTATAAGCTTTGCCACATAATTTTAATTAACACTAGTGAGAATTTATAGTTAATTCAGACAGTTTGTGGGCACTATTTAGTATGCAAATCTATAGATTGGAATTTTGTTTTTAATGCCATAGGCTGTGAAGCCATATAATTATTCCACAGGGGAAATGCATTTTGATTTATAATTTAAATAGTTAGTTCTGTAGTTTTAAATATGACTAAATTAGACTACATCTCTAAATGATACTATTTCTTTAACAATACAGAATAACAATACAGAATATTAAAGACATGAAGAGAAGTCAAGTCAGTGCTTTGAATTTCATTAAATTGACAAAGGCTTGGAATATCCATGGCACATGAGTTTCACCAATAATAAAGAAATAAAAAGAACCTATATTTCAAGAAACATATATCTTCCTAAACAAGAGTAAAATAGAATGCTGTTAGCAAAAACATCATGATAAATCTAATAGGTAAAGAATGTCTTATATCGTTTTAACCATTTTAATTTCCTCTTTTAGTTAAAATGATAAAAGTACAATAAAAAGAACAATGTGTACCTATTTGTTAAAATAAAATCCCCGAGCCCCTCTCGTGTTGCAACCAGTTAAAGTGCAGCACTACACGCTAGCTGTTTCTTCAGTACGAGTTTGATTCCTGGCACCAGAGGTGACCCACATGGCACAGCAGACCTCTCCTGACCCACTCTTTCCTCCCCTCAGCAGTGTACTTCATTGATATGCCTGTACAGCTCCCCATTCTGTCTCTAGTGAACCCTTTAACTGTCCCTGCACCTCTGGTCTATATCCCAGTTCTTTAAGAAAAAATAAATGAAATACCTGACATAGGAGTTTATGTGTTCATGTAAAAGTAAACATAAAGGAGCATTTGAAAGCACTCCCTATTTCAGAAACACTAAGATGTATTCTAGTAGCTAGAAGTGTCTATCATCTCAGCTAGTCATTTAACGAACAGGAAAAACCAAAGCCATAATTTTATGAATTTCCTTTATGAAGTATCATACTTCATAGTTTTTTATCTCAAGTTTGGGACATTGCAAATATGGAAATTCAGTTTTATTTGAAGGATGAGCAATGTTCAGGGTAATTGAAGGGAGAGAGACTCAACATAAAAATATTTTACAAAACTATTGTGTACCCCGAATCTTTTTCATAGACTAATTATGCATTTCACTCATGTTCTCTCTTACTATAAAGAGAAATATATCAGAGGAAAGGTGCAAAATAAGAGGCAATTTCAACACTGTTTGACTTATCAAAACATGACCAGGATTTTCAAATGTTCAGAAAATAACAATAGTATATTTTCTATTTTTATTCATCACAGTCATTTAAATCTGTCTTATGGGAGAAGAATAGCTAGGTTTTAAGGTCAATGCACATATCAAACAAATGATAGCTACACATCTGAAACTGCAACCTCAGTGATCTCAGTGACAGCAAAGTTCAGTTTATGTCAGAATTATCAGAAGTGTTATTGGATTCAATGGACCATGTCTCTGTGTACAGCAAGAGTTCATGGAAATATTTAAAAAATGGGACTTAACTGTGATACACAGAGGCAAGTTGCATGCTAAATGGCATATATCCTCCAGATTGACTTTTCATGTTTTAAACAAAAAGGTGACCTTAGGGCCCTTCCTGGTGGCACAACAGGTTAAAGCACCACATTATGAAGCTCTCCAAAGGCACTGCAGCACGAGTTTGATCCCCACCCCAGAGGTGACCACTTGGTGTGGCAGACCTCTCCTGACCCATCCACTGCTCCCTTCAGCAGTGTATTTTGTCAATCTGACTGTTCTGCTCCACACTCTGTCACTGGTGAAGCCTCTCACTCATCAGACCTCTGGCGTGTACCCCAGTTCTGTAAGCATAAATAACAAATCTTAAAAAAAAGGTGAGCTTATGCACTATTTCTAAATTTGTTTGAAAGAGCAATTATATATATTCTTTGGCCACAAAACTCATATTTCTATTTTGTTTTAAGATAGAGGCATATTTAAATATCCAGTTTTCTTTATGAATTCTCTATACAATTTAAGAACATCTGATTGCTGAATCCTAAGAAATACATATACACATATATCAAATAATGGCTTACAGTTTAAACAAAATAATTTTTAAGGCCTAAGGAGGATGAGGAAGTAATTAAAAAATAACAGAATGCCAAGAAAATTCAGCACTGATACTTGACACAATCCATTGTGCTTTTATGCATGAAGAAACATTTCTTAATGATCAGAAGTTTTCATCTTCTCCTGACCTTTTTTCAATTCCTATTAACTACTACAAGAATCACTGGCTTAGCTAAGAAATATCAGCCTTTCTATTTTGACTTCACTGTGGCAATTTTAGACCCTCCCCCCAAAAAAGTCTTTCTTTTTGACCTCTCAATTCTTTCAGTTCATTAACTAAAGAAATCATATTCCTATTATTCCATGATGTTGTAATCTTCCTTCTCCTCATTGTTTTTTTTTTCCAATCCAGGCCTTCAAATACCAGCAGGCCAAATTGTGACCCTCATCCAGCTTCCTTGGGGATTAGATTTACTGCCATTATTTTTTTACAAGATGGGGGTTGGTTATCTAATATCTGCATCCCAACCTGTACCTTCTTGAGTACAGTCGATTCTGATGTATTTTTTGTTGAATTTTGCTATAATATATTGGACATTCTAAAACTGGCAAAAAATACAAATTTTCTTCTTATTTTGTCTCCTACTTTATTTTTCTCTATTGCTTGCTTCACAATAAGCCTCATAATATGCACTTTTTTGTTTAATTAATATAATAGTTTACTTTTATATCATTTTGTGCCTTTTTCTATCTCAGTTGTAATCTCCATAGGCTTTACATCACCAAATTACCCGTGTTCCACCACCATAGTCCAGTGCACTTCCCCCCATTTTTGATCCCATCCCTCCCTCTACCCCCATAAAATGTCCCTAATATATAGTTGTGCATTATTATTATTATTATTATTTCTCCCCTGGTCCTTTATACTCCTGCTATAAGCGAAACCATCTGGTATTTTTTCTTTTCTTTCTGGCTTATTTCACTAAGCACAATCCGTTCCAGCTCCATCCATGTTGCTGCAAAGGGCATCCACAGATCCTCTTTTAATCTATATTTGCCTTTACTCATTTTTATGTTTCAGCCTTCATCAATTGTAAGTAGTGATGTTTGGCTATTTTCAACATATATGTGCAAATTTCTATTGCATATAGTTATTGTTAGGTGGTGGTTTCTCAGCCAGACACATTATACAGCTCCATTTTCAAGTGAGAAGAGTCATAAGAGTGAATTCTAGCCAGTAGAACTACGGCTTTTTTCTCTTTTGGTTGAGCAGAAAAGGGACAATCACTAGGAAGTACACTGAAGGCTAGAAAATGGAGTTCTGCATGAGAAAAACTGCCCAACTAATTTTTCTACCTGCAAATTACTGTAGAATGGATAAGAAATGAACTATTCCATGTGATAATAGTAGCCTAGTCTAATATGAGTATAATACAATGTTGATGAATATGATGATGCTTATGATAAAGGTTGTGACCCTGATGCTTATGGAGATTTGATGGCATATCTCAGCCTGTTTAAGCACATTGCATACATTAACTCATTTAATTCTCAAGATAGCTCCATGGGGCAGGTACAATAATTGTTCTCATTATTTAAATTATAAAAATTCACAAAGTAACTTAATAGCTAAGTTAGAATACATGCTTTGACTAAATATTTTTACTCCTAACCAATAAACTTAACACCAAGTCTCATCCTGCTCAAATGTACAAACCTAAAAGCCACAAGTTAAATTGTATTTCTCCCAAGACTAATTTACACACAGAGCTCTCTGGGGTCTTGGTTCTCTTAATTATAACAGGGTAGTGAAATACTGATAAGTTTTCTATTGAATTTATATGCCATACAACTGATAAACTAAATATGCTACTTCTCAAAAATAAAATAATGCTTAAAGAAAGCTAGCTTATAGTATTCATCATTACATCCCCAAAATAGAACTTATACACCAGGCATTAAATAATATTTGCTGAACTATGTTTAAATTTGAAAAAAAAAAACTGCTTATAATCTAGCATCACAAAAAGAATTGTGGGTTATTTGAAACACAGAATAACTTTTAACCATTATATGAGTACTAAGTATAAGAACTACATTAAATGAAATTTGAAATCATTAAAAAAGTCATTCCCAGTTAACAATGGTTATAAGAAAATAGGCAACTATTAAAACATGTTCAGAAAAAGGCTATATGATAATTATTCACAATGCCTATGTTCTAAAATACAATATATTATTTGACTTTGAGTGTCTATATAAACACAGTTAATTATACAATTTACTGGTTGCTACAGCCTGTAGTGTGTGATGACATGAGGTATGAAACAAAAATTATCTGAAGAGAAGCGAGCGAAAACAACATAGAGAATGGAGATAATGCTCCTTTTGAGGGAAACAGATTTGGTATGAGACATAAAATTATAGAGAGAAAATAAAAACACCCAGGAAATTTTAAAACTTATTAACAAGTGGTCCTTCTTTTAGGATATAACTACTATATTCTGGATTCCAACTCTAACTTGAATTAGATCCAAGAAGATTGGATGATGACATGTGCTTGGACCTAATTAAAATGTTCTAATTACTACACTGAGGAGAATGCACTTTGCACAAAGTTTACCTCCATTCTACTAAAGATGGGATGTAAGAAAAAAAAGTATGCTAGATCATCAATATCACATAGATATGAAAAATGTCAAAAGATGACAGGCTCAGTTGATAACTTTTGCTCCAGAATACTATTTTCTTTCACTTTGGTTAGACAATTTCTGCACCGTTTCTATGGAAGACTGCTTCAAAATACTGTTTAAAATACTAACACACACTAAGGATATATGCACATTTGACTATATTATGTGACAGTTGATTCATTTGAATTAGCTAAAAATCCACTCTTTCTATATCTTACCAAACAAGTTAGTAATTATTCTTGAATTGTTTTCTTTTACAACCACTATGGGATGATAGCATAATAACTAAACTGAAAGTCAATATTCTACTTTTAGCCCTCCAAATTGTAAAGCTCCCAAATAATCTGCAAGAAAATCATTCAAACACTCTGAATTGTTAAGATCTTTCCACTCCAAGAATCTATGCAATTTTACTTGAAGATACTTTCTTAGTGAAGCTGGAAAATAATCAAAGCATTAACATTTTTCAGTACAAGATACATAAAAATAATTACCCAAGTAGTTAGGCTAATGATACGGGGAGTTTGTGAGTATTAAAATGTAGAAACATATACTATGAAGTGTATATATCCCCAAGATTGGGTCATGAACATAAAAACTTAATGTGTGAGAATGTATCATAAGGATAAAAAACATAAATAGCTACAGTCTTATAAAATCAGGGTTATTATCTGCAGCTTTGGCTGGTGTTAAAAATATACACAAGATGAATACGTTTTCTAGTTCAAGGTGACTGTTCAGCTATGGCTTTAAATTCTCCTTGAAAGGGCACAGGTCTGAAAAATCCAGACCATGTTGCAAGCCTATCTTCATCTCTATACTCATCATTTCTTGGTCCTCCCCCCCCCGCCTCTTCGAGTTTGTATGCCAGCAGTGGGGTCTACTAATGAGAGGAAAAGATCTGCAATGGCCTCTGAAGCAGTGTGGTGCTGCAAAATCAGAGAAATCTGAGGTTTTATGTCTACAATTGGGAGCAGCAGCTCTGAGAAAGTATGTGTTCTAGTTCTTAAAAGATTCCTTGTCAAGTAGAGAGGGACAGAATAGAATCCTTTAATGCTCATTTCCCAGAATCTCAAGATATAACTACAAGGCTGATTGATCTAAAGATACTTGATCAATAAGAGGCCAATACAATTTTATCATTTGAAACTGAATGTTTTATCAGTGCACATCGAAACGGCAGGTTTATGGGGCACACAAATTTAAAGGCTACTAAACTCTGGAGCAATTTCCATGAACAATTAATGCTTCACTCCTTGGAGTTTATACTTCCCAGGCAGGCTTACACAATTATTTGTTCCATTTTCTGACTCATTCCAAAGTCTTTAGCAAAAGTGGCCTTGATCTATTTAAGGTTGGTAAAAATGTATTTCTAGTATATATGTTTATAACAAATAGAATAGAAGCTGTTAATTACATTTATTATTGATCTTGCCTCCACACCAAAAATAGAAAATCTACCACAATGATCAATGATAAGTGTAACAAAGAAAAATGAGCTTATGTTCAAGGAAATATATGGTATTCCTTAAAATACAAGGTTCTAAAACTTTTCTGTTTTTCATATTATTAAGGGACTTTAATGAGAAACAGGAGACTTTGATTTGTTGAGCAACCTGATTAAGACTTTTAATTAGCCCATCTAATCTATTATTTATGTGGTAAGGTCAGGTCACTGTAGGATACTGTTACATTATTTTCAATTTATGTGCAAATTTCAGGATCAAGGTATGTTTTTCTGCATAAAATGAATACAAACAAGACTAATCATAGTATATTATATATGACCCCATCTAGTGAGTTATCTCACATTCACAACATGTAAAAAAAAATAATCTGCCTATAGTATTTCAATCAAATCTTCAAAATTTAATGTGAATAAAGATTTAGTATGGATAAAGATGATTACTGAACCAGAACTCAAGATAATTTTTTTAATGTATGATAGAATTATTTACAAATAGTTTGGCTACAAAAAAGAAAACAACATACTTTTAAGCAAATTCTAAGTAAAATTGTAACAACTGTGCAATTTGATTAAAATAATTAGTACTTCTGATGCTCAGATTTTTCACCTGATATATGAAGATAATTGAAGTTCCTGTGTAAATAGTAGAGTTGTGGGAATGTAAAATGAGATACAGTATACAAAGTTTTTAGTACATGTTTGAAATTCAGGGGAAAAGATGTTAATGCTAGTTTTCCAGCTTCAAGCCACATTTAGTTTCAATTACTGAGCCTTTCTGTCCTTTTTATCAACAATTAAAGTTGCATTTCCCAACTCCTCTGAGAAAACTTTCTAGACAATTTGTGTCTCATTTTGCTCAAATCCTTCATGAACATATTCTGTATTAAATATTTTCATTCCCTCCCTAAAGGAAATCATTCATATGCTTGTTCTACTTTGCCCATGGCACCAGCTAAATGTTCAATACATATTAGTTTCCTTCTATTGCCTTGATTATGATGTATCTAATGCAACTTTCTATAATACAATGAAATTTACTTTCCATGGGGAATTAAGTCAATAATTTAACACAGAGGTGGGGTGATTACTTCATGATTTTTCCCACTACAATTAAAACCTTGTGTCACAAGGTACAGAGATGAAAATTATTCCAATAACACAGCAGAACCAGATAGCTTCAGAAGATTGTACTTCACTCAATGATCTATACTGTATCTCTACATGCTCTGTTTTGGGAATGCTTATTTTCTCCTATATTTCCCCAGTATTTGGACAGACTTTTCTCACCATAATTTAACAACTTTAAACTTTTAAAAATTGAGATATAATTGATTATTATTTTAATTTAAGCTGTATGACATAATGGTTCAATATTTGTATAAATTGTGAAATGATCAACAGAAGTTAACATCCACTGTACAATTCTTCAACTCTTGTGATGAGAACTTTTAAGATTTTCTTTCTCTGTAAATTTGAAATATACAATAGCATATTATCAACTTCCTATTAGTTTGTGTTCTAGAATGGTTGTTTCACTTTATAAATTTTTGTAGAAATCACTTTAAAATCAATTTGATTTATGAAGTAGAGAGATAAAATTTATAATCTGCCACTTATTTTTATATAAATAAGCTACTTGCTTCCTGAACATTAACTTGTAATATAAGGAGACATACTTCTTAATACATTCATAGGCAGGTGAAAGAACATACCTATTCTTTTGCTTTATTTTTCAGTTAGCTTCCCTGGGAATATGGAGGATAAAATCAAATTCTAAAGGAGTGAGTAATCAGGGCTACTTCAAAGTAGCTCTCTCATAAAACTCTGGTGAATGATCACATCACCAGATCCCAAATCCCAATTTTTAACTGTCTCAGTGAAATGATAATTTAATAGGAAATAAACAAAATTAAACAGCATTCAGGTTCGGCTGTTCAGTCCCAGGGCTTGCCTTCAAGTGTGTAAGTGAGCACAACAGAGGTATGTCTTTCCTCAGCAGTATGTATCAGTCCTATTCTGGAAGTCAGAAAGAACTTTACAAGTTTTAAAGTTGTGCAAATGTATTTATAATTGTTTATTACATTTTCTGTGTAGTTTTTGTAAAGAACATTCTAGTGTGGTCATATTTCACATTTAGCACGAAAAATGATACCAAGTTACTCGCCAATTGTTAGGACAGTATTTTATGTCACATAAGAATAGCTCTCAAGTTAAGTGCTGGTTGAATTATACCTGGTTGAAGTTATCTTACATATACCCACACATTTCTAGCCTCCTAACTCATTTTTAGTGGCTTATTTTTAAGTTGAAAAATAGATTCAGAAGAGAACACTTCTACATATTAGAAAAGAGATGGCATAGATCAAAAAAAGTTACAAGTGTAGTTGAAGAATGGAGGTGCTTTCATCACCTAACACGTAATTATAAACTCAGTAATTATGAAATCTCTTTCAATTGAATTCTATGTACTTCTACATTATGGCAAAACATTTTATAAATGTTAAGCAAAGATGAAATGGTTAGATAATAGATGTGCTTCCAAATAAAAGTGGTTTCTAGAAACTTACCAGTTGTACAGTTTTTAAATTCAATATCATCAATTGCAGCTCCCCCTCCTAGATCCCGTGTTCTGATTCCTTGAAATATAACTTCAAAATTTCTTAACTTTCCAAGAAGGATGGAAGCCTTTTGCCAATGATCACCAGCATGCTGTGCACTTTCTTGCCATACTTTGGATAGTCCTTTCTCTGTCTGAAGATAGAGAAGTTTGATCGGGAAAATAACAAATATGAAATAAAGATAAAATTCTACAGAACAGAAGTATTGACCAATGAAAACTGAGATAAGAAAGACTGGAATTTTGATACCACCTATGATATATTTTACTTCATTAAAACACAGGCATGTTAATCTAGTCAAATGTCTAAAAGTTATGATAACAGCAGTAGCAACTAACTTATTTTAGAATTTGCAGAGACACTGTTGTTTAAAAAAGTGCCCTGCTAGATTAAATTCACTTCTACTTACCTATATAAAGAATTCTTCATTTGATGGAATCTAAGCAATTTACAGGACCCCTTAATTTCTATTTATATTATTTAATTATTAAAATGAACCCTCTTCAAAATGTTGAAATAACTTACAAAAGAGGGGAAAAATTCCTGAAAGGAGCTATATACAGAATATAATATTGATCCCTACTGGAAAAAGGAATTTTGAAGAGAATATGTGATCACTTCTAAGATCCCTTTGATTCCAAAGATTCAATAAGACATGATGGTGTTATTTTGAATATTTAAACATTTCCAATATAATGTGACTATATGAACATCAATTGTATTTCTGCAGTTTTTTCAATTGTAAAGAGAAAATTTACTTTTCTGAATGACATTTGTAAAATTTTCCTTTCAATGGTCTGCTAGTAGTATAATATTCTTACGTACAAATAGTTCCTGCATATCATGTATCCTGTATTTCATGACACAACATACATAACATACAAAATTATCTTACTGACTAAGTAAAAATTACACCCTCTAAAAACAGAACATAATAAGCCAATTAACTGAATTAAAAAGGCTTAAATTACTTATGTTGTTTGTCCTAAACTAAGTCTCTCCTGAAAATTAAATGTTTTAAAATCTTGACGATGGATAATAGCAATGATAGGAAATACATAATGTCTTCCCAAAGAAATGGAAAATACCTATGTTACAGAATATTATGCTTAAAATTAGTCCTAAATGATAAATATTTCAGGATCCAATGTTGTGTTTTTATAGTGAATTCACAAGAAAACTGTGCCTCTGAAGATGGTAATCAAAGCAGTAGAATAGAGGGGAATATTCAGTGAAATGGCATCCAGAAAATCAAAATAAATGTTTCACCAGATTTTTAGCACATAATTGTAAAACACATAATTTATAGATTTTTAAATACAGTCTAAAGAAATAAAGATGAATATTTGAAGAAAGTATCCAAAGAAGCTACACATTTATAGTTTCATGCTTCCAGAAAACAAATACTAGTAAACATGGCTGACATCTTGTTCTTTTCAGGGAGTAAGAGATCAATCAAACATTCTTCCTCTATTACAAAAAGAAAGTAGAGCTACTTATCAATTAGTCTAAAATTAACTTTTCAAAACAACTAATCATGTAAAGATAGATCTTTCATGTCCTTTTTGAAACAACAATACATCTTTACACCCTGAGACTCATGTAACTTCTGCATTGTAGGGATAGTAAATTCACACCTAATTAATTACAACTTCATATCTTTCTGAAGTCTACAGAAGAGAGAGGCTAGTCAAGGTTAGTCTGACTTCCAGTGATGGCTTAGTGATTTGGAATCAAAAGGATGATTAGTTAAATTAAAGATTAAAGTAGAAAGTGTCTGTCTGACACTTAGCAATGCAAAAGACATAGATATTGATGAAAGTCTGTCTTAATTTATAAATTTAATTTATTCTGATAAGTTTTCCTATTAATCTCCTGTATTTTATAGAACCACTCATTAAGTGTGCCCACACCCCAAATGGATTTTAATGAATATTCTCAAAGAAGTGTGTATGATCACTATAATCAATAAAATGGGAACCATTTCTTAAATCTTACAGCTGGTCTTTTAATAAATAATAGTTATGAGTACTATAGTCATTGCCATTTATGTGGTAGGAAATGGTGGAAAATTCTTTTGAAAATCAATCAGTCAAATTAATAATGGGTTATAGTAGAATATCATCTAATACATTTGCTGTTATTCTATGTGGGACAAAAAATAAAAATATTACATCACAATTACCAAAATTATTCATCAAAATGTGCAGTGGAGATTCACTTATTTGATGATTTCTCCATCTAGTCATTCATTTATCCATCATCATTTGATGCTCACATAGTTCTTTATGCTATGTTTGACCCCAGGTCTAATGTACAGAGTGTAAGGAGTTTACGCTATGGAGGCAGTAATATCATATAGGAGCTAGTCAGAAAAGTAAATCTGTATAAAAGTTCTGTGTATAAAATATTAAATATTTTAAAATTCATACATATGCATAAAATGTTACAAAGAGAAACTTTTTAATAAGTGGTGATACAGCAATATCCTATTTTTTTGTTCCATATTTATTGCTGCTTTATTATTCTGATTCTAATTCTTTAAATAGAGAGAAAAATGTCTCGCTTCCAATTCATGACTTTGACACTGCCAAGGATTATTTCTTTTGTACTCCACTACACATTAAATTCAAAAAACAAGGCAGCAAACATATAAAAAGTAACTAACCACACTAATAATAGTAAAAAAAAAAAAGGACATTAAATCAAAGTAGATAAATTTTAGAAATTGAAGAAACTCTCTCTTATAATTTAACCTTTTTCCCAACTTGGAATTGATTTCACATGTATTATGCATATCTTTTTCTTTCTTTCTTTCTTTCTTTCTCTTTTTTTTAAGCATGGTGTATTTTCTTAAAGATTTATTTATTTGTGCATACAGAACTGAGGTACAGGCCAATGTGCAGGGGCAGTGAGAGAATTTACCAGAGACAGAGTGGGGAGCAGAACAGGAAGATCAAGGAAGTACACTGCTGAGGGAGGCAGCGGGTGGGTAAGGAGAGGTCTGCCACGCCATGTGGGTAACCTCCAGGGTGGGGGATCAAACTCACACCCAACTGGCTGTGGCTACCTTGCAGTGCTGCATTTTAATACATTACACCACCAGGGAGAGCCCATAGGATCTTTAGATAGAAATAAAACGATTAAAAAAGGCAGATTGGAAAATCAGGAAGGAAGAAAAAAACACAGCAAAAATATAGTGTGGTATGTGCATTTATTGATGTTTGAAGTTATATTCCTGAAACATATAGTAAGCTACTGGTATGCCAATAAAGTAATAATAAATGAAATAAAATACTTTCTAATATAGTTCTAAATGTATGTGAAAAATAAAGGCATAAGTATTATAAGTGGAATGTGTAAAGGCACAGAGGTAAAATAACTCTAAACTTGAGTCAATCCAGACTTAATGTTTCATTTTAATAGGTCTCCATTTCAATTCATTTAGTTCCCACTCATCTTTCAATGGAATAATCAATTCCTCATGGCCACCTTTATTGACCTCCCAAGGTTACTAAGTGAAAAACCTACCACATAGTCAGAGGTCTGTGTATATCTCCATCATAGCACTTATTACACTTAAAGTCCATAAGAATGAGGGACTTTTCTGCTCTTATTTACCTTTGGTTTTTCTTCCTAAAACAGAATTTGGGATAGTGCAGATTTCAAGTAATTATTTGTTTTATCAATGAACGTATATTTAATTGCACACCAATGAATTAGATGTTGCATGGACTGTTAATATTGACTGAAAGTTGGCTCAGAGCTTCCCTACACAATTTCTCCTGGATGTTGTATTCTTTTTCTTATATAGTTAACAAATAATTTCTATGGGATAAAATTGTGCAACCAGTCATGATAAACAGTTTAAAAATAAAAGCTATGTCCTGTAAACAGTAAGTTATTACATTCATATAGGCAATTTTCAATATATATATATATAATTATATATATATAATTTTTTGAAATGTGATACAAAAAGGAGTTAGAATTACCTATAATAAAAACAGGTTATAGTGCTAATTGTTCTACAAAGTTAAATTCAGAACAGCTTCTACAAGGTTTTACCATATTCTTGTGGTAGAAAAGGCTCACTAACCCAATTAAAGTTCCCAATCTATGATATTCAAGGTGATTTTCTATTTAGTAGCTGATGACTGATTTCTACTGTCTTTCACACTACATTTGATTTCTGAAGGAGAAAAACATTCATATAGTTGAGTATAGAAGAACAATGGGAACAAATAAAAATGAGAAGTCCTTAGGAAGCATCTGACAGGAAGAGTAATAAGAGGAGGCAGCAAGGTCTAGAGCAAAATGCCAGTCATGAATGATTGTATCTGTCCCTTGGCACACTGCTGTTTGCGAGGGTTGATAACCGTTGGATGCAAACTGAAAAGCATTTTATGACAAAATTATTGGATCTAACCTAGCACACTTGTCTTACCTGAGAAGGGGGGAAATGAAAAAAAAAATATGTATGAGAAGGGAAATGTGTACAAATGATTAGGATGTTTCAAGCTAACCTCATTGCATCAATTTCTCTTTCCAAAAGGAAACTGCTATACATATTTTATAAAGCAGGAATAAAATTTTTCAGTAGATATTAAGATTCTCAATATGAAATCCTCCGAAAGTCAATTCTGACTAGTAATAGACAAAAAATAAAAATGTACAAAGGGGCCCTCCCTGGTGGCACAGAGGGTTAAAGCACAGCACTGAGAAGCTAAAACCAATTCCGCATGAGTTCGATTCCCGCCTGCCTCGGAGGTGACCACATGGCGTGGCAGACTTCTCCTGACCCGCCCGCTGCTCCCCTCAGCAGTGTACTTCGTCGATCTGCCTGTTCTGCTCCCCACTCTGTCTCTGGTGAAGCCTCTCACCACCCCTGACCCTCTGGCCTGTACCCCAGCTCTGTATGCACAAATAAATAAATCTTTTTAAAAAAAATGTACAAAGGTGTTATTATTTAGCAAAGTAACCATTATGTATATAGGAGAATGAGAAATTTTTCCTGATAGAATATATATCTATATCACTAGATTCACAAAAAAATAGGAGTATAAAAAATTCTAACTTTTCCCTCAAAATATATTAATGAAATAAGAGATACATCAAAAAATAATTACAAATTTAATGAACATAAAGACGAAAATACTAATATTTTTAGGCAAATTAAGTCAATAGCAAAAGTTAAGTCTAAACATCATTTCATACAGGGTAGGGAGTAAGAAGGATAAATTATGATTGACTATAAAAATCAGAACTTCAACATGAAAAAATAGATTGATTAATATTTTCATTTATTTTCCCACTTCTTCAACCATGTATTAAATTTAAGTTGGATGCCCTTTTATTTCTGAGAAAGTTGAGACTGGGCAGAGTTTTTGGACAGGTTAAGGGAAAGAAGTAAGCCCCAGATGTTGCTAGCTTAGGAATTACTGCATGTAATTTAACAGTTGGTCTGATTGTGTGTGTGTAATATGTATCTTATTAAAATGAATTACGTCATGGCCTATTACACATCTTATTTCTCTGTTTTTCATCAAAGATGCCTGGTGTAATATGTGCAAGGTAGTACATGCTAAATAAATTATAAAATAATTGAACCCTTTTGGCTTTTATATGTATCTATACTATCTAACAATTATAAGAGCACTAATAGCTATAAATATACAAGAGTTTTAGATAAAGTTTATATAATGCCAATAAAAACCCTGAGAAGTAATTATTAGTAATGTATAAATTCAAAAACTGGAAACTTGAAGGTAGTGGTACATAGCAAGAAATATAAGAACAGAGCAGAACTCAGATGTGTCTGGATCTAATCCTTATGCTGCCACCCACTACCTGGCATCAGAGAGCTTGCTACCAAGAGGCTGTCTACAAAATGTGGGTAAGCCCACAATAACGTAAACGCAATATTTCTCTTTAAAGACACAGTAACAAAACTCACACTATAATTTATCATTTGGACATTTTAACTGCTGAAACACGAGAGTAAGAACTAAAAATGAAAGTTTGATTTGGTTTAGCCTTTCAATTTATTATGTATATAAAGAACAGAGTCATGCTCATTAAGGTTTATATCATAAAAGAGCCATGCATGTGTTTAACGCCTCAGGTCATAGCTTTGAGCCCCAAATGCCCATAAGGAGCAGATGAATTACTTAACAATAAAATGGTAAAAGCTTACGAAGGACAGAAGACTATATGAATGGAATATTTACCTCATATATTTATTCATGTCCTTGTGTCAAGATTTAAAAATGGAGGTACTAGATTATAACAAGATGAAACTGAGTGCTACAACTGTGGCAAATGAAAACCTCCATGATAAAAAAATCAGGCAAATTCTAACACACTGACCTCGATGCCCTGTAGACACTACTGATAACCACAATCATTAGTGAAAGAAGCTACAATATTCACACTTCACATGTGTGTATGTAATTGCAAAGAGGCAGGTCATTAGAAAGCTTATGAAATATATTTAAAAGACTATGAATACAAAGTTCTAACCATAGATTTTAGATGAGAAGGTTTCCTTTCATTTATCAAAGACAAAGTTCCAAAACTGCAGGTAGATTTACCAGGAAAAATGTTATAGCCAAGTAGTATTGTCTTCAACGCCAGCTGGATAGGAGGACAGTATAGCTATTTTGTAGGGATTTCCTGTTCCTTAAATTACATGGTAAATGAAAAATTAACTAAAATCTTCAGCTACTTCCATTTTTTAACTTTTTAAAATTTATTTTCCCCCAAGTCATGTTTATTGTAGCAAAGAAGTTTTACATCTTATCTGCTACAGGGTTTATAGTTTCAAAACTCTACAAATGTACCTATTTATACACTGCTCTTCACCAGTGCCCCAATAATCCTTGACCATGTTCCCCTGGGCCCCTTCTTTAACCCACTCCACCCTATCATACTCCTCTTCTTGTCTCAATTCCACTGGGCACCCAACACCCTGCTCTCCATCCTCCCACTTCCCTTCAGGTAACCTCAATTCTACAGTCAGATTTTTAGTTTGATTTTGTCTGACCCTTTGTTCTGTCTCTCTATATTTCACAAGTGAGTGAAACCTGTGATACTTGTCTTTCTCCTTCTGAGTTATTTTGCTTAGTAGAATCCCTTCTAGTCCCATCCATGTTGTTGAAAATGGCATGAGTCCTATATTTTAGTAGCTGAGTGTTTTTCCATTATGTATATATAGCACATATTCCTAACCCACTCATCTCTCCATGCACACATAAGATGATTCATGACTTAGCTATTATAAATAATGCTGCAATGAACATAGCAGTGAAATATTCCTTCAAATTAGTGTTTTTGCATTTTTCAGGTAGATACCTAGCAGTGGAATTGCACAAACATATGGTAGATCTATTTTTAATATGCTGAGTAACTGCCATGACTTTTCCCACTAGGATGAAGCAGTAAACATTCCCACAAACAGAGTGTGAGGGTCTCTTCTCTACAAACTTGCCAACACCTGATTTCCGTCTTTTTGATGTGGGACACTTCATGGGTGTGAGGAGGTCAGTCATTGGGGTTTTGATTTGCATCCCCTTGATGGTATGTGATGACCATATTTTCCTGTGTTTGTTAGACATCTGTAAGTCTTTGGAGAAGTATTTATTATTCTTTTCAGTCAAATTTGATGGGATTACTTTTTTTGTTTGCATTTTGTTGAATGTGTAAGTTCTTTATATATCTGCTCCCTGTCAGATATGTTATGTGCAACTATTTTCTCAAATTCATTAGGGTAATAGTTCCTTTTGCTGCACAAGTTTTTAGTTAATGTGATCTTATTTTATTCATTTTTGCTTTTCTTGCTATTGGATATCCATGTACAAAGATAACATGGAAGCCAATGTTGGGGAGTACTTTTCCTATTTTTGTATATGATATAGTCTTGGGTCTTATATCCATGTCTTTAATTCATTTTGTGTTAATGTTTGTATATGGTATGAGCTAGTTGTCTAATGTTACTGTTTAGTTTTCTCAATACCATACTTGGAAGAGAACTCTCCTTCTCCCACTGCATATTATTGGCCTCTTTGTTAATTATACATAAATGTGCAAGTCTCAACTCTTTTCCATATCAGCATGTCGGCTTTTGTCCCAGCACCAACTGAGACATGTTTTTTTTTTTCTCTGAATTAATTTTTTAATTTTTTTTTATAATATAATAGTTTATTTTTACATTATTTTGTACATTTTTTTCTATCTTAATTGTAATCCCCGTGGGTTTCCCATCACTGAGTCACCCATGTGCCATCACCCTGAGATGATTTTTAGCATCATTTTCTTTTTCTGAAAAATGAATATGCCTTATTTGCTTTGTAATCTTTTGTAAAAATTAGGGATCAAGCATTTAAGACCTCTAACATGATGTCCAACATACAGAAAGCATTAATTTTTTACCAGTATGTGTTCAAGTATGAACATTTAATGAACTCTAGCAAACTTAAAAATTTAGTTCTAAAGTATAGCTCAAAAAATATAGCTCATAATTATTTAGACAATGTCATTCTTCATCCTATTTTCTGTTCTTCTGTTCAGTGAGATTTTGAGAGATCAAAATATATATATGTATAAAACATATATATATATATATATATAAAAATATATATACACACAGAGAGAGACACACGGACATTGATCTTCATTTCTTAAGGAAAAGGTTAGTATGCTGTCCTATGACATGGCAGGCAAGAGACATTAATGAATGTGCTAATAGTTTGTGACTCAAAAAGGCTCTAAGAATAGAGAACTAATAATGTCATCTTACTCCCTAACACCATGAAGCACAGAGGTCTCCACTTAAATCTATTTGTCCTAAAGAAGTAGAGACAAATACTTAAACATTTTTTTTCCTTTCCTCTCTACTAACAATTTCAAAAGGATGCATGGAGCTCTTTTTTTATACAATAAAGAGAAGAGGCACAGGACCATTTACCTTTGCTCTACCTGTTCATTCTTACTATCCACTAAGAATAGTCATATTCTTCCTCCAATGTCATATTTGTCAGGCTGCCGCAGTTTAAAATATATATGTGTGTGTGAGCCCCTCCCTGGTGGCACAGAGGGTTAAAGCATTGCACTAAGAAGATTAAGCCAGTTCCTCATGAGTTCGACCCCCGCCCGCCCCGGAGGAGATCCACATGGCGTGGCAGACCTCTCCTGACCTGTCCGCTTCTCCCCTCAGCAGTGTACTTCATTGATCTGCCTGTTCTGCTCCCCACTCTGTCCCTGGTGAATCCTCTCACCCTCCGCATCTCTGGCCTATACCCCAGTTCTGTATGAATAAATAAATAAATCTTTAATATATATATATATATATATGTGTGTGTGTGTGTGTGTGTGTGTGTATGAGTGTGCGTGTGTGTGTGTCTGTGTGTACATATACAGGTAGGTACTGAGAAGTTGTCTAGTTTGGGGAAGAAAAGGAAGTCAAGTAAACAAGTATTTTTGCCTTATAAAAAAGGTATGTTTGAAATTGACCAAACATAGAACATGCAGTGAAAGTTAGGTAAAATTTCTAGAAATCATCCACTCACCTCCTAATCACCAGTACTTCATTCCCCAGGCTTTCTCCCAGGTCAACAAAACATTAAATAAGCATATATACATACACCTGTGTATAATACACACATGCACATATTGTGTATGCACATGTACATTTATTATTATACTGTACATATGTACACACATATCTCTCCTAGAGCTTATTGAATGCTACTATTTCTTGAAAATGTCCAGACATCATTGTCTTTTACTGCTTGGCTGAGCCAGTAATGATGAAGGAAGGAAGGAAGGAAGAAATCATGAATAAAAAGTGAAAACCAAACAGGTGAAATCAAAATAAATAGCTATTATTATTAATACTAAGAAAAAGAAAAGACTTTTTAAAGCCTTGCATCTTACAGATTAATAAAAAAAAAAGGCTTGGATCATTTCATATTCTCTTAGCTGCTTGAGGTCAGATTACCACTCTTTTTGAAAGTCACTCTGACTAATGAAAATATAGGGAATAAAATGGGCCTTCAGTCAATCCAAAAATAATTTACATTACTCATTAATATGTTTTTGAAAAGGGGGTCCTCCTATTCTAATATTGTGCTTTTTTCCTTTGTTGCATTTCTTTTTTATTTCTCTAACATTCAGTTATAAAGAGTCACCCTTTTGTGAGCTAGTGACCTAGAGTTCTCTGGTATCTGATGTTAATCTATTTGTTGGTTTTTGCTGCCAACTCAGAATTTTATCATTTTTGGACAAAGGCCATTTCAGAAATTAGAGAGCAAAATCTAATGTGATTTTTAAATCAAACTGTAGTACTTAACACCAGATACCTTTGGAGGAATTTCTGTATATAAAGTCATGTTACAGTGAATTATTTTTTCACAAATGCAACAAACACCATTCCATAATACTATATTGTAGCATTGCAGGTGACATTAGCTTAATTTAAAAAAAAAATAGCCCATGCTGGAAAAGATCATGCTTAGTGAGATAAGCCAGAAAGAGAAAGAAAAATACCGGATGGTTTCACTCATAGCAGGAGTATAATGATCCAGGCGAGAAAATAATAAGAATAATGAACAGCCATATACCAGAGACATTTTGTGGGGGTGGGGTGGGGGATGGGATAAAAAATGGGGGGAGGTGAGGGAAGTGCACGGGACTATGGTGATGGCACACGGGTGACCTGGTGATGGGAAACCCATGGGGATTACAATTGAGATGAAAAAAAAAATGTACAAAACGATGTAAAAATAAACTATTATATTATAAAAAAAAATAGCCCATGCAAAGAAACAAATCTCATGATAATGTTTCTGTGTATAATGGTTAGTAATGCCTTATATTTAATATTGAGTTGAAATTAGTTAAGATTATATTAAAAACTATTGGTATAGTTACAGAAATATGAGCTGAATTTTCAAACTCTTATCCCAATTCATTTAAGTAAATATATATCCTAAACAAATCACTAATTGTTCTTTCCTTGCTTTATTTAAGGCTGTACATGCTACATCAATCTGTTGCTTGATCAGTTTCATTCGTGTCACTTCTATTACATTAATGTTCAAAACAAATGATCCATATGATATAATCATCTCATTCCACCCTTGTCATATTTGTCAGCCCTTCCTATGTCACACTGCGTTCATTGTTAGGATGGTTGTCTTTATGCTGATTGATTTCAGATTTCCTGCTTCACCCTGGCCTTCATGAACAGCAGAAGGAGGTGCTTCAGGGTGACATACAGCTGCCAATTACAAAAGTCTCTTTCCAGTTTGGTGTTTTCTAGGCTTTGGGCATTGTTTGGGGAAGGAACACAGAACTTTCCTCCCAGGACCTCAGTCCCCGACTTCATTTCTCTTCATTCTTGACAGTGGGTTAGCTGTCTCTGTCTTTATACACATGGTGACTTGCCATTGAAGTCCCTCAATATTTTGACATTCTTCCATGGACATTCAAAGTGCCACTACTATTCCTACAGGCAAGATGACACATGGCAAAATAAATTGATTCAACTCGTCCCTGGACAACAAATTTTGTATAGAGTACTGCATTATAGAATATTGATTTTCTGGGTAGGATATGGAATGGTGAGAGTGTACAATTCCTAAATCTGGGTTTTGTTGGAACAAATTAAACAGCAACATTATAAAATCCTCTAAGTCAAATTTAGCTGAATTTCTATAGCAATTATTAGACTTCATAAAACTCTTCAGTTGGAATGAGCACAGGTTTTGCAGTTGACTCTCAATCTTTTCTTTCTATGGGGCATTTTTCCACCTGACAGCATAACTCAGACAGCCACAGTGGATACACAGTGAACACTGCAAGGGCTTGTTAGACTCGCTGGAGGCTCACTGCTTAGGATAAGACCAGTTACGGTACTACACATGAGAGCACACCCTGATTGACAGAGTTGCCTTGAAGTGGGACATAGAGACAGTGCAGACTTAAACTCCATTTATAAGGGGCATACTTGAAGGGCATGAGTGAAAATGAAAATATTGCATGCTTTGTATTTTGCATACAAATTTCCAGCACGATTAGTGAGGCTTCATAAACTTCTTATATGGCAGGGAAAATGAAATTTGAAATGAATAAACTTCAGGAAAGTATCTAGACAGAAAGTGAAGTCTGGCTTAGAGGATTATATAATGTAGTAATTATATTATATTGTCCCAATAAACCATAGATCCAGAGTATTCTACAACTCATCATTAGGTATAAAAATAAAATTCTCATCTGTTAAATTCCATTCTAAATCTGGATGTCTGGAGTCAGAAGGTAATTACCACTCTTTACACAAATATGATGGGATAATAATTATCTTTGTCATCCTTAGATGCTCACTGGCATATTGTCTCTATGCTTTCAGGTTTTTGTTTCATGATTTCTCCAAATATTGAAGACCTTCTGGTTTTAGTCTGTGTCAGTATGTTTGCTTTTAGCATATGACATTTTTAACACCTAAAAGATATTTATCTTGCTAATACCTTTATTACTGTTTAGCTTGAAATTCATTTTTCATGCACTGATTAATATATTCTGACATAAAGGTATATTATTTGTCACACAACTGCAACGGTACTGCCGAGTGGCATTCCATCTCAGAGTTTCATAGTCATTTTTACTAAAGATGATTAGTGCCAACATAAGTTAGGAAAGGATATAAATTGGACAGAGCCCACATAGAAGCAGGGAGACATCGTTAACAGTTAAATAAGTGGATTTTCCATTTCAAAGTTTCTTCCTGGGGAAGATGCTGGTTTGGCTTATTTATTTATTTTTCTTTTTGCTCTAGAGTCTTTATCAGTCTTCCTAAGATTTTATTCACTGCTGAGCTCATTCACTGTTCTTTGTTGTGCTGTAATTATTTTTGTTGTTGTTGTATCATCAGAAGCAATTTGCTACAGATGGGTCCAGTCATATGCTTCTTCTATCCTTCTTCTTGGCACAGTACTCTAAGTTTGGCTCTGGACTTTGAAAACCCTGTACTTAAGCCAAACTTTCAACAAATCTTTCAAGTTGAGGGTTTTAACCCTGGCTTGGTCAAAGAAAAGAAAAAAAAAATTCATTAACAGCCTGCTCTTGAAGACTGATATGATGAACTACAAAGACATTCTTTGTGGAGTCCTGGCAAGCCAGCACTGATAGTGAGAAAACATAAATATGATGTTTTAACCATAATAATTTGAGTAGAATATAAAAGATGTGTTAACAAGAGCAACAATTTAGCCAAATTGTAATAATAAAATGTGCTTCATTCTTATATTCTTCTGTGAGCAAAGTTTCAAAACAGCCTGCAGGAATCACCTAGGGACACAGTAGTTCTAAGACTTCACTGTCTTAGTATCTTGAACTTATTTCATATGGCCTTTAATCAAGAAATAAAAGTGTTCCCTTTTAGTTGCATTGTCCTACAATAACCCCATATTAATTAGGCATTACTTAGTCCCTACTTTAGTTAGTGAATTTCTTTACATATCTCCAACAGTCAGCATGAGAATGTTAATACTTCGAATCAAAGTATATCAGAGACACAGGGCACATTTCTTAGTTCTCATTAGCAAGGTTGACGGAACATAGTGTATAACAAATACAAGGTTTAAAACACACACACACATACACACACACACACCACATGCACAATATCTGTCGTGGTGACAGGAAATAATAACAAAGGAATATTGTTTTGATAGATTTGAAAAGAGAAGTCTTTTAGTCAGTTGACAATAGAGCAAGATCTTTCCCATATTTCAGCCTCTGTATTTCAAGCATCCTTGGTAAGATTTATCTTTCCTTTTGCTAACTCATAATGGACCAATAGCTAGAGTTATTCTGAATTATAACAGAGGATGCAAAGGTTAGTCATATGAACAAAATCAAAATGCATGAAACTCAAAGGAAAGAAAATGTATACACTTATCTGGCTTCTGGAAAATGAAATATCACACTTGGTACCAGGGGTAAAGAGGATTTTACAGCCCTGCACATTTTGTAGTCTCTCATAAGAGATATGTTAAGAGCCTCTAATGATATCACAACTTCCTTTGTAACAAATATGTTGTTTATATCTCCATCTCTGAAAATTCCTGCATGGAAATGTACTCTTTTATTTTACAATATTGCCATCCAATACAGAGAGCAGAGATCTGATTTAGTCAAAGGGACTAAGTACAGAGAAGACTCGAAGAGACAATAATGGGTCTTTAAAAATGACACGCTCCTCTCTACTTGATTAAATGACTTGCAAGTCAAATCATGATTCACCAGTGGGCATTAGTTGAGTGTATGGATCATTTTAAGAGAAAATTTATTCCTCTCTCCTTCACATTTCAAGGAAGGAACAATGATTCCACAAATAAGATACCACAGAAGCAAATATATGATTGTTTTCTTTATTAAGATAAATTTTGCCTTTCCAATTAAAACAGGGAAGTAAAATTAATGTGCTGTTACTAAAAGATGTAGTTTTGGTATCTCTTCATTTTTTTTTCCTTTTCTAACAATAGAATTGTATTTAGTCTATTGATCTTTTTAGTAAACATTCATCATATCTGGCCCTAAGCCCTTATGTAAGAGAAGAGACTTGCCTTCAAGAATTTAGTCTATTGGAGAAGATAGCTACACTACAATTGAATCTTGAGGCAAAATGCAAAGGTCACTTCTTTGGATGGACTATTTTATAGAAGTGGTGATACTGAATCGGTTTTGAAAAATAAGAGGAATTTTATTCCACTCAACATAAGAAATGTCATTCTTTTTTTTTTTTTTAAAGATTTATTTATTTGTACATACAGAACTGGGGTACAGGTCAGAGGCTCAGGGGCGGTGA
>NW_004567131.1:21627026-21689518 GCF_000260355.1 Condylura cristata | reverse complement strand
GCCACGCCATGTGGTCACCTCCGGGGCAGGCTGCCACGCCATGTGGTCACCTCCGGGGCAGGCGGGAATTGAACTCGTGCGGAAATGGCTTTAGCTTCTCAGTGCAGTGCTTTAACCCGCTGCGCCACCAGGGAGGGCCAGAAATGTCATTCTTAAAGGACCATTTATAAAACCATGAAAGTGTAAAGGAATACATAATGGAAATGCAAATGTTAATAAGCCAAAGAGGCCAGATTATAGACCATGTGGGAGCCAGTCCCAGGGCTCTATGTGATGAAGACCTGGGCGAAGATGCTGACAACAAGAAGAGAGGAAATTATCAAAAGTTTAAGGATTAAATTGATAAAAAATCATGATTGATTTATTCTGGAGATTGAATTATAAATTTTTCTTTAAACAAGTCAATAAAAAGACATCTCTGTGTATTTAAAAAAAACAGCTTTGGAGGGTCATGTTTAGTATAGAAAATAAGATGAGTCTTCATTCTGTTGTAATTTCACTATTCAGAAACACTTCTAAGCAAAATCAAATGGCCATGCCTATGTAGCTATCATCCCACTTTGGAATTATTCTGTCACAGTAAGCAATTTGAACATCAGAAAGGCACTAGAGATACTACAATTCTACAATACATCAGGAATCATAGTGAGAGTTGGAGCTTATTCACATATTTAAACAAAATCTTAATACCAAGTTTAAAAAAAAAAAAGCCACAACAAAAACAGTGAACTCGGTTGAAAAATGTAACCTTTACATTTTTTTTAACTTTAGAATCTTCTAAACCAAGGCATTTATGTTTTAAGTAAATGCCAATATATGGGTCTGAGGAAGATGGGTGTATGTGTGTTTTATTCATCTTTTGTATAATATCTATCTAGGCAAGTAACTAGGTATCTAGATGAAAATATCTATCTCCTAAGCATAGATACAATGATAACTATTAGCGCATAGTTATTTCTAGAGATCTACATTTACCCTGTCTTTAAATTCTTTGTGATAACATTAATAATGGATTCACAAATATATGAAAGTTGCCATGTTCTTTCTATGATGAATTTTCATTTTGAAATAAATTAGTACTGAGGCAATGACTAATTTATGTGTTTGCTATTGTAACCCAGTGCAAAGCATATTATAGATTATCAGTAAATATTTGTTGAAAGAATAAAAATGTTCTTTCCACTATACCACATATTTATTGGATGTGATAAAAAATGTATTATATGTATATTTACATGTCTAAACATGCACATGTACACAGTCACTTTGAAGTTGGCTTCTCTGAGAAAACATTATGATAAGGAGGGAATACAATGACATATTTAAAATATTTAAAAATAAAAACTGCCAGTCAAGTATACTTTACTCTGCACGACTTTCCTTCTGAAAAGGGAAGTAAAAATAGAGGCCACTAATCACAATGCTTGATGCTTGAAATCTGTGAACCAAACATACAAAAATCCCTGGTCATTTCAAACAAAGATTTATTGTCCAGATATCATAAAGAGCTTGAGTACAAATTTTCCTATTGTCAACAATACGTAACTAGTGTTTTTTTCTTAAGTTTCTTATGTCATATCCATTAAAGGCCACAGGATCTTAAAAAGAAAATTCATGTGGAATGCTGCAAAAATCACCCATTCTCTAGGATCTGATACTTAAAAGGAATATTCATGAATTATAAAACAAAAACACAACCATTAAAATGGTCTGATAATTTGTATATGTACTGTTAAAAATAATACTTTCCTGGCCCTCCCTGGTGGCGCAGCGGGTTAAAGCACTGCACTGAGAAGCTAAAGCCACTTCCGCATGAGTTCGATTCCTGCCTGCCCCGGAGGTGACCACATGGTGTGGCAGACCTCTCTTGACCCGCCCGCTGCTCCTCTCAGCAGTGTACTTCGTCTATCTGCCTGTTCTACTCCCCACTCTGTCTCTGGTGAAGTCTCTCACCGCCCCGAGCCTCTGGCCTGTATCCCAGTTCTGTATGCATAAATAAATAAATCTTTAAAATAAAATAAAATAAAATAAAAATAATACTTTCCTGACTGTCTACATATAGAAAAGGAATGTTGTTACCACTTATCATGCTTACACATGCTAATCGAGTTAATTAATGTAAGGACAGTATAATAATACATTATTTATGAAAATAAATTTTAATTAACATTCTAAAAATTAGAGGAATTGTATTTTTAAATCATTTATTAACCTAATAACTCAGAGGAGGAATCAAATATCAACAACTGTTTTTTGAAAGGTTTACTAAGCAACCTTTAAATGAATAGAAATCAATACTGATCTAAAGGTATGTTCAATGATTCAAAAGAATAATGTCTTTATAGCTCTGTCACTGGTAAGTGTGTTTAGCTCTTTGGCAACCAACTGGGTGGCTACTGTGGCTTTGATCACCCCCACCCAAGTCCTGCACTCATTTCCCATCTTTTTTATTGGACAAATTTACTATTTGCTCAGTAGACCATACGCATCCATGCCCATAGTTCCGATTTACAGGTTTCTTCCCATGCCAAGCCTACTTTTTTGAACTGGAAGATAAACAAGTATTTTTCTAGAACATATAAAAAGGAAGAATATAACTGCAGAGTAGGATATATGTTGCATCTATTTCACTTCCTAGAGCCAAGTGATTTTCCAAAATAGCCAACTTATACCTCCCTTGGGGGAGTACAGACAATTTTGTGGTATTCTTTATATTCTAGGCAACACTTTGTATTACCTTTTTAACTTCTGTCCAAAAATTGGGTATGAAATATTAATTACTTATAGTTCTGATTGATATTACCTTGCTCACTACAGTGGTAGAGCATCTTCCATGTGGTTAGTGACCATTTACACTTTTTGTTGGGTTGAATGACTATTAATTCATCACTTATTTCTGCTTAGAATAATTTACTTAGTTATAGAGGAAATGGGGTGTTTAAAAGTACCAATCCTGGAGTTTATATTTTGAGATATAATCTAAGCTCATATCAAGTCAGAATCTAGGAAGTGGCACAATCATGACCAGAGATGGAGAACTGGGCTTAAATCAAAAAGAGAGCCTTCTCAGACAGGAAGCAAAGCTACACACATTGGAAGATGGAAGGTGGACACAAGTATGGTATAAGGCAAACATTTAGAAATCATCAAAAATGATAGTAATGTTATTAAAATTAAATTGAAGTATTAATTTAAAATGTTAAAATAGTCATTTAATTAAAAATGAATTTAACTATTCATCATCTTTAATGCACTGATGGAGCTCTGGCACTCAGGTAACACAGTGTGAGCCTCACACTGTATCTTTTCTACATACAGAGCTACTGAACAAGTTAGTTGTCTGAAGCACCATTTTACATTAATGCTCTTCTCTCCATGAGGTATAGTGATTGTTTGAACATCTGTTATGTGAGTGAGGGGGATAATTATTTTTAATAGAATGTGTCAACATACTTCAATGTCTTACTTTAAAAAATAATCATCCTCCTTTTACCTGAACCTTTATTTGTCATGAAAACTTATCTCATGACAACACTCTGTTCTTCTATCATTAGTTTCTAAATGACAGACATCTTAAGCCAGGTTATGAGGAAAAAAAACAATAAGAGCTTAAAAATGGACAGAACCTCCCTGGAGCTCAGCTCTTAGTGAGCACAGGCACAAAGTTCTATGCACATTCATCCAAACAGATAATATGTGAGAATAAATGCAGATAATGATTCTGGCATTAAGGAGAAAGGCATTAAATGAAAACACAATGAAACTCCTAAAAAGGTAATGAGCTATGGGGTCTCCCTGGTGGCCTAGGAATTATGTCTCAGATTATCACTGTGGCCTGATTTCAATCCCCTGCCAAAAAGCTGACCCACATGGCACAACAGACTTCTCCTCCTCACCTGCTGCTCTCTTCAGCAGTGTATTTCTGTCAATCCACCTGTTCTGTCTCCTCTCCCCCCCATAACTCTGGCCTATACCTCGGTTCTTCTACACATTTTTTTTTTAAAGATGAACTTAGACAAAAAAAAATTAAATGTAATGCATTATACATTTTGGGATGATATACATATTAATAGTTTATTTATTTTTTAAAGTTTATATGACACAATATTTCTTTTAAAAATAGATTATTTATTATTTATGCATACAGAATTTGGGTACAAGCCAGAGGTGCAGGGGCAGTGAGAATATTCACCAGGGACAGAGCAGAGAGCAGAACAGGCATATTGACAAAACACACAGCTGAGGGGAGCAGAAGGCAGGTCAGGATTGGTCTGTAACGCCATGTGGATCCCCTCCCACCTCCAGGGCTGGGATCGAACTCACACTGAAGTGGCTGCAGCCAGATGCAGTGCTACGTCCTAACCCGTTGTGCCACCAGGGAGGGCCAATACAGTTTATTTTTAAAATAACAGAAGTATTCTGAATTACACTTTTTCCCCTTAGCTGACTTTTCGTTAGATATTGATAGGAAAAAAAAATTACTTAAAATTTTATAAATGCTTTATAGCTTTCAAAGAATACTCATACCAATTTCTATAGCATTTGATGAAAAGGAATCTATTCTAGCTCAAGTTATGATTATCACTCTATATGTGCAATGATGGTGGCTTACATATGCTAAGAGACTTGCCCAAAGCCATAAGTAACAAGTGGTACAGCTGGGATTCAAGTGTAAGTCTCTCTCTCTCTGGCTACACAGCCAGTGATATTTTGCCATGTCCAAAAGCCCAGTGTGATATTCAGATAAATACCTCACACTGGGAAGTGAGCTGATATAGGTCACTGAATCCTTGATTGCTCTGGGAAGAAGTAGTAAAATACATCCAAAGTCAAATTTCATTGCTATGTTCATGGGAAATGCTATCTAAAACTGCAATCTATCTATGCCTTGGAAGAGTAAAGCGTTTGAACTTCCACTAAGGAAGAACAAAAGTGAAGCAAAGGCAAAGGGTTAGGAACTAACTTTACTTCCCTTCTGATGCCCTAAAATTCTAACTAGGATCAATTCATCTATGAAATCTGTGACAGACACATAAGCCTTGTATCAACGGTATTGTTCTGAATTATGGATGGGATCAAAGGAGAATGTGATTTTTCTCTCTGGTACAACTCAGCAGTTGTACCAGAATAGTACAAAAATAGTACTTGACCCTTCAAAGGGGAGAGAAGTGATTCTTTTGGTTGAACATAAATTTCCATACACATGGTGCTCATGTTCTTATGTTCTTTCTACATTCTAATAGTAGTTCCAACTTCTTTCATGAATACTTGCATAGGCTTTTGATCTGGTAGTATATATTCAGGAAAACTATAAGGAAAAAACAAGAGGTTTGTTTCCTCTGTGCATAGGAGTTTAGGATTATTGTGTTTGAGCAGATACAAGTAGACTGTCATCAGTCTTGTGTGATGACTCTGATAGTCCAAACAGTTCACAAGAAAGTCATTCAGTTTAACAAAACATTTTTTTTAGAGAAATTATTTTAGAAACAATTTTATATTATGTACATGTGAAATAAAACATAATACAGAGATCTGAGTTTCTGTGATCTAAGAAAATGAAGTTAATCTATTATAATCTATCAATTATTCTGAATCATGCACTGCCCTATATTTGGTTTTTGGCCTATGTTTGCATTCATGAAATTAATTTTCTTAGAAATTTTACACTCACTAAACTTACATTGGAAAAATATATATTCAGAGCTGGTAAGTTTGAGGGACAAAATTTGGGAGATTTTTTCAAGGAAATAACAAATGTCAGAAACAAGTAATATGAAATACAAACTACTGTGTCTTAGTTACAGACAAAATATTGGAGTTAGTTCCAAAACTGTGTTTTTCATCTTTTTTACAAAGTCTACAACTATTTAAGTATGGAAATATCTCTTTGTCTGAGATTTTCCTAATCACATTTATTACTACATGGATAGAATAGCAATAAAAAAGCATAAATGCACCCTAAAGTCACTATTAGCTATATATCTGTAAAAATAAACACGTTCACAATCTCTCCATATCAAAGGAATGCAGTACATTACAAAATACATTTTTGTTCCCATCATATTTTATACACAAGTGTGAAGTGAGATAAAAAGGAAAAAATATCCTCTCTAAATTTTGACTATTTTTTCATAACTTATTTTCTTTTTAGACACCTTCTGGAACAAATCCTCAAAAATAATGAAATGTCTTTACAAAATATTAATTTGCTTAACCCATGTGAAGTAGTATTTTCTGTTTTACAAATATGTATACGGCTTGGGTATATGTATATATTCTTTGACTACAAATAAACTTTGTTTTAATTCTAATGAAGCAAATGAAATTAGCTTCAACACTCAACGTTATAAATTAGATCTTTTCTCAAAAAAAAAAAAAAAACTTAATGACCCCTCCCCCAACTAAGTCCTCTTCTTCTAAAATAAAGAATTTTTTCACCATTGTGTCATGAAACAGGAGACTAATGTACCTGTAGTATTGGTGAGATTTTATATGCTGAATGACCCTAGTGAAGTCAAAAAGAGTCAAAATAACTCATTAAAAAAATGACCCCTAAAATCCTTAGGGCTCATAAATGCTGATGAAAAGAAGCCCATGAATTCACAGAAAATATTATTTTACCCTTCTTTTTAACCTCGTCTCTATGTCACTTCAATTGCTTGTACTCAGAATAATGATCCCTCAGCTCATAAAACTGAAGAACCAAGTATGTTTTCTTACTATCAGCAAGTAAGCATAAAAGAAGATAAAGAACATACATCTGTGGGACGTAGTAAATGGTATAACGGAAGGGGAAAATAAAATAAATCAGCATTTGTAGCCTCTAACAAAGTCTTCAATGAGTCATTCATGGGTATTTTAATGACAAAGCCTTGATACATATCATCTATATATTAATCCATAAATAAACGGCCTACTTCCTAAAAGGAATAGTAATTTTCTCAACTTCACTTTTAATTTTTCTATTTTCCATTCTCAACAGAGTAATGTTAACCACAACATGACACAGGACTTTAACTTAGGATCATGAAAAAAGTGGTTTTATATGGAGTGAGGAAAGTGTCTAGCTCCATTTGAAATTTTCCCCCAAATCTCTCACTTTGTAAAATTCTTTTTTATTATGTATTCATGTATTCTTCCCCCTGTTTTACAAACTCCTTAAGATATTGGGATTCTAAAAATAAATTTAGCAAAGATCCATCTATTCTAACAAGGATTCTGTGTACCTACAATGAAGCATTCTTATGAGGAACACAAGAGCAAATTTTAACCTATATTTTCCTTCAAGGTAGAAGCAGATAGTTTCTGGTGGAAAGACTGAGACCATACTGCTGCTTTTTGTCAGACAGTTATGTCTATTTTAAATCCACAAGGTCTACAACAGCTAGAAGAGGGCTTAGAAATTCATTTAAAATTTGTTGGAATGCCTGAGTGGCAGCAAAAGAGCAGTTAGAATTGAACTAGCAAGTTAGTATTTGCAGAAAGAAATTGTCCTCTTAAAGGGATTTTAAGCAACAGGCAGTCCAAATTGGTGCAGTGTATCCTAGCTGCCTAGCTTTTTATAGATCTTGCCATTTAACATACATTATGTAGATCACAATTTTATATTTAAAAATATTTTCATAATTGCTATTTTCTTTTGTAATTATAGTATTTTCTTGTAAATAATAATATTACTATGAGAAGTTTTCAGACTGCAAATGTCCTCTCTCTCTCTCTCTCTTTCTCTCTAGCTCTCGCTCTCTTGCTCTCAGCACAAGACTAATAACCCCTAGTCTTGAAGTTTCGTCTTTCAGTTTGGAATGTTTGCTTCCACAGAGGGAAATATATTGTTATTGACCAAATTTCAGTTCAGTGAAAAGCAGAAAGAGAGAGAGAGAGAGTACAAGAGGAAGATTCTGATGTTCATAAATTTTATTTTAAAGAAATTATATAAAATTAATCCAATTAAGAGAGTTCATCTAGCTAGTTTTTTTCTTCTAAAAATGAAGTGGCATTGTTCACATTAAAATGCAGATATGAAATATGATTTTGAAATTTAATTACATTAGATATGAAGGAGAGTGATTTAGGTAAATATGGTGACTATTACTAGATGACAATAAGATACATTAGAAAACAAGCAAAACTACAGGAGTTGCTGAACACAAAGATGTTACCTCCCTGCCAACATGTAAAACAGTCCTGTGGATTGATTAATATAGAGATTGCAATCGCTAGCGTGTATGTGTCCAGAGCCACTAGGAATCTTTGCTTCCTGTGTACAAAAATGTTTTGAATTCCAACAGCAGAAGTTGAATGTAAGGTTGAGAACACAGATTTTAGGTATAGAACTGGCTTTTGATTCTGACTATACCATTTATATTTATATGACCTGGATCTCGATTTTTGAGGTCTGTTAAATTAGGACAAAATACCTACCCTGCCAGTTTATTGTGAAGAGGAAATGAGTCAATACATGTAAATGACTTAGCACATTGTATAGAACAAAGGAATTAGAAGCTGTTCACAAGAACACTAGTAGTGAGATTAGAAATGGAAGTAAATAGCAGCAAAAGTAGTGAGTTATGTTCTTTATAACAAATTGAATGATTCTTTGTAAATCAAAAACGCCTGTGATCTCTTAAACTAGTGTTAGCATCTGAATAGAAACTTTTCTTACTGATAAAGGGACTCTGGTGGTGCTGAGATTAGGAGTCATCCTTGCTAGCAGCACCCAAAAGTTGAGGATAGAGAAAAAGAAACATGTTTAAAAGAAAAATCTCAGTTAAAAAAAAAAGTCTGTAACAAGCATTTCTTTATTCTTGAAGATGATAAAAAGGAACAATAATATTCTATAAGTCATGGATTTGTGATCAATTGGCAAGTCATTCAACAAAACCAGTGGGTAGTATCTTACATGGCTAAAGCTTACAATGCAAAGATCATCTTTTCTCCTTTGATTTGATCAAAATCAAAAATACAATATAGCCAAAACTATGCAGATTGAGTTCTTAAGATGCTGAAACAATTCTGAAAAAGCAAAATTCTGCCACTAAAATTTAGTTTCTTTGCTTCACAGTCCAAAAATGAGACATTCTTTGAAAAACATCAGTTTTCTATATCCAGATTCTATGTATTCGCTGTCTATATTCCTTATGTCCTTTTCTCTGAAATAATGAATAAAATGCAATAGTGTAATTACATCTTATTAGATATCCAGAAGGTTGGAGATCAAAATATGCCTACCCTGGTAGTCAGTCTGACACTATAAGACGTACATAATGTTAGGAGAGACTGTAAGTCCTCACAGACTAGGACTGTGGTGAATTTGTTTGGGGGATGGGTAGTGAGCAGAAAGTATGGAGAATGCTCACTCTCATCAGCTGAGACTTACACACAATGGAGGCTCATTGTTAGCCAGGTTGAGAACAGAAGCAGACCCAGAGAGACCAGTGTTTAATGTAGGCAAAGGAATCTGGCCTTTTGTTTGTTGACTTGACATTTTCCACTGTCTGTTAAACAAAATGTGTATTTCCATATTGAGAATGATCTGTAGATAGAATTGCCAGGCAGTCAAGTAGAAAACTTAAAATCTGAAGTAAGGAAAATGGGATTCATATTTGAACTTTTCCCTTAAAACATCACTAGTTGGAACAAGAAACAAAACCTCATACGTGTAGGGCCTTCCTCAATAAAATTAATAGTTTAGATTAAACATATTTTAAAAGACCCACCAGTCTAAAGTTCTCTGAATCATGAAGCAAAATAAAGCAAAGAACTAATTTAATTATAGTCTTTCAGCACAACGAGGTTGCTCTAATCAGGAAGGCTCCCCTGAAATACATTATTTTTCTCTTCTTTGGTTTGCATATATTATGTTTTCAATCAAGGCTGTATAATGCATAGTCCTGAATGCCTTCACTCAAATATATTCAAATTCCCTACAGCATTCAGTCATCTTGATTAAAATATCAACAGTTTATTTCAGATGGAGTAGTTCAAACACAATAATGCTCTGCAGGTAGCAGGTGTGCCTGAACTTTATCCAAATCTCTAACTGAAAAGGTGCAAGGGTCTTTTGTTTCTTGATGAAGCTAGATGCTTTTGCTATAAAAACAAATTATCCAACATAGTAAATTTTAAAATTCCCCCTAAATTATTTTAATGTATTAAAATCTATGTAACTGCTTATTAACCCCATCATAAATCAAGTGACTAGAAATATAAAATTAAATACATGTGTAAAAAACCGGTTAACTTTTATGTTGTAGGGCTCTTATTTTGCCCCTGAGTGTCTGTTTGTTTATTTTTCTTTCTTTTTTTTTAATCTTAAATCACTTGAGGAACAATCCACTTAAATTTAATGAGAAATACTGAAGGTAAATGAATTAAAGTCTAAAAATATAAAGTATTATCAAGAAAGGCTATGCTACTTTAAAAGTGAATTATTAAGAAATTCAGAAAAAGACATGATCCATATATCTTCATTTAGATGATCAACATTCAATATTATTCCATAGGAAGATAGAAACAAAACAGATTCTGTAGTGTTCTAATATTAGATTTCATAAACCGGCTCTCAAGTTGTAGCTCATCTTTTTACTTAAAATCTTGGACTTATTACTTAACCTATCTGAACTTTGGCTGAGTCACTCCTAAAATAAAATAGAGTAATAGAGGTCACAACTTTGCCCTGAACTGAATCTCATTTACACAGCAGTGAGTGATAACTAATAGCTCTTCTACATGGTAAAATTCACTGGTCTCAAAAATATAAATAAAATAAAACCTAGCTGTATTATAAAAAATTCTCGAGAAAATTTAACAAATTCATTACTATTATTTTTCATTCATAACTAATACTATCTTCAAAGGAAAGAAAAAAATTACCATTAACTTATCAATAAAATATTATAATTTACCCATTATGCTGATTTTAGACATAACAATTACATGTGTTTCAATTATATTCATTTAGTGAGAAGTAGTTGACATGTGACTGAAAGCAAGTAGTAACGATGAAAAGTATATACAATATGTAAAATGGCACTGCCTTTACCTAAACTTTAGCTTTATTGGGGTTTCCCTGAATTCCTTCCTTTATTACAGCAGCAGTTTAAAAAACATACATGCCCAAAGAAATATTATTTATTTTGTTTCCCTAAAAAAGAAAATTCCATGAAATATATATGGACATCAGTAAAACAGAATTCCATTCCGTTATTAGAATGGAACACTCATTATTTTTAACTGAGAAATATTGCTAATGGGGATGTGGCATGAACATAAGTTCTTCTTTACTTTGATTGAGATAACATTGGTTTACAGCACTATGTTTTTAAGATTTAGGATCACGTCACTTCCCTGAACTCAGACCACATGAATTTTGAATGAAACATACAAATTCCCATTCTGTCATTTATGGGAATGTAGCCACTGGTTATGTAACCATACGATGAGTAGATTATATCTATGAGCTTCCTTTATTCCCCCTTTACAAAAATGGAGCTTACAGTATTTAGCTCATAGCATTAAGTATTACGTGGAATAGTCTACATGCTAATGTTCAATAAATAATAGATAGTTGGTGTTCAATAAATAGTAAGTCTGTATAAATTATTGAGGTTGTGATCAATAATTCATACTACTTATTAGGATTTATTGTCATTATTTTTCATTGGTGTCATGCCTTTTACATCTGATTGCATGTATATATTCAGATTTATTTTACAAATTCTCTATAATGTTGTGTGTGCAATGCACAATAGCCATTTGTTCAGAAGGATTGTTTCCAGTAGTCCTGAGCTGTCCTGAGCCCAGCATCAGGCTCAGGAAGACTATCACTGATATTCTGAAGTCCCTGAATGCTGTAGTCCCTTTTCTGAAGATCCAAGAGGAACAAGTGAAGACTGAAACCTTAATACCACTGCTGAAAATTTTATGATCTGCTGAAATAGGACAAATGCAAAATAACAGCCAACAAGTAGAAGAATGTCTGGAGCTTGAGGTACCTAAAAAAGGAATAGTCAGGGTCTCCCCTGGTGGCACAACAGGTTAAAGCACCTCTTTCTGAAGCTTTCTGAAGCCACTGCAGCACGGGTTCCATGCCCCACCAAGGAACTGACCTACATGGCGTGACAGACATCTCCTGACTCACCCACTGCTTCCCTCAGCAGTGTATTTCTGCCTGTTCTGCTCCCCACTCTGTCTCTGGGGAATCCTCTCACCCACCACACCTCTGGCTCATATGCCAGTTCTGTAAGCATAAATAAATAAAATCTTAAAAAAAGGAATAATCATGGTGGGCCAAGTGGTGAAGGAAAGTTTTAAGAAAAGAGTGAATCTATCAGACTGTGTTGCACTTGGTATGATGAAAAAGCAAACAAGCAGGCATTCCTGACAACAGGCAGAGAGACACATCCAGAAGCTGTCCATGCATAAAAGAGACCACCTTAAAAGACAAGAAGAAAAGAAATAATAAAAGGCAGAACCCCTGCTCCTATTGAGTTTGCCATCTGGCTCAGACACTTTGGATCTCATGAATATGGTAAAATCCAGCATGGTAAATACCACACAGAAGATGCCTAGGCAGTACTTTGTTATGATGATCACAACTACATATGATATTAATGACCACAAAATGAAATGATTGTGCTAAGATGCATGGATATATGGATATATATACACACACACACACACACACACACACACACACACACATATATATATATATATATATAGAGAGAGAGAGAGAGAGAGAGAGAGAGATGGATATATGGATATATGGAGATATATATATATATATATAATCATATGTTATATAAAGCATTCCTTTTCACAACAAATGTCACTATGTAAAAACAGAAATATACTCTCAAAGTAAGTGGGCTTTATTTTTTCAGCATAGTAGGAAGACAGATCTTTAAAGTTACCGTTAAATTTCCATAGGAATCTATAGAAGGAACCACAGGACTTCAAAATTAGATCTCAACATGAATTAGTTTTGTTTTGTAATAATAAAGTTTGATACTATAAGAGAGGTGAAATGCAGACATGAGTGAAGCAAATAATAAAAGCAAAGTCTACAGAGCAGTACAAGATTCCTCACACAATAAACAATATAACTAAGTATAACATTCAATAGCATATTAGCATGCTACTTCCCACAATCCATTACTGTAAGTTTCCATAACTAATTATAAGAAGAAATCACTGCAATATTTTCTGTATATAGTATATTAGACAGGCTTTCCTGCATTATTCTAGAAGAGTCTCAAGTTATAAAGTTAACTTAGGTTTCAATAAAACACAGACTATACTACTATCAGCAATTCAGACATATGAACCCTTTGGTATTCTCCTCAGGCATTTTCTATCAGTTCCAGAGTACTTCACCAAAGCTCATGTGTGATAAAACAGCAACTGCCCCTGGAGCATAATTTTAAAATAAGTTTTCTGGGAATTCTGGGAATTCTAGCTTGATTTTTGAAATGAACACACACACACACACACACACACACAGATCTTTTTGACTGCTGTTTAAACTTGCTGAAGAGTAAAGGTGTATGAACTAAGTCTCATTAATATTAATACATGCTTGGTTATTTTGTTCCCCGAACACTGTCACTTTGTTATACTAAATTAAAGCCCTGACAGAAACATCCAATTAATCCTCAGTAAGAAAATGCATTACTGTGTCACAGTTAATAAGTGGTTCAATGCAATCAGACCTTGATCATTTTCCTGAGCAGTTGGGTCCTGTGCATGCTATGCTTGGAACCAGGATGTCTAACATTAGCTCCCTTAATGATTACACATAGGTGAGTTAAAATGGACAGTCATTCTCTTTTCAGATGTTCAAGCAAACTTTTTTTTTTATTATTTTTACTGGGGATGATAAGAGCTAAACAGAAGAAAAACTTATGCGTCTTAAATTGTTATCATAAAAGTGATTCTAGGATTTAGTCTGAGCCATGGGGTATGATCTCAAGCTCAACATTGGTCATCAGCACACTTTACCCACTCCACAAAGCATTCAAACCACAAGGCGCAACTACCTGGAATGAAAGAACACTTCTGGATATGTCAGTATAAGATGTCAATATTTAGGCACATTTCTCCTGTAGCATCAGCAATTCAAGGTCCCTTCCTTGCTAATATCCTGTGTCTCTTGACCATATGCTGCCTGCAGGAAACATAGAGTCATCACAGGTGAAGATCCTACCTTAATGAGCACTTGAATGGACCCAGTGGATTTTGCAGACATGAAATACCAGAAGCTCATGGTACAAGCAGTGTTGGATTCTTGCCACACAGCACTCTTGAGATGTGCTTCTTCACCCCGAAGGCCCACCGGAGTAGCCTCCAAATACAAGAAGTGTCCTGGAAACATGGACAGGATTCAAATGGAATAGAGCAAGGACAGAAGTCAAACAGAAATAACAATGAGAGAATTAGTTCAGCTTTTCCATCTTAAGAATTTTTAATTACATTTCATATGATCTGAGCTGCCAAAGGCATTTCCATTTGAAACAGAAAGGAAATCTAATAGCCTTGCTTCTCACTTACTGACAGAACAATTTCCAACTGTGTGCTAAAAGCAAAGTATTTCACAGTATGCAGATTAACTGATCTGATGAGATATTTATGCAACTAAATCAATATAGTTACAGAAATCATTTACTGGACCTTCAAAGTTCCCAGTTGTTGTAAAACAATGCAAAGATTACCTATGCAATCTAGTCAAGGAATATGATGAGCTTTCAAAAATGCAGTCATCTATTGGGTGTGTAGATAAAATACTAATCATTTTAATAAGCAACATAAGACAATAATAAACTTTATAGTAAGGATTCAAATATCCACAACATTTTATATGGGAATAGTTGAGTGTTTTGGACATAGATCTTTCATTCTTTGGTTAGTCTGAGTTGGAGAGCTTTGTTGTGTTTTGTTTTGTTTTGTTTTTTTCCATAGTCATGTGGGATATTAATATTGAGACATCTTTATCCTATCCTATAGCATCCAGGAAATCTTTATTTGTTGACCAATGAGTCTTAAACTTGACTTCATCTATCTAATGCAAATATAAACCATGCCCAACACTTTTCATATCTGTGATATACAGGTAGAAGAGCAACGCACTCGCCAGGTTTCAAGTCCTTTCCCTTCATACACACCATTTCATTTGAATTAAACAACACCCATTTGGTATACAGGGAAAATTTTATCATCTCAATTTTACAAATGATACATTTGAGAATCTAAAATGTTAAGTGACTTGCTAATTATCAAATGAATGACATCATTCAGGTGTCATTTATATGATTACACATTTTTGTCTTTTAAGAAAGTTACTTGATGGAAGTACACATTATCATCTACTTATAATCATGAAATATTAGATTTTTACTACTCCATGTTATAGGTTAAATTGTGCCCCCCCCCAAAAAAAAAATAAAGTTATTGAAATCCTAATCCCAGTTCCTTAATGTGCCTTTTTTGGAAATAGGATCTTGGCAGTTAACAAGTTAAGATGTAATCATTAGGTGGACCCTGATCCAATAAGACTCCATCCTAATAAGAAGGGAAAATTTGGACACAGATACAGACTTGATAGAGAACGCACAACGTGAACACATGGGGAGAATACCATCTTTAAACTTCGAGATGCCTGAGGCCATCAGGAGGTAGGAAAGATGCCTGAAACAGATGATGCTCCTTCACAGACTTTAAAAGGAATCAGCCCTACCAACACCCTGATTTCAGACATCCAGCCTCCAAAACCGTGAGACCATAAGTGCCCACTGGTTAAGCCACTCAAGCTGCAGCACTTTGTTATGGCAGTTCTAGGAGAGAGACCGACTCATTAAATGTTTGATTGATTTCGGAGGCCCAATGATGGTCTTGCTATAGTTCTCTGGCAGGTGTCCGCGAGACAATGTGATGTCCATTGTGGATATGATTAGAGCAACAGTAACAACCTAACAACCTACCATTTGCATTTCCAAGTGTGTGGTCTTCAGGAGGTCTTAGGCTTTGATGAGCACCAACCCCCAAAGCCCAATCAAAGTTTTCAGCCAGGGAGTTTTGCCAGCCACACCAGCCTTTTTCAAAAGTACAGGAGCTGCCACATTCACTTTCATCAGTATAATCTCCACAGTCATCTACAAAATTACAGCTTTGCTCTGGTCTGTAGCATTTGCCATTTTTACATTCCTGATAGCCCTGTGGGCAATAGCCTAAAAAACAGAACAAAGAAAGGATGAGGTGACACTACTAACACTTTCTGTAAGAGAAAATTCACATTAACATATATAGAAATAGAAGGAACATAGTAGTCATAGATGTTTGAGGGATCTGACATCTCACTGCCCTAATTTCCTTAGGATAAGGATTTCTATAGATCTCTAATAAGAATAGTTCATAAATGAAGAAAAAAGCAAAGCCTTATTTTATTGATTTAGTAAAGGATCCCAAGTCTCCTCAAGTCCATTATTTCTTGTTAGCTATGTTCAAGGATATAAATTAGATCTTAAAGGAGGGCTTTCTATTTTTTTTTTTATCCTGAAATAAAATCTTCCAGATACTAAGGGCTTACAAAGGGACATTTGGAAATGCATTCCATTGGCATCCTTACACTCCAAAATTTGTCAGAAGTGAAACATACACAAGCTATTTCCTTAGAAATAAGACAAGTATAAGTAATAATTAACTTTCCAACAAATTTTTATTGAGAAAGCTTATTTATTTGTGAGTTTTTTGGAATTTAGAAGCAATTTCCCTACAAAGCAAAGTCAACCACAAAGATTTATTCACGAAGAACTTAAGACAAAGAACAATGTTTTTGAAAACCTGAATTGAACTCATACTTAGACTTAATACTTAAGTGATTTGGATCACTTTGCAATGAAAAGGGGAAAAAGTGGGAGCTAAACTTGGAGAACTTGAGCAAATTAAAGGACTATTACTTATAGAGCCAGTGTCATAACAATGCCTGTCCCAAGCAGGTGATCAGTAAATTTTAGTCAAATAAATAAATGAAAGAAACTGCTTTGAAAATGATAAACTAGTTCAAGGTACTACTATCCTGATTAATATTCAGATAGAAAATAACCACCTTGTTTTAACTATATCTCATTAAGAAGTTGTTCAGAGATTCAACTTGCAATATCAGTTTTACACTTGTTCTCTGATACAAGAGTATCAGAAATTTTCTTCCTTCTCATTTTTCCCACCTACCAGGTAGAACTGATAGGATCACCCCCTCTTCACTTCTAGATGAAGCTTCCAATGGTCTGGAGCAAGTGATCTGGGGGGTGAAGGTTGGTGTGAATTAAAGGTAGAAAGTGATATGTCAGGGAATTATAGAACAGTGTTCAGGTAATGGGGAACACTTATTTGTAAGACTTCAAGTAGAAGATTTATGTTTTGGATCAGTATCACATTGTAGAAAATAGGGGCTGGGAAGGGAGAAATGAGAAGAGATGAATGGATGGTCACTTCTCATTTTGTGTGCTGAAAATGAGCTGTTCCTGGACAGCTCATTCAAGACTGCCTAATTAAATGGACTTTCCACTTGCAAAATCTTTGAAAATAAGTTTTAACCATGTATTCTGCCTCTAACGAAACATGTTTGTTTGGTTAATTGCTAACATTTATCTGTCTTGCAGTGTGGATCAAACTATTTTAATTTAGGTGGCCAGTAGTTTTAGTAGATTGGGGTAAGAAAAAAGACCTTTAATGTTTCAATTACAGAGTTAGAATCACAACATTAAAGTATTTTTTAGCTACACAGAAATGGAGATCACTTTCATTAACCCCTCTCATTTATAGATGAGAATACTGAAGATTATAGATGTTAAATGACTTGCTGTGTTTTCAAAAACTGAGGGGAAATTTGGACTTGCATCCTTTTAAAAGTAAAATTAAAATGACTTGAAAAGAAAAGCAATGATATCAGGTCAACTATTATAATACATAAGACTACTGAAGAACAAAAGGTATTTTGACTAATAGGTGTGTTTTTCTCATAGGCCTTTTGAGAACATAACAAATTACTACATCATTTAAATTTATACAAGTTGGCATTTGTATTGATTCTGTCAATTCCAATTTGAGAAGCAAAAAAAAAAAAAACTTGTTCTCAAAATGCTTTTTCCAAAGAAACTGTATCAAGCTAAAATCTAATTCGTATACAACAAACAATAAAACAATTTGGATATATTTCTAAATAAAAACATCTATAGACCCCAATATATTGCATGATCAATATCAGCAACAGTTTAGAATAATAAATATGATGGTTTTACTTTTAAAAAACATAAATAGTTCCATAATTAGATATATAAAGCAAATATTCAACAGTATTAATTTTTAAGAGAAAGTAGTAATAAAGTTCACTGCCAAATGTATTGCACCCATAAAAAAAAAAATACAGCAATGACATATTTTTGATAAATGTCAAGGGAATTTTTCAACCAACATCATTTATCTATTTCCAAATTATTGTTATGCCTGTTGTTTCCTCCAAAGAAACTAGTTTTCTGAATAAATTTTTCTAAATAACTCATACAGATGGAAAAAATGTTCAAGATCAATTATCTGGAAGGAAATCAAAACCACAATGAGATACCATCTCACTCCCATGGAATAATGAACCATAGCAAAAACAAACCAGAAACAATAAATGTTGGCAAGGGTGTGGGGGAAAAAGGAACCTTAATGCTCTGTTGAAAAACCACAAAAATTGCTAAAAGAAAGACCCTAAATAAATTGAGATATATAACAAGTTTATGCATAATTCTTGCTAAATTTACATGTAATTCAACATAACTCCAATCAAAATGTCAAAAGGACTTTGCAGAAATTAACAAAATGATTCTCAAATGTACTATGGCCACACTGATGACCTGATGAGGATATGTAGTTCAGAAATGGACTCATAGACATATGCTCACCTGATTTTCTAATGTGTGACAAATTAGTGTGAAGGATTTTCAACAAAAAAGCATAAACTAAATTATATTATTGAAGAGCAATAAATAAAAAACTGGAAAAATAATCTACAAAGTATAAGGCCTATACTTTTCAAAGATGACAACATCAAAAGATAAAGGCTGAAATAAGAGAAAGCTAAAAATAAATAAATAAACAAGCAAGCAAATAAATAAATAAATACTAATGCAGTGCATGATTCTGAGCTGAATCCAAACCATGTATAAAGCAAAACCTGCATAAAGGATATTGCGGAGAGAGAGGCACAATTTGAACAAATTGGAATGATTACTTATAGATGGAGAATAAACAAAGGAAACCCCAGGGCAGTTCAGTAAGTAATGATTCATTAGAAGGTTAAAGCTTTAGTGAGGCTAGTTTGGGAAGAGTCCGTGGAAGTTGTATCTTCTCAGATGGGGTACTATCAGGTATATAAATTAGGTAATAATACTATATATGGGTTAAATTTAACTATACATTCTGCTTTAGAAAACAGAATACTGGCCCTCCCTGGTGGCGCAGCGGGTTAAAGCACTGCACTAAGAAGCTAAAGACACTTCCGCATGAGTTCAATTCCCGCCTGCCCCGGAGGAGACCACATGGCGAGGCAGACCTCTCCTGAACCGCCCGCTGCTCCCCTCAGCGGTGTACTTCGTGGATCTGCCTGTTCTGCACCCCACTCTGTCTCTGGTGAAGCTTCTCGCCGCCCCTGAGCCTCTGGCTTGTACCCCAATTCTGTATGCACAAATAAATATATCACACTAAAATGCTTCAGAAAAAGTAAGATTTTATATAAAACAAATGAGCAAACTGATAATAATTTGAGAATCTGTATGCCTAAATTCCTGGCATAGTTCTTGTAATATTTCTATGAACAGTAAACTAATTTTGTTTAAGTTGAAAAGTCATTTTTCAGTTATTAAGAATTCCCTCCACTGGCATCCTTTGCACTCAGAAAAAAAGCCAACGTCTTTCAAGTGTCCCCACAGACACTATAATCTTCCCCTATTTTCTCTCTCTTATTATTGACCTCTAGTCAAAGATGACTGGGAACACACCTGTAGTTGAAAAATTGGAACTAGAACTAGAGAATAAACAGCAAGGGGAACCCTGAGGCAGTTGAATAAGATGGTATTAGAAATGACTTACAGTAGGATTACAGCTTCAGTTAGCCTATTTTGGGCAGAGTCCAAGGGAGTTGTGTTTTTCTCAAGAAAACTCTCAGGAACCAGAGATAAATCTATAATTGGGTATCTTTATAAATTTAATTAATATAAGGGAAGATTAGAATAGACTAACACTTTAAATGGTTAGAGACAGTTTTGAGTTATATGAGTCATGAGTTAGCTCAGTCATTTGAGACAATGTGTCTTGTCTGTGTTTAAGCTCAGTGACAAACTGATCTTGTTTTTGCCTTGCACCATCATCATCCCAGAATGGCTTTGTCTGATGTGGATGCCACAAACCTGTTTTTCAACTATCAACGACAGCATCTCTAAGACCTAAATGAAAGCACCAGGTCAGGTTCTTATGTCAAGGGTTGCTTCTCATTTTTCACTTTCAATTCTATTTATACGGCAGGATGGTTCAGTGGGGCAGGTGATATAAGGTTAGAAAATAAAACCCTTTGGTTGTTTTCTTTGCAGAAAATAAAAAATGGCAGATGAATTGCTTTGGGACACATTAGAAGATATCTGAAAGACCTGAATTACATAAATGTATATACATATTACGTAATATGTATATATTAATCCTTTTCACATTGCTCTTTTAAATTTGCAGTAAAAACTTGAAAACTTAATGTGCTGTGTGAACGGCTTTAATGCTAGCATAGAAGTATGGAAAGAAATTCCACAAAATAGATGACAGGTGTTAAAATATTGGCAAAAAAAAGCTAGATGAATTATGTTTTACACTAAGGAAAACATGGAAGGAAGCCTAGTAAGAAAAGAAACCTCCAGGCTTTACAAAGAAGAGCATAATGTGGTTCCCCACTGGCTTGAGTTTACAATATGGCTGAAGCTGTAATTCAGGAAACAGCAGGTTTCTGAGTCAATGTTTCTTGGGCAATGCTACTAGCCTGAGGCTTGGGCTTAGCCTTCAACTGGGAACAAATTGCAAACTGGTCCAAATACTTTCCTCCAGCCTCCATGTTCTTCATTCCAAACAGTATCAATACAAATGTGCAAAGAATACACTCTACAGTCCTGACAGATTTGTTCCAGATGGATGATTTAGGCCTCAATTATGTAATTACTCATTTTTAATAACAAATGAGTCTGTATATTATGCTAACATTATAAAGCTAACATAGAGCTAAGGTTAATTCTATATTGGAAAAGCACTCAAACAAGAACTCAAGGGGCCTATAAAAATGAATATTCCTTAAATGATTCTCACTCTGAAAGAAACTTCTGATTTTTTCATGAAACAAGCACACTTTGAGGTTCTAATTTATCATGTTGAGAAAGGTAAAATAATGAGATTAATCATTAAAATTCATGGTTTTCTTAAGTTTTAAATTCAACTATGAGGAATATATAAAGACAGCCCAGTCAGAAACTGGGCACTTAAGGAGAACCTGTTTTAGCTGAGACACTATGAGCCTTGATCCAGAACAAAATTCTAGGTAGGATCTAAGACTAAATCTCAAAATCAAAATCACTTTAGAAAAAATTATATTTTCTATTTTTATGCAATCAGATTTGCTAATTCTTCCTTTTATGGTTTTTGACAATTCCATTTGAAATAATACTTCCCTATTTTGCCTAATACTGTATGACTTCATTTATTCTTTTTTAAAGGTTGCATAGTTTTGATTTACCTAAAATATTCTTTGGCATATGGGCTGAACAATAACCTCTGAAGAGAAATACATATGCATGACACCTATGCTCATCTATTTACTGAATACCTCTGCAAAGACATAAGAAATTAAAGATTGCCTTGGAATAGGAACATAAACACAGAAAAGAAAGGAAATGATTTGTAACCGATGCCCCTTTATGGTTCTACAATATGTGTATATTTAAATATTTGCTTTATTTAAAGAGTAACACTATCAGGTTAGGACAAAAGCTTGCAATGTCAGGTGCTTGTCCAAAGACAAAGAAAAGTGTTGACATTGTCACGGCTCAGCAGAGGAATCTTGCACAGACACTATGATGTATGGGAAGGAGAAGGCTGAACACTCCAAATGTCTGTGGAGGAAGTATGAAGTCAAGGGAGAACCAAATTTCAGTTTAGAAAAGAAGACATAAGAAATGAAATGGTGTATGAAAGCATTTAGTATCTATATACTAAATTTATAGCACACAACACATTACAAAATGTAAAGGAACCAAGGAATGTAAGCATGTGAAAAAAGGAATCAAGAGAAACTCAGTAAACATCATGGGTACTTTCCTCCCTTTATTTCCCACTAACACTTTCTGATTTTACCTTTTTCCTGTCTCTTAATTCATCCACTTTTTCTCAAGGTACACTCTGATCAATGAAATAGCTTCCTAATTGGTTGTTCTGCATACACTCTGCCCCTCCTGCAATTCACATCCCACACTGTAAGTCAAAGTGGAAATTGGATCCCTACCCTGCCTAAATGTTTTCAATGTAACCCTCTCATAGTTAAAGACCAACTTTGTTAACTTGCCCATACATCAAATCAAATCAAGACGAAATTTGTTAACTTGACCTAAAATCCAATGAATGTCTATGCAAGTTTCAACTTTCTAAATTTATCTTCTAACACACGCATCTCAACTCCCTACCACAGACCTACAGGTTTTCCTGCAGTCCTTCTAATCCCAGATACTTTACTTTATGTGGTAGATGATCTACCTCCAGCATTCCTCCAAAACTTGGTCAAATACCTCTATTATAGTCTCTTGTGTTGTTCTTCTTTAGCGAACTTTACTAGTAGCGTTGTACATATCTCCATTCACATAATGTACTCCACCACTATCTCTGGGGTCCACGAGGGACTGACATTGGCATGCCCTTAAAAAGTGCTCACTGCACATTAACAGAGTACATCTACTTGCTGATTCTCAATGATAAACACTTAAAGCTTACATAACAATATAAAGCAATGTCACTTTAATAAAGAAAAAAGAACAAATGAATGTACTGAAAGAAGCACTGAGTGAGCAGCATGCACAAGCAAGAGCTATCTAGGCGCTGGCTGACAGAGGAATTGGTATTTTGGTTGTTGGACAAGGATCTTTCCAGGTTTCATCCTTTTATTTTGGTTAGTAATAGCAGCTATTCAGTTTGTTCAAATACATATTTCAAATATTTAAGCAAAAATTTCCGTATTATGTCTCTAGACAGAATACTAAAGTCACAATCCCAATTTAATACTACCTTTATATAATTTGATCCTATAACAAGGCATTTTCCCTGTAAAGCCTGCTGACCTGGTAAAAACAAATTGTATGTAATAAAACTGACACAATAATTTAATTCAAAGGGGAAAATAAAAATGATGGTCTAAGCCAAATTCTATTAATAGAAAACAAAACAAAGCCACACTATTTATATTCATAAACAGCATTCCCATTAGTACAGCATATTATGTTTAAAATTAACTGGGATAAACTGTTTGAATTCATCTTACTTCATTCATCTTTTGACTTTTTAAAAACAGGATTAGAAAATGGGTGACTTTTCCTTAAAATGTGTATCACCTACCTGTCGGAGACCAGCTCCAACTTTTGAGGTGTCTGGAGGCAGGACAGGCAGGACCCTAAGATGGGAAGGTGTCGGCGTGCAGAGATTCCAAGAAGGGGAGAGGGAGTGAGGAAGACATGGGAGTTGGAGTTGGGTGCAAATCTTCCTGCTCATCTTTTTGCAGGTCTTTATTTATACTGTTTAGCAAGATTTAGTTACAATAATGCCTTAGGTAAGTTAATAAGAAACCGACATAAAAGTTTCAAAGGAAGAGGGGAACAATGCATCTTTTTCCTTCTACTTTATGGCACACTATACTATACATCTTTGCGATAACTTTCATGTATACGGATGTTTAACTGTGACTTTAAAGGATCAGGGTCTGGGAAAGGATGAGCTGTTAGCAAAGGATTTAAGAGTCCTAGGGAAGGAATAAATTGTGTTAGCATAGTCATCAGTGATAGCCTAAAGAGAAGCTAATGGCTAATTTAAGGTTAGCAAGGAGTAGCTAGTGTTTGTTTAGGAAGAGGTTAAATAAGATTAGCAGAGAGTAGTTAGTGATAGTTTTAGGAAAAGAGTAAATTAAGAAGAAGTTACATAGTTGTGCATTAAGCAAAACCTGTGTTGTTAATGTTGGGAAATTGTCCATGAGTCCTTATGCCCTGAGAGTTATCTTAAGAATCGCTTTTTGTCAAAAGGCCAAAGAAGTTTTCCAGGAGTCTTGATGCTCTGGGGTCTTATCTCTCCAGGAGCTTGCCTTTTGTCTTCAGTCAAAGGAATTTCCTGCCCAGGAGCAGCTCAGCTTGTACTTTGCCCAGGCCAGGTAGCCAATTTAGAGCTAAGGCAAGCCAGTTACAAACTGATGTTGCTACAATATTTTTTGATATTATGATTATACAAAAAAGGGAGGTCATAACATAAGTTAGCAGTGGAAATTCTGATATTTCAGAGCTTTTCCCGAGCTATCCGGAATCTGTCAGACGATAGCCATTGCATAGCTTGTGTCACCTACCTAAAGTAAAATTTTTTTCAGTATTTGTACATATGACAATATGAGCTCCTGTGAATACCTGGGTAGTGAATATTTCACAACATTATACATACATGGATATATTTCATGTATGCATATGTCAAGTTATTATATTAATTTAACATATATAAGGAAAGTTAAAATAACTGAATTATAACTTTAAAGTTAATAGCAAATTTTAGTCATAATGGTAACTACTATTTATTAACCATCCTCTATATGCTTTATTCTAGCTATTTCATTCATTTTATTTCTAGTCCTGCAAACAACACTGTAAGAAATGTTATTCCATTTTCAACTGTAGAAATTAAGGATAAGGAACCTAAAGAGTAATTTTTAAGGTTATAGCATCTAGTGTGTATGACTTTAGTTCCTGACTTTAAAAAATTTACCAAATATACATACAACAAAATAATAAGATATTAATAATGGCTTATAATGGAATTATCAAATGTTTAATTCTGCCACACACTGTGGGATGATTGCTGTGTACATGTTACATAATCATCAAAATCACCCAGTGATACAGATACCACTGGCACAGAGTATCTATCATGGAGTTGCCCCTGAACTGAACAATTTATGTCTTACTATTAAATACTTAATCTGATTAAACAGATTAATGAAATATGCTAGAGGGAAAGGATAAAAGTCCTAACTTCATGTGTCTATTTGAGCAATAAAATTCATATACTATGTCCCTTTTGTTTTCATTTCTGTGCTCACTAGACTTGGGATAATAATGGGTAGGTCATAATTGTTGCCTTATGAAGGGAGGAAAATCCCCCCTTTAAAGTATCTTATCCTTATTACTTTTTATTGTAGTAACATTGGATTACAATGTTGCTTCTGTTTTAGAGGAATAGATCTTTCCCTTACCTGCATTCATTATACCACACCCACTCCTAACCCTGAACATGTAGCAACAATAAGGAATTTAGGAAACCTGGGTTGCTGTGTCTACATCTGTTGGAGAATCTTCCAATAAACTATGAGAATAAACATACAATGAGTCACCATGATTAGAATCAAACGTTTCGTCCAGTCAATTACAGTCTCACACGGAGGGCAGGTTATTCTACCTCTTAGTTGAAAGCAGAAAGAGCTGACAAACATGTCAATGAATGGATAAATTAGATTTTGTAAAAACTGGGTAGGTGTAGTTTATTAGCGTTTTTCTTTGTATTTCCTTGCAGTAAGAATTGAAGTGGTCAAGCTGGTGAATTGATTGTATAAGTCAATAAAAAGGGAGTACTAAAAGGAATCTAGATACAAAAAAAAAAAAATGAACCTACAGAAGAATAATAATTGGGCTACAAAGTCACTTTGAGAGTTTCACAAAAGGGAGGTAGAAGCAATTACACAAATCAGTGGCTGAAGGATATAGTCATATTATTTGCTTAGAAAAGCCACAGCAGCACTGAATACTATATTATAAAGAAATGTCTCCCAGCGATGTAAAATAAAGTACTATAAAAAAAATGAAGGAAGAAATATTGAAGTGCAAAATGCCTGAATTTATGTTGAGACAAAGCCTCAATGGAGACTTAAAGTTCCAGGGTGTGACTGATAAACGTTCTCAAGGCCACAAAACTGCCTTACACCCAGATAACTGCTTAAGAATCTCCTGCCACTGTTCTCCCTGTTTGCTTCCAAGTATAAATGGGCCACCACTTAGACAATAAATACTCTTACCTAACTGCTCATGGCTCAGACTTTGGAGAAAGATCTTCTCTGGACCTGCCAGCATAAATAAAGATTTTCCCTCCTCCTCTCTGAGGGCTGCCTGGTCCCCAAACAGAATTAACATTCAACAGAAAGAGAGGAAAAGTGAGTTGGAGGCAAAAGGCAGTTGTCCTTTGTAGGGATCTCCAGACAATAACATTTGAGTAGAAGAGTCAAAGAGCAGGATGACACTACAACATTTGAGTAGAAGAGTCAAATAAAGAGCAGGATGACACTACAACATTTGAGTAGAAGAGTCAAATAAAGAGCAGGATGACACTACATAAGGCTAGTTAAGAAATAGCCAGTTGGAAGCCCTATAGAGGGAAAGGATTTGGAGTTTTGGAAGGTCATCAAGAAGTGAATGTGGCTAGATTCTAAGGAGCAAGATGCTGAGTCCCAGGGGAGGAGCTGAGGTATGGCGCAGAAGGCAGGCTCTGCAGTTTTTATGGGCTATTATAAGAACTTTGGCTTTACTTTGAGATGGTAAGTGACTGACTTTCATGCTTACAATCATGGGATATTTGAAACATACGAAATAAAAGGATCTTTGGCTGGCACATGGATGGAAGGTGGGCTATACAGAGTAGCAAAGAAAATGGAGAAAGTGAAGTAGGAGTCTATTACAGCAGTTCCTTTGCACAAGGAGGAAAATCTAGATTAGCAGTAGAAAGAGTATTAACCAAGTAATATTGAGAACACAGTGATTATTCAACAAATGTGAGTTATTGTCGTTAGAATGTCAGCAGCATTGGTGAAAAGTAGATTAATTGGAAAATATTTGCAAGAACGACCCCATATAAATATTTGATGGATTGAAAATGGGTTGATAATCAGAGTGAGAGAGGCCAAAAATTGCTTTTAGGTTTCTGACATGAGAAACCAGATGAATGAAATAAGCACTTAACTGAAGTGGGTCATGAGGAAAACTCAAAGCAGTGGAAAGTCCTATTTTATTGTAATTCACCAAAAAATAATTTAGACTCATACTAGAAAATAATGCAAATGCTTTATTAATATAAATATTTCACAGGACACTAACATATATTACCTATTATCCTCATCTCAATTTCCAGAAAGATGCAGGGATCAAAATCCTTTGTATAGGTGAGAAAACTGAGCTTGAAGGAGGCATAAATGGCTTTGAAGTCTATAAATCATAAGATACATTATCATAGCACATAATGCACTGGCAAATATTGAGTGTACTGCTGTATTCAACTGTTTTCTCTGGAGAAAGATAATGCTAAATTTTTCTTGAAATTTACTGATAAGTAACTATATATATGAGATGTTTATACAGAAATGGGGGAATAGCCATCAATTACTTAGAATAGGTTGAAAATTGGATCAAAATCTGAAGAAGTCAAAGAAATGAAGGTATTCAAAGTAAACAAATTATTTCTTCCTAAAGTTTTTGAAAATTTCAAGAAAAAATCTTAAGCTACAGACAAATGGATTTTTTTTAAAAAATAGCCTATATTTTTTCCACATTGTTGCATAATCAAGAGGACAAATAATTTTGATGAATACATAAATATGTCAGAGAGTTTTAGCTATTCCAGTAACAAGGCTAATTTCAATAAGCAAAATAATTGTGTCAGCAAAGAACCTAAAGTCACCACATTAAAGTCAATTCACAGACATGGTGACTCAAATCTGACTTTAATCAATTCCTTTAACCTTTTTGAATAAATATTTTGCTATTACTCTGCTTTGTTTTACAATTATTCATTAACAAAGACATAAACTATAGACTTACAGAAAAGCAACAGATTTATCACTAGAACCTAGAATATCATCAAATATATAGCATTCACTCGATGCATGAATATTGTGCTGGATCAAAGTGGAATACCCACCTGAGAAGTTTGAACCTAATCGTTTAGCATAGGGAAGCTATTTACTAATCCTCAGAGGAGTGACATGATTGGAGTACTGTTCCAGAATTTTTTTTTTCACTGTAAAATGGATTTCATGAAGTTGGAGTAACTGAAGGCAGCAGGCCTTATCAGTCTCAACTAGTTTCTTTCATTAGATATTTGACACACTGGGAAAATGACCCAGAGAGACAGTGACTTACTCAAGAGTATAGTTTTAACTTTGAAAAAAAAAAAATCGTAGACTCATTAAAAGTTTCAAGTCCAATATTCTTTTCACTATATAACATTGTGACCTATTGTTTAGAGTCTGTTGGTAACACTAATGCAAAATCCAGAAAAGCAGTATCACCCTTCACACCTTATTCATTTTTCAAACTATAATTGGAAATTAACTAGAATAACCTCACCTGGTCCAACTTTATTTCCAAGGAAGTATTGGACATAAAATCACGTGAAGCTGTTCCTGTGAACAGTAGTTTCTAGTTACATCCAAATCTAATAACACTCATTAATATCAGGAATCATAAAAACACATCAAGTCTAAGAGTAATTACTAGAGATAATATTTGTAAATAGAGATCATACACTCGAATGGAATTCTTTGAAGTAAGACACCCTTCCTAGGAACGAACACTGGGTCTACTCTCTCAGTGTATCTGTTTGGGACCAAAGACCATATTCTGCTCTGGATCACTTAAGAATTAACCACACTTAACTATACACAAACCTTAAATCATGTCAATATTCTATTTGCAATTAGGTGAGCCATCATATGCCCTTTGCATTGTTTTTAGAATAACCAAAATAGAACACAAACTAGATTATAAATTTCAAATGCAGAGAAACAGAAAACACTAAGAATACTATTTAAAAATCCAATATTCAATTTAAGTCCAACTATAATATAAATCAGGAATTCTTTAAAAATATATTTTTTGAACTGGGAACAAGTCTTGTGGGGCCTAACGTGAAACATGTGGGATGTGAGACCTGATCTTTGCTTTCTATGAGCTTCCAAGTTTCCTAGTAAAATAAAACACTCATACAGGAAACAGAAAAGAAGCAAGACGGCTTTCTGACTACTGGTTCAAGAGAGTCATAGAGGCTCAGAGCAGTTACTGGGGCTGGAGGATGCTGCCACCCAGTGGACACCGTCTACTTTTAGTTTGGCCAACAGCTCCCTAAACCAAGTCGAGACAGATACCATTTCCATATTCCAAGACTACTCTACCAAATCTGAGCTTTGTTTTGGAGGGAGACAATGTTTGCATTTTCCGAGGATGATTATTATACAAATATTCACAAAAAATTAGTTTAAAATAAGAGCACCCAGTGGTGTGCTTTATAAAAAGTAATGCAAGAAATTGTCCATAGAAATTGCTTTCAGCATTGAGTAGTTGGAGCCTAATATCATAACAGTATTAATGCATCATTTCTGGATCTTAAATATCAAATTTAAAGCCAATTGCTTCTATTTTTGGAGAGATCTTTCAGTACTATATCATCAGTTTAGTGGAGAAAATCAGCATATAAGGGAGAGGGTGTTTTTTCTTTCTCAGTTCATTCACTGGTAGAAAAGAGAATTCAAACACTCCTGTGTGAACACACTAATTGTAACAGACCCAGTCAGATGATGACAAGTTGACCTTGTGCCATAGGGAACAAGACAAAGGCATTGACAATGACTAGAGTGGTATACTAGGTGCCATCAATTATGCTTCTGAGTCAGACAGTCACAATGTCTGAAACAGCTGGTGTTATAGGGGGCACACTAAATTAAATTGGTGATAGTCAACAGCACATTTTTAACTGGCCACACAATGTTGGTTATACTGAGAAAATGCATCTTTCAACAAAATTGCTCTGCTGTGTAGAAGTCATTAATAAAAGCTATTTTCCTCCTGGAAAGATATTGGTTTTCATAAAACGTGGGAAGCCTATTTGGCGATCTGTTGGGCACTAGTACAATCGCTGCCTCCCTACAAGTATTATTTGTATTCAGGAAAGTCCCGTCTGAGCCTGATGGGCATTCAGAGAACAGCAGGTAAAACTTCAATACCAATTATATATTCAGTAAATCTGCATTGGAAGATAACGAGAGTCTGAATGTTCTTACCCAAATGATTGTAATTATTTCCCTTCCTAATTTTATTCTATTTCCACATCCAGTCAGTCGAATACTTGATTCATTTCTCAAGAGAACCAGGAATTCAAGTGGTGGACTTAATGGAGCATATATAGAGGGTGATTTATAAAGATGCACACCTGAAACTTACATGTTTTGATGCAATGTTACCTCAATAAAAATTATTTTTTAAAACATAAACATTTGTACATATCAATTTTGCCCCATTTTATTGTACCTACAATGGAGTATAAAGCTTTCTGTTTCACCTGAACATGGAAAAATCTCAAAATTATCCTGTCCCTATTTTCCTTAAAGTCTGTCAAGTCAGGATACTAGGGTCTAGGGTTAGATAATGGAGGTCTAAAGGAGCACTGAAGAAAAAAAAAAAGCTAAAACCTTGACCTGGGTTTTCCCAGTAGCAAATGGTTATATAGGGGTACCTTCTATTTCAAACTGCTGCAACTGGATGGCTTGGTTTACTTTGTTTTTTTTTTTTTTCTTTCTGATTTAGGAAAGAGTGTATTTTGGCATCTTTTTGACTCAAAATAATCAGAGACTCCTACATAAGACTTCCTAATTTGAAAAACAAATTTAATGGAGTCTTCCAAATGTTGAATAAAGTGAGAGAAGATAATAAAACATATCATTCTTTGCTGATCACCAGTCATGATAAAGGGCATCATTCTGTCATTTATCCAGCCAACATAAAGCACTCTGACTAGTGTCATCCATGGGATTACCCATACTTTGACTGACTTTGAGCAAGGGTCTTCATGCTCACTATAGTACTAGCTATAATATAGTCATAGATCCAGAAATCAGAAGTAAACATCAAATATTCCTGACTAAATTGTAGTGGCTTGAAGCCATAAGTCACATGTTAGATGACTTGGTGCTAGCATTTGCCCTTAAGAAACTTGATCATTGCTTCTCATAAAGGCACCAGTCAAAGCTCTAGCAACTCCGTGGTCTATTTTCTAACAAGGTTGTGGATTTCCCTATTCTTTCTCTAATTATATGCCTGCATCTAGTGCTCCAGAAGCACACTGCTCTCCAGAGAGGTTTCTCCATGCCACATCTGGGAACTCAGAACCACAGCTCCTCTCCTTTTGTAACAAGCAGCAAACAGTCCTGTTCCTCACCCCTAGGAACAATCAGCCACACAATAGCTACTTTAGGGTGACCCTGACCCACTTAAATGTCTTTGTGATGAAGTAAGGAGACTACTCAATAGCAATGACAGTATGGCACAGTCAGAAGACATGAACAAGATTGATGGCAAACTTTCCCTCACAATAACAGGTTAAAACTGAGTAGAGGTTGAAATATTTGTAAAATTAATGGTAAAATGGAGTCAACCAGTCTTATGTGACTTATGCTATGATAAACCCTAATTTTCTGGATTATAAAATATCAAAGTAAATATAAATAGACATCTGTAAATTTTAAAAATGTAATAATGTTTTGGTTAATTAACGTAATGGTATTATTTCAAGACACTTAATTGAAATATGACTGGGGTAAAACATTATATTGTATTCGAGTGTGCTGCATTAACGTCAACATTTGCATATAGTACAACTTGAAAGCTACTGTAAGTCTAGTTTCCATCCATGACCACACAAGTGATCCAGTCTTTTCAACCTTTTGTCCCTTTCCCTTGTGGTAACCAACATTTTATTCTTATAATGTGAGAGCTGGTGTTGCTTGGTTTTTTCCTTGCTTTGTTTCTTTATGTTCCATATGTGAACTGAAATCATGGTGTCTTTCCCTGTCTGATTTATATCACCAAGCATAGTACCCTCTAGGTCTATACATATTGTTCTAAATGGAAAATCCCATCTCTATTTTTATAGCTGAGTAGTATTCCATTGTGTATCTATATCCATCTTTCCCCCCACTTATCTGGCATGGGCCAGTCAGTTTTTTTCATACATCCACTCTTGAAAATTATGCTGCAACAAATATAGCAGTGCATGCTAGAGCTCCCTTTTCTTTACATTCTTGCCAATATTAGTTGCTTCTAGTCTTTTTGATAAAAGCCATTTTCACCAGTGTGAAATGATACCTGATTATTATTTTGATTTGCATATCCCAAATGATAAATGATGAGGAACATTCTTTTTTACATACCTACTGGAATTGACACACATTTTTAATAGAGAATTCAAAGTAAACATAAGAATAAACATAAATCTAAAAGTATATGAATTTGCTCCTTTGCTCTAGGGAATAGATAGACCACTCCTGTGTGTGTGACATGGGTTAGTTGACTCTCTTCACAAGCCATCCAACCTCAAGACTTTTCTTATACTAAAAAAAAATAAGCAAAAACCATAAAGGAGAATCTTCCTTGTCTGTTTCCCACATGCATATTATAGTACTTTAACATACCTGTAACCTAATCCTATTGTTCATATTATATTAAACAATATCCTGCATCTTTTTATCCTAGCATCAATAAGAACCACCTGATACACAATCAAAATTTGAACTGAATAAATAGAAAATATTTGTGACCTTTAAAGCCAATATACCATTTCTAAGATTAGATATCAGGAATTTGGTAGTAACTAAACCTCACATGTGTCTTGCACATTGTAGATACTCAAATAGTTTCAATCACAATCTGGTCCTAAGTATATCCATGAACCTCATGAGAATTGTTTATAAATGAACAGACTGGTCTTGGAACCATCAAAAAGAATGAAGAAAATGAATCAAATGAAATGCAATAAGTACTAGTCAAACTATCACAAAGTATTTTAAGGAATGCAATAGACACTAAAAATGCACTTTGTAAGTGCTCTTTTCATTTGCTCTGCAAATACTGTCAGGGAGTGTTTTTAGTGCAAGTCCCGTAGTGGGTAAATGGGCTATGATACCTGTTTTACTAGTCTCATAAAGTAAGCATTATGTAGAGAGAAGAGCAGAAGTAAAGAAGGAAGAAGTGAGAGAAAAAAAGGACAGCTTATTTTTAAAGACATATTTTTAGCTCTTTAATGCCAAATTATAATGTCAACAACCAAGAATACAATTGACATGGTACACAAATGCACCTTATTAGTGTTCTAATTCACTTATTTCTGTAGTTTTTGAAGTTCTATTTTTGGTGTTTGGAATGTTTTACAACTCTCAGTTTTCTAAGCACATGAAGCTTAATGCTATTTGCTGTTACGTACATTAAAGAGAAATTTCTCTTCTCTATAAAAATGTCCATCATCTCAGGGATCTCTCAGAGAAGGAGATAATGAGAGCATAACTTCAGCCAGTGTGTATCTGGAAGCTTACTGACTGACTTTTGTACGTGAGACAACCTTCTCTGTGGGCAGTCTGTGAAAAGAGGCCCTGAGCAACTCTCCAAGTTGCATAAAGACACAGGGAAGCAGTTCACTTAATGTGATGCTTCCCTTCCTATTTCTTTGATACTCATGGTCTCAGGCTGTGCACTCATTTGACAGGACAGGAAAGAAAAGCACTCTTACTACCAACAGTGGCTTGGAGAGGGGTGACAGGAAGTAATTTGTTTTCATAAGAGATTAGAATTAAGTCAATTTACAGAAACCTGACACTTAAAACTGCTTGAGAGGCTCATGGGAGTAACACCTAGTGTGATAATTCTCATAAGCTGTATTTTCCTTTCAAGTCAGCTCAAAATGTTTTTGCATTTCCCTGATGAAATTTTTGATGATTGACTTATTTAAAACAATGTGACAGTTGTATGTATTTGGAATATTCCAGATATGATATGGTAATATTATTGCCTATTTAAATTCCATTGTGTTTGGGAAACATATGCTATGATTCAGTTGAATTTAGTTGAATTTAGATTTAATTTAAACTGGTTTTAGATTTCAATTGAATTTAGATTTGTTTAGATTGGTTTTAGGGTTCAATATCTTAATTGACTTTTTCATGTATGACTCAACTCAATTTTAGTATTTTGCTTTGTTTTGCTTTATCTGTATATAAGTTTCCTGTTGCCATGACATAGATTTTCATAAATTTTGCTACTTATACAATATACATTTATCTCAACATGCTGTTTGTAAGAAAGTCTCAGCAAACCATCTTGGATTCTAGTCTTAAGGTCTCACAAGACTGAAATCATGGTTGGGCAGGATGGTTATCTGGAGGCTTTGGGGCCAATAGTCATGGGAAATCATTCAATTTGCTGGCACCTACAAGAGTAAGTTAGAGGTTATGATTTCCTTGCTGGTTGTCAGCCTGTGACTGATCTTCTGCTCCTACAGACCCCCTGCTACCTTCTCAAGTGGCCCTCTTCATGGTCAAAGCCAGCAACAGCTTTTGTCTAGTAGCCAGAGAAAATACTCTGTTTTTAAAAGGGTTCACCGTGGCCTTACACTGTAAGTTAATGTCCTTATTTATCTTAAGGTAAACTGACGAGGTTTTCATCACATAGGGAAAATAGCTAGGTGGATGTTTGAATAAATAGGGATCTGTATTCTTGGTGAGAGTGTGAGGGCCAGCTAAGAATTAGGCCAGTAACACCCTGGACAAAGCACTTTATAAATGTGAATTATAGTGGAACGGTTGCTTATGTTAGTGAAGTTTTTCTCTACTTATTTTCTCCATTACTGAGAAAAGAAAACTAAAATACACAATATAATAGTAACTTTTCTATTTCTCTTTTCATTTCTGCCAGGTTTTTCTTCTTGTGTTTTGAAACTTTGCTGTTGGGTATATATAACTTCAGAAATAAATCCTTTTTGAGGACTTTCCTTGTACCTGATTATAAAATTTCTCCTTTTACTCCTGGTAATATTTCTTGTTTTGAAAGATATTTTGTGTGAGATTATAGCATTCTTATTAGTTTTATTTGCTATATTCTTCTTTATCCCTTCTTCACATTTTGATTCTTATTCTTAAAGTAGGTTTTCATAACAGAATGCAGTTGCTGAGTCTTGCTTTTTAATTTAATTGATTGACATGTTCAGGTAATCTAAAATTATTGAGGGTGAGAGGCCTATAAACATCTATATTGGAGAAATATAATTATAGACATATACCCTTCCCAACAGAATGGTGTGAATAGAACAAGAGGAGAAAATTTTTGAGTGACTGCTTTACTGGAAAATCTACCATTATTACTCTTGACAATACCCAGGTAGGTTACAATTTTACTGAAGACATTTTATGAGAGTTAAACAGATTAACAGAGGTAAAGCAGTTGCAAAAGCACAATTGTGCTGCAAGCATTGTCAACAAATAAACCTCTGCTATTTGCACCACCTTCCTGATATTTGGGGATATGTGCCGTCTTACTGACAGATCTGCTTTGCACTTAAATAGAGCGCATAAATGTGATAGGAAGTTGCACAAATGAAAAAAGTAATTGATTTGCTAAACTTTGACTTTTATAAGAACACTACAAAACAATGGTTTAATGTAGATTATTTTCCTAGTGAAGTCATGCCAAGCTTAAAGGATAGGAAAAAAAAATGGTCTGCAAATCTGAAATAAAAATCACAGGAATTAAAATTAATAACAGGCAACATACCATGCAAGCATACAGATGGGGATTTAATTGCAACACACAAGAGGGAGCCAAATTTTATAGTTACTCTTTTTTCTTTTTCTTTTTACAACAAGATGATCCTTTCAGTAGGATAGCAAGTATAAAGTACCTAAAAAGAACAAAACCAGGATTGATTTTATCTGAATTCTATAGCAGATAAAAATCCCAAATTACTACTTCCTCAATACTATATTAAATAAAGCATAAATAAATTCTATTATAAAGAGCAAAAAGTTATTATAATCAGGAAATATAAATAAGTAAATATGTCATTAAGGTTGTGATCATATAAATCCTAGCAAATAAAGCAGGAAACTACTCAATGTTCTGACTTATTAGCAATGGCTTTCTAGATCACTTTATTGTAACGTATATACAGTTTAAATAACTTCAGCATTTAAAAATAACATGTATACAGTGTAAGTATTAAAAATATTTGAGAGCAGCTCTCCCTGGTGGTGCAGCGGGTTAAAGCACAGCACTGAGAAGCTAAAGCTACTTCCATATGAGTTCGATTCCCGCCTGCCCCGGAGGTGACCACATGGCGTGGCAGACCTCTCCTGGCCCGCCGGCTGCTCCCCTCAGCAGTGTACTTTGTAGATCTGCCTGCTCTGCTCCCTGCTCTGTCTCTGGTGAAGCCTTTCGCCGCCCCTGAGCCTCTGGCCTGTACCCCAGTTCTGTATGTACAAATAAATAAATCTTTAAAAAAAAATTTGAGAAGTAGTTAACACATGTACCTATTCAAATGAATTTCTTTGGAAAGAACATAAAGATGTCAAAATTAAAGCTTCTTCACAAATAACTGTTCAATTTCCAGTACAAACAATAATTTATGCTAAATGAGCATAAATTATTGCATTCAATTCAATTGCTTTTGTACTCTCCACTATGAGAGAAAACCAGGCTAGTCACAAATTGTTTTGAATTGATAAATGTGAGTTCTCAAATAGTCAGTGCAAATCTAACCAAGAGAAAATTCCAATTTTCAATTTCCATACTGACCTACATTTTCAATTTGATGTCTGGCTTATAGCCATGAAATAGTGTGAAAAATTGCCAAAGTTTTTTGGCTAACTGACCTTTATAATTATTAGGAAGACATTGTGAATAATGCCCAGTCTACAAGCCAAGGCCAATTCAAAGTGAGGAATAGCCTACATAAAAGCATGAGAAACTTAGACAGAGAAGGCAATTCCGTAAAGTTTTACAGAACTGCTCTCTTTGTGCTTTAGATCTCATTCCTTTTTATTATTTCCTTTTTGTGTGTGTTTAATATTTGCAAAATGCAAGGAAGAAATCTGGACTATAATGAAAACAATTTTTACATATCTTTTTAAAGATTTACTTATTTATGTTTACAGAATTGGGATATAGGCCAGAGATGTGGTGGGCACCAAAAACAGAGTGGGGAGCAGAACAGGCAGATCTACTGAAATACATTGCTAAGGGGAGCAGTAGGAGGGTCAGAAAGGATCTACCACACCATGTGGGTCAGCTCCTTGGCCAGGGATTGAACTTGTGCTGCAGTGGCTTCAGAGAGCTCCATAATGTGGTGCTTTAACCCACCGTGCCACCACAGACAGCCCAGAAATAGCATAAATTTTAACAGTAGCTTATTTACTTTCTATCTGTTTAAATTTCACATTTCCTAAGATTTTTCATCTTCAAAAGTCCAATTAAAATAATCATATGGCCACAGAACTTTAATTAAGAAGCATATTCTTTTGTCATCATTAATAATTTCTATTGCTTATTTATGAGTATAGCCACAATGAAAAAATATGATCTGACTAGCAATTCCAATCTGAAAAACCTGCTGATGTTTAAAAAGTGGACAATATTAACTCTTTAATATACATAGCCTCTTTTATCAAGCTAAATTTTCCTATAATTTAGCCATTATATTTTATATTGAAATCTTCATGCTTCACTGTACCTCAATTAAACCTATTTTTCTAAAAACGAAGGAAAGAATAAGGTAAGAAGATCCAATATAATTATTACCACATAGAGGAGTGAAAGATTGAAGGGGAAAAGGTATCCATAAAGCAGTAACTGCAAATTTTTCGGAATTACTGAAGCAAGACAATCTTCAAATTCAGAAAGATATTTTAAACAGGTTGAATAAAAACAAATTTGTCCTAAATCGCATGATTTAGTGAAAAACCAAAAAAATGAAAAAATCTTATGGCAAAAGGTAAAATGGATGCAACTTACAAAGAATGATTATTAAATTAAGTTCGTTTCTTGATCACATAATAGAAGCCAAGAGATGGTGGACAAAATCTGTTCAAAAATATCTGACACAGGGGCCCTCTCTAGTGGTGTAAAGGGTTAAATTGAAAAACTATCTCAGCCACTGTCGCATGAGTAGATCCCTGGCCAGGAAGGTGACCCATATGATATGTCAGAACTCTTCTGTCCTGCCCTCTGCTGCCTTCAACAGTGTATCTCAGTAGGTCTGCCTATTCTGCTCCCCACTCTGTCTCTGGTGAATCCTCTCATCCCTGCACCACTGGCTTGTATCCTTGTCCATTTATGCATAAATAAAATATATCTTTAAAAAATCTAACATAGAAAATTTAACAAGCTAAACCCATATCACCATTATAACTGTCTTCAGAAATTATGTTGAAATAAAGTAGCTATCTAATTTGAGTTCAATTCCAAAAGATTATCACTAAAATAACTTCTCACAGATGTATTTCAAAAGAAAATCCACAAGGAAAATCAGAGATATAAGTGGAAAAAAAATAATTAAGAAACCTGGATCTAAAAAGTTTTAGCCATTTCGCTTATTAATCTTTAGATAAAAATATTTCAAACTGGGGCCCTCTCTGGTTGTGCAATGGGTTAAAAGTGCTGCACCATAACACTTGCTACAGCTGCCTCACTGCCAGTTTGATCTCCCCACCAGCAAGGTGACTCACATGGCCAGGCAGATCTCACCCACCCGCTGCTCTGCTCAACAGTGTACTTCATCGATCTGCCTGTTCTGCTCCCCACTCTGTCTCTGGTGAAGCCTCTAACCACTCTTGCACCTCTGGCCTGTACCCCAGTTCTGTATGCATAAATAAATAAACCTTTTAAAAATATTTCAAATAGAAAACATGTTTATTTTGATGTAAGAATTTTATAAGCAATTTTGAAATTTTAAATGATATTCTGATTAGATCATTTTATTTCTGTGATCTTCCATATGTCTGTTAGAGCAATGATATGCACTGAAAAGATCAAATATCAAAATAATAGCATTCAGATACCATAATTTCCAATAATCTTTCCACCCAATGAAAAAAGTGACACATGTGGGGAAAATGTAATTGAATAAAGAACATTTCCTTGGAACAATGATATAATTAAAAATAAAAATATTTTATCTTTCATCTTCCCACTGCTACATAAGTCAAATAAAGCCAATTGGCTTTATAAGGAATGTTGAAACTTCCAACATATTAAGTTTATAAGGACATGAAATGTGTTTCATTTCATGCAGTCACACTTTTCTTCCAAGATAAATTTAATTGTGTTGTTTCACTTACTGAGCCATTCAAAATAGCTTATTATATGCTCTTTCTTAGTTTATATTTAAGTGGAATATAATTTGGGTTTTCAAAGAAATGAAACATAGTTTAATGTTAGCTCTATAACCAAGTTGTAATTTTTAACGTTGCTTGTAATATAAATATTTCAGTAAGAATCAAGTTGGTGAGAAACACAAATTTGTAAATTATTTAAGAGATGATAACTGCAGTGCTATGCTTTTTAAGAGTTCCTAGGAATCAAGTTACAAATGGGAGGGAACATATTTAAGATAAAAAAATCACAGTTCTGAAAATTATGCAATGATATCAATAATGCTAATCGTTTAAATGCAAATTAAACATTATAAGCTATCAGGTACTGAAATTTAAATGATTACAGTATATATTCAACAAATATAAGTTGCTCTCTATGAAAAGTTCACATGACATTGTCTTTTAATTCCATCCATGACATTCATCATTTACACACAATTTCTTTATTCTTATATACACAAATTGGTTTTCTCTTCCTTCTTCCATGCTCACCTTTTTATTTATTTATTTTGTGTCTTTTCCTAATCTTTTTTATCATGTCCTATGATCCCACTGATAAACACATCTTTATATATTCTCAGGGCTAAATATCCTGCAAATATTCTCTATAGCATATGCACGGTAATCCTTTATAATGGAAAATGTATGATATCTCCCTTTTTGGGACTTTGCAGTGATTCTCCACTTCACTCCAAGGCTGCCCTTGTAATAACAACCTCCCTTTCATGGCTTCTCTGATCTCCTACCCCATGATGTTCTTCTACCTCCAAGTTGTCTCCAGCTGCACTAATCTCTCTTTATATATGTCAAGTACATTCTTCATTAGGTGCACTCATCTTCCCATGCGTGGAGTGCTCTTTGAAGGAGCATCTCCTTCAAGCCTTTGAGAAATTTTATTATGTTATTTTTTGTTATTATGTTATTTTCTGTGCTTATCTGTATTATTTCAAGATCTGTTTAGGAGGGAGGATCTGCTACAATTAGAAGAAAGTAATAATTTATTTAAATATTTATCTATTAGCAATAACATTCAAATATCAACACCTTAATAATTTAAATATTAGTTGAAAAGTAATATCTACTAAAGGGATAAACTTATAGATGTCTAAATGGAGATCTCCATAGATTGTGAAAGAGTCATTAGAAATTCTAGCATAATAGGAGGGATTTGGATTCAGTTGAGTTTATAACTAGAGAGTTTATGAAGAAAGAAAGAATTTGGGCCTCCCAGATGGCACAAGAGATTAAGTCTTAGCACAATGAAGCTATCTGCAGCTTCTGCAGCTTCTGCAGCACAAGCTCGATCCCCAGCCATGGAGGTGACCTCTCCTGTCTCACCCACTGCTCAGTGGTGTGTTTCAGTACATCTGCCTGTTCGGCCCCACACTCTGTCCCTAGCAAATCCTCTTACTCCCAGCATTTCTAGCCTGTACCCCAGTTCTTGTATACATAAATAAATAAATCTTAAAAAAAAGCATTGGGTTAAAACTTTAAATTCCTGGTTCAAAGCCTAATCAAGATCCATCATAGCTGTGATAGCCTCAAAGGAATCTTTTCTTGCTCATAGGTACTACCATGCATGGCAAAAGTTACCAGAAGAACTGTTCTTAATGGGAGTGATACAGATGGACACACAATCCCGCAGCCACCATTGTGTTTACCAGGAGTTCTGCAGCTGTAGATTTAGTAAAGAGAGAGAAACAGCCACTGGCATGGATACTCCACTCCCTTCCATAGAAAAAGTGAGACAAAATGAAAATTGGTAACTCAGAGGATGCATGGGCAAGAGTCAGATAACAGACAACTAAGTGCAAGTCATCCCCCCATGGTCTCTCAGATTCCAAGGGAGTTATTCATAGTAGTCAGGGTCTTATGCCCAACAGTGGCAGCAGAGCTGTGGTGTCAATAATGACTGACATGGTGGTGGCCATTGCTGAAAAAAGTGGGGCACACAGTCTATAAAGGCCTCCCTCTCCTGCTGGGCAACAATACAAGGGGACATAGGTGTGGGGGTTTAATCTCTGTATTGTGCCCATATCATTCATCACACTTTGCTAAGCACTCAAGCTTAGTGAAAAAGACCCTATGCTACAGAGAGAGGAACAGCAAGGATGTGGACAAAAATTTAGAATTTTCAAAGCACCAAACAGAACGTGCTTTGGAGAGAAAAGAAAGGAGACAGAGATGATCTATGGGCCCAGAGATTTTCTCCATCCTCTACAGGACTGATACTGAGTCTTTGAGTCCCAGCTTCTCCCATTTACCCCTGCTGCCAACATATAGAGAAGAGAAACAAACTAAATTACGCCTATAGCATCCCAAGCATCTCCCCCAAAACAAATAAGGCAATGCACATGCCAAAGAAGCTGGAGCCTATGAACACAAGATGGAAACAAGACAACCTAATCAATAAAATGGCAAAAGATCTAAAAAAACAAAAACTCTTTTCCAAGAAGACATATAGATGACCAACAGCCACATTAAAAAATGCTCATAATCACTTATCTTCAGGGAATGCAAAATGAAAGCCACATGGTATACTATTATAAATCCATGTGAATTACCCAAATTGATAAAACCTAAAAGAACTATTGACGAAATTTGGAGAAAAAGGAACCAGCTATGCAGACTGGCTCGGCCTCTTATGGAAACAGTATGGAGGTTTCTCATGGTGTTAAAAACAGATCCACCATATGATCCAGTAATTTTACCCTAGTATCTATCTGAAGAATACAAAACACTAATTCAAAGGGGTATGTGCATATATATACATATATATATGCATGTGCACATATGCACATATGTATGTATACACATGTACATGTATGTATGTGTATATACATACATGTGTGTGAATATACACACATATATACACAACTCAATTGCCTACAATTGCCAAGTTATGGAAAAAAACATAAGTCTCAATCAAACACAGCTAAATTGATAGAGATGTGTACTTATAACTAGTGGAAAACGGCTCATCTATAAAAAAGATAAAAGTTTCCAACTGAGATATGGCAATGGCTGGGGGGATTATGCTAAGCACAATACCAAGAGGTGTGAACCTATACCCCTAAATTATGTGCAATGTTATAAACCAACATTATCTCAATAAAAAATACAACTAGAATTTCATTATGGTTAGCATTTATAAACATTATCATTTCCATTACCTTCAAATTATATAAAATGTTCTTTCCATAAAATTTGTGAAACATTATCAAGAAAATATGACCTACATAAATGCCCTTATCCTTACTATGTACAATGGTAATATTTGAAAAAATAATTGCTTTCTAAGTCTTAATAACAATAAACAGAAAATGAAATTATAAAACAAGATACCATTTACAACAAATTACTCTTCTAAATACTTACAATTATTTATTTAATTTATATTATAACCATACTGTAATTAGCTTATATGGGTCAATAAAATTAATGAAAATTCATTGGCTACCTTAATATTTAGGAAGAATTTTAAATTGGTAATGTCAATATTAGCTAATATGCAACAAAACAATATGTAATATGATTAGCAATATGCAACATTATTACATTTTACTAAAACATCCTGTAAAGTAATAATATAGTGGTATCATTTATTTAAAATTGGTGCACAGGTAAATAATGTGAGTGTAGTTGCAGAGTAAATATTTGTAAGATGCTTATTATGTTATGTTATATCCAAACTGATTTTAAATACACTAAAATATTTGTTATCATTTCTAGAAAGATCCTTTATGCAAGATTTATGTTATTTTGTACAATATCAGTTCTACAATATCTAAAACTGAAAGATGGATATTTGTAAGATATAGTAATCAGTAACAAAAAGAGACATTTGGACAACGAGAAAGAGAAGGGACTGACAGACAGCTAGTTACCCTAGTGAGGAAACTGCTGTTCTTGTTGAGACAGATGTCAAAAAAGAAGGACTCCAGTAAAGATTCTTATATAAAAGAAAAAGGAAAGATGGTAGAGTTAGTTTGGCTATGAACTATTATATTTAAACAGAAGACACAAATTTTTCCCAAAAGACTTAGGGAACATAAAAGAAACAGCTTTCAGACTTTAAAGACCCAGTCTAGCCCTTGTCACTCAATTCTGAACTCCCAAATGAAGAGCTGGACAGACAGATCTACTATCATGTGCCAGGAAAGTATTAGAATAATATAGCCCCTTCTGACATGCTTAGGAAGTATGTTTCTAAAATTCAGATGTTCTAATTTTAAATGCTATATGCATAGTTAATTCCCCATCATTTAAGTGGGAAAAAGTATAATGCATTGCATATCTATCTGTTCTAAAAATATAAGTAAAAACACCAAGAAAGGTATTGTTCGCTGTTGTGTTTGCAAGGGCCACATATTATTTTCTAAGTATGTATTTATTAATGCATACAAGAACGGGGTACAGGCCAGAGGAATGGGGGTGAGAGGTTTCACCAGAGACACAGTGGGAAACAGTACAGGCAGATCTACTGAAATACACTGTTGAGGCTCAGAGCAGTGGGCAGGTCAGGAGAGGTCTGCCTTGCCATGTGGGTCACCTCCCAAGGGCCACATATTTTAAGTCTGTGATGTCTATCACTATGAATAGTTGGTCTTTTTCAGTTTCCATTGTTGTCTTCCTTATACTAACATTACATATTTACAAGAACAAATGTAATAGTGAATACTTAAATGAGGTATTTGAAAACTTCTTCAACTATTTTTCAATCTGTTCTTCAAAGACAGCTCTCATTGCTCAACAATTCCCCTTTGTCCTCTCTTCTACTTACTTTACTTTGTCTCCCCAATTTTTATTACTAGGTGCACCTATTTTTCAAATTGTTCATAGACAAAATAACAATTGTATGTGAAAGACTGAAGAAATACATTCAGGGCAAATGCATAATAAATGTGGCTTGTAGTGCATTTGCTGCTAACCAAAGCATGAAATTTGAAAAAAATTGTTGTCAACCAATTGTATTTGGGATGTAATTTTTCATGTACAATGCACTGATCATAAAATATTACAGTGACTTATGGGTAAGTTAAATATATTTTCAATATAGTTATTAGTGCCTAGCCAACCCCTTCTCCCCAAAAAATTTAAAAAAAACAACAGAAAGATACAAGTATTCTATGTATTTGTTTAATGCTAGTTGTTAAAACCACATTAAACCAAATCAAACCATCACCTTTTGTGAATCTTAGTGCCATTTCCTTACTCTAATTATAAATATGAAGCCAGCAAACTTAGCAATTAGCTAGTTTAGATGTTTTGTGAAAACAATTTCTTGGAAATAGGAGAGGCAAAGGATTTCTAAACTCTTTCTCTGAACAATGGATAGAATAAGACATAAGAAAGACAAGGATACATATGATTTTAGTAAATTTTCAGAATACAAATAATTTTATAATATCACCAGAAAGGATGAGGGAAATGAGATTCCTGAAGGCTGACAGTATGCCAAGTGTGTCTGAAACATTTTATTATTATTACCTTAATTACCTTTCAACTCACTCAGAAGTAAAGCCAATTTAGACAAGGAAAATATGAATTTGACAGATTAATGGATCAGGCAACATTGTGTAGGTAATAAACAGGAGAATGATGCAAATTCATCCCTTACTCAAACAGAGGCATGTTGAAGTAAGCATATTTACTTCAACGAAAGTAAATTATAGAACCAAGTAAAATTAGCCTAACTTAGGACTCCGCTTGAGTTTGTAAGTCAACATTCTCTTCAACTTCTTAAACTAGTACCATATAGTTTAGGGAAATGAGTCATAGAAAAGAGGTGCTTATCTACTTTGTGTCCATTGCCAACATACATTGTTTCAGATGTATTTATTATCTTTTAAATATATTTTTTACATCATTCTTCATTTTGTACATTTTTCATCTCAGTTGTAATCCCCGTGGACTTCCCACCACAATTCACCCGTGTGCCATCCATTCTCTAAGTAAAATTTGGTTGTTTTATTCTACGATAAGCTTATAATTCATATTTGGAAATAACTGGATGATTTAAAATACATACACACACACACAGACACAAGTAGGACTTGATACCTGTCTTCATTATACTTAGAGTATTCATTAAATGTCTTCCAATAACATAAAGAACGTGATAGGGGTTATATTTGCATATGGACATTCAGAAGAGGAATCTTGACTTTTTTCTTATTAAAATTCATAAAATAGTTATTTTTACCCATCATCATTTAGCAATTAACAAAATTGCCATCAAAATAAGCTCTTAAATATAACTTTGAGTCTAGAGACTCAATAATAATTTAATATTCCTTTTGCTAATAAAATCCTGAGTCTTATTTAACTAATTAGAATCATTGATTCCAGATTCAGAAGCATCATCTTAAATATACACATTTTGCCTCCTCTTGTCATTTCTATTTTAAGGTATCTTTAATGGAGTTGTTAGTCTATGCACATTAATATAGATGAAAAGTCTGCATGAAATAGAGTCATTTCCAAAAGTTTAATGGATATAACAACTACTTGTGGAATGTAATAACACTTACCTTGTTTTAAGTGAATATCCCAAATGTTGTAGTGAGAAATTAAGATTCATAAAAATTTTTTAAATACATACATATTACTCATATCACAACAAAAATATTGTATTATTAAGGTATTCATAAGTGAACACTTTTGGAAGCAATTTTATGAGCAAAGGCTTACAGTTAATTTTTTTAGTTTCAAAATAATTTTTGTCTTCATGAAAGCAATGAATTACTATGTACTTAAGTCACTTTTTAATCTATCCCTTCCTTCCCACCTTGCACCTTATAAAAACAACAAACTAAATTAAAATGTACCTTTTGGAAGAGGCACTTCTTGTTCTTTCACGGAGTGATGGGATGGTAGACAACTCTTCGTAAGCACAATGTCATCCAGAGCAATGTCACCATGATGGCCTTGCCCAGTTCTCCCTTCAAATTCAAGGTAGAAGTCTTCATCACCAGACAGTGAGAGTTCTTTTCGCTGCCAGAAATTGCCTTGTTCTGCAGTAAGGTTTAGTAGAACCTTCTTTTGATCTGAGACTGATACCTGGATCAAGGTGAGTGATCCAATACCATTTCCATACATGTGATAATAAAAATTTATCTGCAAGCAAGAGTGGAAATATTTTATGTAATTAGTAAAATTAATTCCACTTTATTTCCAATTATATCACATTGCCTTTCCCTTTCTAAATGGAGGAAAAGTAAATCTGTGTATGTTATTGCTCTGTAAGTACTCTAACACTGAGTGAAGTTAGAAAGCCTTAAATCTTATTTTGTGATATATAGAAGAAAATGTTTAAGAATCAAAATCAAATTTCGTGAAGAAAATGAGCAAATTTTTTTCTATTATTTCTAAAAGCAGAATTTCTCAATAAAATCTCAAAGATCACTGTCAAAAGTGAACTTTTTTTTATCACATGTCTGGAATTATTTAAAAATCAGGCATTATATAAAAAGACTTTCCACAATTACAAAATGACAGGGACTGAAGAAGATAATGTTCAATTTTATAAGATAAATCATTTCTTCAGCAGAGTACTATTGCTTCTTCCAGTATATTCTTACACTCAAACTACTATTTCAGTTCTACAAAATCCTCAGGTTCAACTATATATAGCAAAACACTTAAGCTTTTGTCTTGTCATCTCTGTGAGTGAAGAAAAACTAATTGTGAGTGGTCTTCACACAGGAAAAACATTTTTGAAACACTAGTAACTATTATACTCTAGAGAAAAAAAAAGAACATACTTAAAAGGGTGAAGAATGTGATTAAACAATATATACAATACTTCCCTCCAAAAGCATCAACTAATAGGTAGTAAGTCTACCCAAACCTTCTAGCTGTAAAATTTTCAGATACTATTCAAACCATTTCTTCTATTGACTTACCTTTCCAATATGGCTTTAAAAACTATTGTGACCTGCTTAAGGAGAACTGGTAAAACCTAATGACATGATTTGTTAGAAAGAAAAACAAAAGGACCTGGGGCCAACATATTCAGATTAATAGGCACCCCAAAAATTTGTCCAGTGATGTAGTTCCCATGTTGGATCTCTTGCAGTCATAAGTATGGTCTGAGCCATGATCTGCCTTGTAATGTCTTGTGTAACAAATAAGACACATATAGCTTATGTAACAGTGGATACTTTACATTCTTCTTGAAGTCATTTTCTGTTGAGGCCATTAGGTAACAATGCAGATAAACATCACTTACATTTCTACAGAGAACAAGTGATGACAACATGATCTAGGCACAGGCCAATTCAAGAAAGTAATTCTACTAGGTTCTAAATTCTTCTGAATAATCATTTGCACTGGAAATTGCAAAATTACACAGAGGTTTGATTTCTTCCTTCATCAGTCTATATCCCTCCTGCCATTCTTAAACGGCAGAAAAATCTCAGAGTGGATGTTTTCTGCTTGAAGGTATCACATAGGTCAAGTGACAGGATTTTCACGAAAAGTTGGGGGCCACTCTGCTGACCTGATAAACATTTTCTATATATGAGAGACCCAATCATTCCAGTGTGACCTTTCCTTACTTCTTTGTATTCAATCTATATCATAAATATTCATAAAATGAACCATTCATCATTAATTTTTTGACATTTCTTCTAGGCATACTTCATTATTCTCACACAGTTGTTTAAACAGTGGGGACTGCAGTTCTGGGAGTAAAAAAATTATTGATGGATGAAATCTTTAGTTGCTAGTTTGGGGGAAAAATCTTATCAGCATTTTCAGAAGAAGTATCTAAATAGTAAAGCTTATAAACAAAACTGGAATTTTATACATTTAATGATTAATTTTTAATTAGCTTCCTAAGCCTAAAATTATGTTGCATCTTTCAAAATAGCATGAATACACAGAGATAGATTTACAGTTATAGACGCAACATATATAAAATCAAGTATTTGGGGGATTTCACTTTGAGGAATATCAAGTGATTTGGAAGGTAGTGAAAACAGAAATATATTTGATTAGAACTCAGCTTCTTGCCACAGTAGTTAAAGTTTAATATTATTCTGTATGATTTGTTACATATATTCTACACTGCTAGAGTTTAGACTTTAGAGTTATCTGTCTAAAACTCTCATTTGATCATGACATGCTTCCAGGAAATGTTGTCCATCAAGCATACCTGAGGAGAGAGATCAGTCCCTGGTAGTTAAAATATGAAATTAAGATGACATAGAAAACACCTATGACAAACTAAAGTTGTAACATACATTAACTCTGTGACAGTGATAGATTACTTTGACACAGAGGGACAAGTATCTGTAATCAGTGAATGTACAATTGGGGAGATTATGAGCATAGATTTTGAGTCTCTTTGCCAGGGTTAGTGCTCTACTGTGGAGGTAGGTATATAAACTATTATAATTTGAAAATAATAAAGATTTCAATCATGATATTGTCCCTCAATCTGATTCTTTAATAAGCTAGCAACTTTCTGAATACAAATTTAATCTGCTGGCCTGCCCTGGTGGCACAGCGGGTTAAAGCACAGCACTGAGAATCTAAAGCCTCTTCCTCATGAGTTTGATTCCAGCCTGTCCCGGAGGTGACCACATGGCATGGCAGACCTCTCCTGACCCGCCAGCTGCTCCCCTCAGCAGTGTACTTCACAGATCTGCCTGTTCTGTTCCCACCTCTGTCTCTGGTGAAGCCTCTCGCCGCCCCTGAGCCTCTGGCCTGTACCCCAGTTCTGTATGCACAAATAAATAAATCTTAAAAACAACAAAACAAAAAACAAATTTACTCTGCTTATGGTGTTCAGACATTGGGAAACATGCTAGTCAGAATATGTGAATTCATTATTCAATTTATCTATATATCTATAATATATAGAGACACATTTATTTATATATTAGTCAATCAGTTAATCAACCAGCTAGATTCTTATGCAGTCATCTCTGAGAGCTTAATTTATATCACATGTAAAGTTGAATCCATTTCCTTGCTACCTGTCTCAAATCCTATGAGGCATAAAAACACAATCCAGCAATCTATAAATAGGGAAAAGTAGAAGCTACTGTAAATACACAGTGATTCTCTGAGGCTGCTATAAGCCTGTTCTCTGAGCAATTCAGTTTTCTTTACACTTTTATTACTCTATGAACATCTTCTGCAGGCATCCACAGAATGGTCCTGTCATCTTTTCTTCCTGCCCATAGAAGTCCTTTTAGGATCAAGTTCAGTCTTCCCTTTTCCCTGAAGAATCTTAAACTATTTTATCATGGCTCCAACTATCTCTAATATTAATTCCTAGAAATATTTCTGTACTACCTGTTTATTATTTGTCTAATAATGAAATTCCCATAATTCTAATAGGTACGGAACTTACATGAAAGTTGTTGGTAGTTTATTTTTTCTTTACTGTACCATTCATGGCTATGGGTGAAAATTTTCAATGGATCACACAATTTCAGCACATATGGAATTGATCTACAGCATAGCTCCTCCCCTACTATGCATACTTGATGCTTTCCCTTGCTCCTTCCACTACAAAACTGAATACATCAAACCCACTGTTGCTTATCCTGGCTATTCCATTTTGTGTATCTGACTTTTCCCTATCAGCATTCGCTCACAGTATAGCTGCTTCCTCTCCATACCTTGCAGTTTTTGCTTCTTCTACTTATAACCGGAGATGAAATTCTGGCTGTTCTCATGGGCTGCTGAGGAAACAAGCTCTTGATAAAGATGTAATGACCAGAAGAATCTCGCAAGGTATGGTCAGCAGCTGGTTCTGTGCCGACAGATGGGACACTGCTAGGTTTCAGAATCCATTCAAAGTCGTCATCCTGCGCCTGCTCCCAGGAACAAAGGTCAAACTCAAAATCACAGCGTTCACTGGATGGACCTGGAAAATATTTCCCAATTGAAAGTAGAAAGAGGCAATTAACCGACACTAAGACAAGCGTTACAAAATTATAGTGATCCCACCACATCATATAACATCAAAATCTACATTATTATCTTAACAGACACATTAAAGTAGAATATTTTCATTTGTTACATACACACATCTATTTCCATGAATGTGTGACTTTATTTCTCCACATAGATGACTCCAGTCACAAAATAAATAAGAAAATATTTAGCATTGCAGACATTTTCTCCTCCAAATACCTATTTGAACAAAGTAATTTATGTCTCTCTTCTCATTTCTGCTTCTCAGGTCTTTGTAGGGAATTTGGGCAGTTTATAGTCTACAGAAGAGTTTGAAATGGGAAATGGTGCCTAAAGCAAAAATTATCAGAAATCATTATATTATTTTAATTTGTTTAGAAGTCTGAGATCAAGGTGTCAAGCTCTCTCTGATTGCTGTAAGGGAGAATACATTCTTGCTTCTTTTCAGCTTCTGTTGGTTAACAACCACCTGAGCATTCCTTAGTCATGAACACTTTACTCCAATCCATGGTGTTCTCTGTGTGTGTTCACATCCTCTTCCTTCTATGGGTGTTTATGTTCATATTCCTCTCTTCTTATAAGGACAGCAGTCACTGAGTTAAGGATCAGTTAATGAGGTATTGCTTCACTCTAATTTATCAGACCTGCAAATCCTATTTCCAAATAAGATTAGAGTCACAAGTTCCAGGTGGCCAATGTTTCGGGAAGAAATAATACACCCCAAGACCAGAATGTTTAATCATATCATTAGAAAATAATAATAATTTGACATTTTTTATTTTACTTTGTGTCTTACATGTTCATAGAGTATCAGTCATAGAGTATCAGTCATATTAATGGTATTCTTACATAATCTTGACTTTAATGGAAATAATTCCATTGTTTGCTTGCTTAATTTGATAGATCATATCGAATATGTTTAAATGCCATTGTAGGAATATTATCCAACATGGTTTAAAACTTAAATATTTTTAGCCCTATCACTTTATATTTTTCAGTGATTTATTTAACGACATTAATAGTTTACTACATTAAGACACTCTAAATTTTCTAAAAGCCTCATCTCAAAGTGCTTAGTTATTTTTTAACTGGAGTTAGTTTGCTGGTATTTCCAATTTTGCACATTTACATTCACAGGGCATTTGAATGATAGTTCTCTTATCTAATTTTTGGAACCTTCACTATCAGTGATATATTAACATCATAAAATAAAGTATTTCATTTCATATGGCTGAAATAGTTCTTTGGACATTATCAATTCATTAAAATGCTATAGAATTCAACAGCATCTATCCCAGGAGACAAAATTGCAGGACATACATTATAACTTCATTGATAGTTAATGGTCTATTCAGGATTTCTGCTTCATTAGTTAATTTTGGTCATTTTTCTCCAAAAAATAATTAACCATTTCAACCTAGCATTTATCTGTCTTTGTATACTCTTGGGTTAACATGTCAACCTTTATTTATATGTCCTCCTTTTTTAAAATTAAAAAATCGGTGTATTTTTATCTACTTTGAAAAGTGGTATTCACTTGTATTTGTAGTTTTGTCTTGTCTTTTTGTTTTCCAAATCAGTACTTCTTTCTTCTGATTTGTTTACTATTATTTTATATTTTGTGACTTCTATTTTGAAAATAATTTTAGAATTATAGAAAAGTTACAAGAACAATATAAATATCTCCCATGTACCCTTTAATAAAATTGCAAGTGTCTGTATTTTCCCCACTGGTCTATCCATCTATGGATGGATATCTACACAGGTTTTTTTTTTTTTTAAATAGTGAGAAGTATGCTCATTATTATGCTCTTTTATCTTCATGTTTATTTCCTATAAAGAAGGATGTGTTCCACTGTAGCCACAGTAAGATCACAAAACCAAAAAAAAAAAAAGAAAGAAAATAATAACAGTACTAGTATCTTAATCCATCGCCCATATTTAAATTAATCAATATTTATGTTCTACATGGGTATCTTTTCCTCAGTTAAGAATAACACCCAAGATCACATTTTGTACTTGTCATGAATCTTTAGTATCTTATCAGCAAGAATTTTTCTTCCTTTATCTTCTTTAGCCATGTTATATTCTGTGAGGACAAGTGAGTCATCTGATCCTTACAATTACATTCAGGTCATTCATTTTAACAAATTTACCACAGAAGTAATCAGAACCTTCTCTGTACACAATATCAGGAGGTACAATATTGATTGTACCTTGATATTTAGTTTGAATTATTGGTTAAGATGGAGTCAGTCACATTTCTCCACTACAAAGTAATTCTTTTTACCTAAATAATTACTCACTTATATACAAATACTTGGGACTGCAAAAATAGGTTGTCCTCATCAAATATTCAGTGATAAATATGCTATTTACGTGGTAAAAAGAAAAAAAAAAAACAAAACTCCGAATGAGTCTCTGTATCAATGACAAATGACAAAGTTTAAATAAGTTGTGGGTTCTCAGATCCATACTGTTTTCCTTTAATCTATGTCCTCTACTTTATATACTATTTTTATTATGAAGTAAAAATAACATTTGATTTCTCTGCCAAATTGTGCTTTTGGAGTATATATTGATTTACAGAAAATTAAAATAGCAGCTTAAGTGGATCCAAATGCTGTAGGAAGTAAGGACAGGATGAAGTAATTGATTGCTGATGAGCCTCTACAGTGCTGGTGAGATGTGTGGTGAGAGAAGACTGCTAGCTCATACAGATCTTTGTTCCTGAGTCATGGAGTCAGAGGAGCTGAGAAGTCATATGTTCCAGTGTGTGAACCAAATAAGAGGAAGGGCCCTCTCATGGCCCCACACGCTGCCCTGAGGCCCTCCTTCTCTTGGCTGGTGCCCTCTGTCCCACTTCACACGACAAGTCCACTGGAAATAGAAATCACTAAAATTGAGAGTCTTCTCCATAGAATTGCCTTATTTCTTGCAACTGAAAAGAATACAAGCAAGCTGATGAAGACTGTAGGCATCATGGTATACTTAAAAATGAGACTCCTGCTTTAAAGATTTTGAATTATTTCTTTAGGTAAATCTAAGGTTAGCCTTTTCCCATAAGTTAATTTCAAAAGTGATTACCATAGTAATTAAAAAGAAATCCTACCTTACTGTGAGGGTTAGTGCCTAACAAAAATGTGTAGCAGGTAATTTTCATTTATAAAGAATATTTTTTCCTCCATCATATATAGTCCTTGGAAATGCATGACCTAATGTAATCATAAGGATCATATATAGTTCTTGGAAAGAGTTCAATCTTTTCGTTCTGTATGTTATTCCTGGGTGGCATATTTCTATCTTATGATATTTTGGAAATTTTCTTAAAGTTGTGATACCTTTAATTAACCCCCCCCCAAAAAAAATACAAAAAGTGAAAAAAAAAAACTGAAAATAAGCCTAAATTCTTGATTGGGTGTCACACTTCTGAAGTTGGTTGCTATGGTGGTTTTTAATTTTCTTTCAATCTGGTTCTTCTGGGTTTAATTAGCGCATCCACGTTTACAGTATACAAAGGATAAATAAAACCACTCATAATTCATATAGCAGATTATAAGAGTATTATAATTAAAAATAACATTTAAGACCAGGAACGTAGTTGAATTTTTAAAGTACACAATGAACATAAGTAAATACATAAAAAAAATCATGCATGACAATAGTGAATACCAAAATTTGGCCTTCTTTCAGTGTGTGTTCTAACATTTTTTTTACTTACTGTAGGGAACTTAAAAAGTTTTTTCTTCCAATGTAATATCTGAATTTAATTTTTTTTCTCTCTACCCACACTGAAATGAGTAGCACCACTGTCTGACCTCCAGTATATCATCATCCTTTCTCAAACACAGATTGAATTCTTAGAATACCCATAATATTGGAATCCAAATACAAAGAGTTCAAGCAAACTCTAATAAGAAATAAGTTGATATTCTAATTACTAGGAAAATGTGTTAAGTCATATTTTGGGAAGTATATTATTGTTAATGATATTAATAAAACTCAAAAGCATAATATCTGCTTTGTTTGACAGATAAATGTATATGTTTGTGAGATAGTTAAATGGAGATGGAAATGAAAAAAATATAAAAGCACTTGGCACAGAAAATAACTTAAAAAATAGCATAAAATTGTCTTAAATATTAATGTAAAATTCAAGATTAGTCAATCATCTTTGTACAGTTCATATATTATTAATAAATAAGAAATAATTCATAACTGAAGGACTAGTTAAATGATATAAATAGGATTTTTATGACTTTTTAAAAGATCCATTTTTAAACAAAGATGTCATGATAGCTTAGGCAGGCAGTGAACCATAAACTAGGATCAACTTTGCCAGTACCAATGTTATCTGCTTTGATAAAAACTTCACCATTCCTGTAGGTAACTTCTAAAAAAAGCACTAAGGTATGTCCTACTTACCCCTCAGGACTTCTGTGAAGTAAAAAAAGCACTAAGGTATGTCCTACTTACCCCTCATATAGAGATTAGTACATAAAAGAATCTTGAAAGTTAGAAGTTCTATAAAAAATATCTTACTGAACTTGTTGATATTACAGATTTAGTTTAAAGTGGTAAGAAAAAGATCAGACACTAGTAATCTAGCTCAGAAAGTATTACTAGTGGTGGTAGAAGTGAACAATTTGTATTCACTTCATTTGCAATGAAATGGAGCAATAATTATACTTTTTTTTCAGTTGCAGAGATTTGCTTGAATGAGTACATATGGTCCATTTAGCTAAGACAACTTTAATATGTAATAAGTGCTGCTTATTATGAGTTGTTCTCCCCTCAAAATATTAAACACCTGATTTAGATCTCCTTGAGATCATTTTATATAATGCATATATTACTTGGGTATTAATATATTTGATTTTTAATAAGTTACATCTCATAAGTGACACAAAGTACTGAAGCTCGTCTACAAACTTGAATTGACTTTGGTGAATGTTTTGCTTGTTTTATTTTTTGCCCCAAAACCATCTTTCATAGGAGAAATACTTATTTCTATTCTATCCTTGACGGCACCTGTTTTCCAGTTTATCTTCAATTACCTCACACACACACACACAGTGCCATTGACCAGTTTTAAGTGAATTATATTTCTATGTTAAGTATGCTAGGAGAAAGAAGTACATTTAAATAGCTAAATCAATGTCTCTGTCTTGACTTGCCAGCTGTACCTACTCTGTATGCTTTAGAAAAGAGGTCAGTCATAGGAGACAAAGGCAAAGGGAAGAAAATGGAACCCTACTACTTACTGCAAATGAAAGCAGCTTCATCGGAATTATCAGCACAATCATTCACAAAATCACACAGCTTGTTTTCTGCAATGCAGTGTTTGTTAGCACATGTGAATTCTTGAGCAGTACATTTTCTTTCTGGGCTAAGAAGAGGGGAACAACCTAGAAATGAAATATCATCCACAGCTACATCTCCCATGTAGCTGATACCACGTTTTGCTCTGAAAATAATCTAAAAGGGAAAAAAAAAGACAACTTAAATTGAAATTAAATGCTCAATATAAGAAATTATAACTTTTTACTAGGATTATTGAGCCCAAGAAAACACAGGTACACAAAAGGTACTCAAGTGTCTGGATTACATTTAAACATTTAAATATGTGATATAATGCTCTGTGAATAAGAAACTCAATGAGTGTTTCATTATTAATGTGTTTATCTGCTATCCCACAGATACAATTTCAGTTGCCTGTCATGTCCAATTGATCAAGTCCTCATTTACATCCCAATGCTCCTTTCTATGTGGTTAAGATTCATTCCATAGACTTCAACACTGAAAGTGATTAAACTGTTTTAGAAGAGTAATTATGATACAAATTTTCTCCAGTGGAATAGAATCAAGGTCAATTATTTTGGAAAATTTTGGAAGAAATGTAGCACAGCAGTTAGAACCCTGACTTAGAGCTGATTTGATGTGTTTAAAGCCCATGTCTGCCAGTGTGTGATGATGAAACTAGGGTATGGTAACTTCCAGGTATTTGTATACTCTCTTCTATAAAATGGGAGAAGATAGTAGTATTCACCTTATACACTTATTGTGAAAACTAAAGGATTTTAAATATATTTAAATTCATAGATAGCACTTAACACCTGGTAAGTACTATGTGTGTGTTTATTCTAGTTATGCATTTTTTATAATTAAAGATGAAATATAAATTTGAGGGTTCCTAAATAAAACTCTAAAAACTAATCAGTAATGATGATTCATCATATACTTTCTAAAAATATGTTACATTTTTACTCGAAGTTTAAAGGCACTCATCTTCCTGAGGCTAAAGAGAATGGTAGAGTGAAAATGGAAGAGTCACAAACAGTATATCTAACTAATTATTCTGTCTCCAGTGCAGTAAAAGGTGTTTAGCACATAGTCAGTGCATGGGTTTTTAATTGAAGGAATGTCTAACATCAAATACTCACAACCCATTCATATTTAGTTTTAAGATTCAAACATGGTATAATTTGGAGTGCTTAATATTTCTCCCTCTTAAAAAATCCCTTTTAATGTTATCTTGAACATAGTTTTGCTGTGAAAATAATATGTTTGCACAGGACTAGTTAAGAATTCAGGGCACAGAGAGTAATAGTCTTTGCACGAGTTTGATCCCTGGCCAGCAAGCTGACCCACATGGCACAGTAGACCTCTCCTGACCTGCCAGCTGCTCCCCTCAGCAGTTTATTTCAGTTAATCTGACTTTCCTGTTCTCCATTCTGTCTCTGGTGATCCTCCCACCCCTGCAGCTCTGGCCTGTACACCAGTACTTGTATGCATATGTAAGTAAAAAGTAAATCTTGCTTAGAAAAAATTTCAATGCGGGAGGGAAGCTTATGACTGGCAGGTGCACAACCATTAGATATTCTTGCTGAGAAGTCCTGTTGCTTCTGCTAAAACATCTGGGGGTTTGAACAATCACACCTTTTTAATGATAAATTTCACATTGTGTAAGGTGGTTAAATGCTTTCCAATCTTTTCTTCTTCAGGTTAAACTTAATTTGTATCAATTTCCTAAATTATCTACAAATAACAAGAAAACTAGAGTTGAGGTAGAGGCTAAAAATTCATGTAGATTTTATCCTACTCTTAGAATCTACATGAAGAAAACTAGCGCCACATATTTTTTGAATCAAGTAAGCTATTGTGTTTATTAAGATTCAGTAACACAATGTACTTTAAAAAGTTTGGATTTTTAATCAGAGTTGAAATAAATTAATGTTATTGTTGTTGGTTCTATGGTCTTTGACAATATATTTGTAAAATAGGGTAGAGGAATTATTTCTATACCTATGAAGCTGATTGTGGAATGAAGAAGGTACTTGTCATTAAAACTAAATGTTTTTGGAAGAACGGTTATATAATTAAGAGGCATCCAGACATTATGAAACTATAAATTTCTTATAGAAAACTTCAGATGGAATTGTAAGATTACATGCAACATGTAAGAGAGGAATAGGTAAACAAGAAAACTGAGTGGAAGAAAGAAATTAGGATTAAAGAAAACAATCAGAAAACCCAACCATAACCTAATTATTGGATTACCAACCTGTATATGTAAGTGAACACCTAAAAATACTTCTACTTTTTTCCACTGTGCACCTTGCTGTCCACTCTGAGCCCACAATTTAGAAGTAACATTATCTTTTTGGCTTAGTACCTGCAGAAATAAACCAAGTAACAAGTATGAAATATTTTGCCTTGATAAATTTTAAACATGTAGAATTTTCCCAATATTTTTATTTTAATATCAACATTATATCTCTGAGACAAAACCTGAGACATATTTCATTAGATAGCTTTGTTTTCCATAAAATACTGTATCCCCTGGGTACCTAACAAGCTCTGTGTAATAAAGGTGTACTTGAGTATTTGTCAATCTAGTCTGATAGTATCTGGACACCATTTAATTAAGAACTCAACTATATTAGCTTTTCAAAATATGACAGCAGTAGCAACTGGAAACATATATTAAATAACCTTCATGTAACTGAGTGAAAAGCACAGAATTACTTACTAAAATATTATTTTAAGAATACTCTTCTTCATCCTCTTAAATTCAGAAGGGACAGTGAAGTTAAAATGGGAGCCCATTCAACTTTGACAGCACCTTTGAATGATCTGATATACTGTACCAATGAGCTCTCCCTACTCAATAGCCTTTAAATCAACAAATTCATAGAGGTACTATAACCGAATTCTTTGGAAAAATTCTGATTAGTCTCAACAGACAAACTCTCATGGCTCTCACTTTCACAAAATATGTCATTAATAAAGTTAATGAAGACTAAGGTTGAGCAGAGTACTTTCATACTTTATTTTTATTTCTTCCTTTCTAAGTCTATGTATTACCACTTTAATTATTTGATAGTTATGTATTACCACTTTAATTATTTGATAGTTACTTAAGAAATGTTGATATTGTTTTGTATTTTAACTAATAATACTGTTATTTTCAAAAAATTTAAAAATTTATTTCAGAAAACTGATGTCCATCACCACAAAAAAAATATAACAGTAAAATCATTCTCATTTTTCAGATGAAAACCCTTATTTTGTATAAAATTATTTTAAAGAGCCAATGCAAAACAAATAATAATTTGTAACTTTAATTTACCACTAAACATGCACATGCACATATAACAAAGTGAATACTTCTAAAACTTTTTTGTCGGGGACTGAGACCAGGACCTTGCCTCCTATGCACAAAACAACACTTGATTGGAACTTAGGGTAAACATCCTGGTTGAGAATGCAGCACACCCGAATCCCTTCCCCCACTCTCTTTCCCTTCCCCCACTCTCTTTCCCTTCCCGCTCAGCAAGCTTTGGCGCCAAAGAGACAAAGAGATGACAATGGATCCCTCCCCTCAAACCCATTGGCCTTTAAGACATTAAACCACCAGACCACCGCCTGCCTGTACTTCTGTGCCGCCCTCAGGTATATATATATGACTGTTGTAAGAATAAAGCTCTCTCGCACGTGTCTCCATCTTTGCCTTCTTCCTCGCACTGTCCCTGGGGCTCTACCCCCTCGCCTTGCTGGTCAAGTCCCCCCCCCCCCGCACTTTTTTTAAGAAGTTGTACCTATAATAAAGACATTTCTTCCAAATTGAACTATAAATTCAACATTTTTCCAATTTAAAAACAAAAAGCTTTTTGAAATAGGAAATTTTGTCCAACAATTACTTGGAAAAAATAAAAATTTAATATGACCAAGAAAATCCTAGAATAAGACAATGATAAAAATCTAGTATAGAAAATAAAGTCAATGGGAATGAAGTGGAAGGAGCTATTCTGCAGTCTATTTTTCTTTTTTTATTGGAGGGGAAAATGAGCATAGAACCCAGGTCCAATCCCTTAAGAAGATACCAGAAAGAGAATTTCAGGTAAATAAATTAATGGGTATTTGAGAAGGGGAGTACGTCTTGATCAATGGCAGTTTTATCAAAATATATGCTCTGTCTAAAATTGCTCATGGGAAACAATTCTGGAATTTAGGAATTTCTTTTTCAGACTAGATTTCCTGGAAAATATCACATATGCTATAAAACTGAGGATAAATGGAGTCAGCTTTTTCTGTGTAAATGCCATACCTATGAATATTTCTTACTGACTTTATGTTTCATTGAAGGCATGCCAACCACACCATTTTGAAACTGTTGAGAAGACAGATGTAGGGATCACTTTAAGATTCAGAAACTCACCATGCTTTGTCTATTAATTTTGTTCTAAAAGAAGCCACTCCACTCCATTTAGAGAAAAAATTAGTTCCAGGAAGAAAGCAAGACCAACACAAGGTGAGTCTAGAACATTTTCTCAGTTTGAATGGAAGAAAATGCTCAAGCAATTTGAAAACTACCACTGAAGAATAGCATCACCAGGGCGCTCTCTGGTGGCAAAACAGGTTAAAGCCCACAGCACTATGAAGCTATTGGCAGCCACTGCAGTACAATTTCCATCTCCACAAGGGAGGTGATCCACATGTCATGGCAGACATCTCCTGCCTGCTGCTCCCCTCACCAGTGTACTTCATCAATCTGCCTCTTCTGCTCCCCACTCTCTCTTGTGAATCCTCTCGCCCTCTGCACCTCTGGCCTGTACTGCAGTTCTTATAAGCATAAATAAATAAATCTTTTAAAAATGATATTACCAGCATCAGAGACAAAAATATATATTTGAATATTGCCAATGTATATAATCCATCATTTGACTGTATTATTCTCAGAACACTGATCCTGAAACCTCTGTGAAACATTTCATGTGTAAAGCATATTACACAGAAGCTGTAACCTCAGAATAAAAACTAATCATAAATTGGATAGTAAATATATACATATGCATCCTAGTAGCTATTCAAGTCAATTTTGCTAAAGATTTTTTTCAATCAGACTATTTTGAAATTAGTGAGATATTGGTAACTGATACATATTAACATACCACATTAATAATACAAAGTATACACTATGAATGTTCAAAGAGAAAATTCATAAAATGCAACCTGTAAGCAGTACCTGGAGAGAGCCAACTGTGGCACCATTCATATGAGTCCAAAATACCAGGGTACATTGAGGTCCTGTACGTGAAATAATAGGTGTGAGGATGTCAGCCGAGTCACCGAAGATTCCATTTGAGCTATCAGCATAGAGGTACCAGCCATCCGTAGAGTTTCTGGGGAAGATACAGTGGGGTTATCAGGTACAAAAAGAAGAAAATCATAAAACACTTTGTCACTGACCATATTTTAATGTTCTATAATATTTCCTAAAGGAATTTACATTTTATAGTATAATGATAGCCTTCAGCAAGAATAAACTTAATACTATTTTGATTTTGAATTCATGGTCCTTGTAATGACACCAGTTGGTACACTGTGCACAAATTACAGTAAAAGCTAGAATTTCCGGGGTTAATATTGAATCACTGGCTTTTCTTTTTTAAATAATTATTCTGTGAATTCTATAATCAGCTTTGTAGAATTTATTTTCATGTGGGTAAAATGAGAGCCTGAGGCACTGAATACCTTTACAAGAGGCATATTAAGAAGGAAATATATGAAAAATTAAAGCATGAAAAAGAGAACAAAAACTTGCCTGGAGTTGTACTCTTAGGTCTAAAAGACTTTCAGATTCAAATTATTCTCTATTAATTTAAGTCAGCTTTACATAAATATGGATTAAAAATAAACAAGGAAAATAACTAACTCAGTCCTGACCTGATCCATGTTATATATTAAATAAGTGGTAGTTGTGAATTAGTTGCTGTAAATAGATAAGGTGTTTAGTGTCCTATAAACCACAGGGCATATGAGTTAAGAATATTTTTTTAAGATTTATTTATTTATGCATATAGAACTGGGGTACAGACCAGAGGTGCAGGGGCAGTGAGAGGATTCACCAGAGCCACAGTGGGGAGAAGAACAGGCAGATAGATGAAGTACACTGCTCAAGGGAGCAGCGGCTGGGACAGGCAAGGTCTGCTACACCACGTGGATCATCTCCTGGACCTGTATAGAACTCACACTGGCTGCAGTTAGCTTACAGTACTGTTCCCTAACCTGTTGAACCACCAGGGATAGCCTGAGTTAAGATTATTTTTAAAAGGCAGAATTATTAATTTGTCTGAATTGTGGCTTAATGACTAAATACTTCCAGATTACATCAGTCCCTAAAGAGGAATATGACCTTTACTAGTTCATAGATAACTAAAATCAAATAACCTGCCAGTGGTAATCTCCCTGGTGAGAAGTGAACCAGGTCTCAGTTTAAATCCATCTCCACATGGTTTACACTTTAGCTTTCCTCCAGTGTGGTATCTGAACTCACAGCATCACCTGGTTCAACAAGCTAGGAGCTTATTTCAAATGATGGGAGCCTCTATCTCAGACCTACTGAGTTAGGAACTCAGGGATAAAAAAGGTAATCTACCTAGAAAATACCTCAGTTTATTAAGGTGAGTCAGGATTCTCCAGTGCAATTCTTACTGTTTCATTATTAATAGGGTTGGGGGGGGGG
>NW_004567131.1:21573863-21626856 GCF_000260355.1 Condylura cristata | reverse complement strand
AATGAGAACATGTCCCATGCTCAATATTTAAATGATTCCTATATTTGAATACATTTATACCTTGAAACAACTTTCCAGTTGTCAGAGGCTAGGCTACTTTGAGATTTTAAACTCCGAATAACTTCTATCTTTGTACCATTAAAGATAAAAGTCACAAAATAAATAAAGTCATACCATACTGGAGATTATAGAATATGAGTAAGTGACAAGTTAAGATCTCTCAAACTCTCTTCTATGTTAAATACAGAAAGCTAGCCCTTGACTTTTTGCATTAAGAGAACAGATAAACTGATTGTATTTCTTAACCTTCTCACAATCTTACTCATGTTGTGTCATTTCTCTCCTGTGAATTCCACTGGAGTTCAATATCAGTGTTTTAATACATTGGGTAATACTTTGGAAAGGATTATAATGAATTATTTTTTGACCTTTACATTATTCTACATCTTTGTTCATTAGCAACTGCTGTTGTTGGTTATTTATAGCACCATTAGTCATGATAGAAAGGGCACTCAAAAATCTGAAAATATAAAAATGCTGTTCATGTTAGAAGTATACTTAAAAGTAAACAAGTACTATCATTTTATAACTGACTCTCAGTTTTTGTACTAAAATGAGTATAGAATATCAGAAAATGGATCTAGACTAACAAAGGGAACTCTACTTAAATAATTTTTCATTAATGTTTGGGAACATGATAGTAGTCAAAACTGTAAAACATAGAAATCTTTTTTGATTAGAACACAAAGAATAAATGGGTTTGGTCCAGGGTTATTAGGAGCTGCTCTTTGCTTTCACACCTTGACTATCTAATGAATCTTCAAGTTAAACTTCTTTTACATCATACATGTATCACATCGATTTATAGTCTTTTCTCTCTCTTGTCCTAATTTCACATCATATTCATCACAGAGTTATTTCTACAATGAAATGCCACAAGCACAAAGGGATGTACTACTCCAAATAGTCACCACTACAAAACCTTTTTAAATATAAAAGCTATATTTTTATAACACATCATTCTTTCCATTACTTGTCTCTTATCTCTGCAATATGAAAGATTTAGTGGTACAGTTCATACCTCCTCAAATATATGCTACAAACCATGCCCATCACCAAAGGACCAATATTTTTTCACCAGAGTTCACTGGACCCCTCTCTTTACTTAATAACCTTTACCCTCAATTAATCTCTGGTAGTCTCTATTCTTAAATCTGTTAAATACTGTTAGTGTTTGTTTAGTTACACTAACCCAAAGATACACTTCTATGTTCATCACAACCCCCTCAAAGTAGCCCAGTTATAGAAACAATCTTAAATGCCCCAGGGCAGAAGAGCAGATTAAGATAGACACAATGGAATACTCTAGGCTATGAACAAAAGAAATAATCTTGCCATTTGAACATATAACAAAGGGGATTTGCTAAGTGAAATAAGTCTGAAGGAGAAAGACTGACAGTGAATGATTTCACTCGTAAGTGGAATATAGACAAACCAATCAAAGGAATCAGCTCTTCCTTTTAGTTTTCTGATTGGCTTTGTCTTAGGTTTTCTTTCCTCTTATGTAATTATTAAAAACAAGGTGTCAGGTTTTGCAAAATCCAGGTAGAATTTTAATAGAGGTCACATTATCCTGCAGGTGAATGTGGAGAGTGTGGACATTTAAATGTATATACCCAAGTTGCATTTTCATTTTCTAAAATTCTTCAACATCTTTCAACAACATTTTATGATTTTCAATGTAAAAGTCTTGAACATCTTGGCTAAATTTGTACAATTCAATTTATTACACTACTTGGCTAAGTATTGTATTTTTATACTATTTTAAATGGAAATACTTCCTTAATTTCCTTTTGGAGTAGTTCATTACAGATGCAACGAATTTATGTATCTTGATCTTGTCTCCTACAGCTTTGCTCGTCATTTATTCTAATTGATTTTGTGCATGTGAATCCTGTACACAAGATCAAGTATTCTGTGAATATTATTTCATTTCTTTCAAAATAATCTTTCAAAATAATTTTTATTTTAATAAATCAATTTGTGAGTAAAAAATAAAATAACTACATCCTTTGCAAACTGATCCCAAATAACTGCAACTATAAAGCTGCTTTATTACTGATAAATTATCTGAAGTCAAGATTAAAGTGATTTAAAGAAATAACAGAACTAATATAATATCCTTCCATTAGCCAATACACTTAGGTTATTTATTAACTTTGTGTTAGTATATGCTATGTACAAGGCTGAATACTTTTTTAAATAAATATTTGATATATTTTATAGGTATTTTAAAATAAATATAATCCAGGCTACTAAAATGATATGAATTCATGTGTACATGAAAAGAATCTTTATCCTGTGTTCTTTACTATGTCACACTTCAATATCTCATCCTTTGGTTATTTGGCCTTTAAGGCAGAACAAAAATATAAACAAACCTGTTTTTAATAAAAATGTTTAAATCTGATTTGTCCCACTTGACATCTGAGGCCAAACTATTCTTCAAATGCAAAGCCAGAAAAAACTTGAAGAGCATTAGTTCAAAATAACAGCATTACTGAAGAAAACCACGAGATTTAGAAACTACATTTTGACTTTCATTTTGACTACAATTCTAAAGCATAAACTGTGGTAATAGTCTTGGAGAAAAGATCTGTGCCATATAAGATCACAAAATGAAAACTATCTTTTCTCCTAGTTTATGGTTTAATTTGAATATTATATAAACTCTCAGGAATAGCTTATGTTCTTAATGTCAGATGTGTGCAATGCCTACATTAAAGTCATATCACCCAACCAATAAATATATTTTTAATTGTAAAAGGGAAGCATCACAATTAAACAAAAACTTGCACACCATAAAGACAATTCATTGTCCTCCCTTAACATATGCTTCTGTACAGGCAGAGAGTGTATACAACAAATATAGGAGATAATAGAAACTTTTTGTTCTAATAAAGCCTCCTGTAGGCTTTGTTCCATTTATTTAGTATCCCAAACTCCACAAAAAGCTTGAGTTCAATTTAGTGAAATTCTTTTAAATTAAAGGAAATTTTTTTTTTTACTTTTTATGCATACAAGATATGAAGTATAGAACACAGATGCAGGGGGTAAGAAGTTTCATCAGAGACAGAATGGGGAGCAGAATAAGCAGATGTACTGAAATACACTGCTAAGTGGAGCAGTTGGCAAGAAAGGAGAGAGAGATCTGCTATACCACAGGTAGTGGCATCCCTAGCCAGGGATGAACTTAGACCATAGTGGTGCTAGTGCTCAGGTTTAATTCCTATGCCACCAGGGAGGCCCCCAAGAGAGATTTAAAAACTCACTTCTTGATGTGAAAATACTAAACTAAAATAAGGAAGGTAAAGATATTAAATTGGAAAGTAGTATAAATGAAACTTATAAAGGTAAGGAAATGTTGCCATTAGAATGAAAGTGTTATATATATAAAAAGTCTGAATGCAGATTACGGTAGAAGATGGATTTAACAAGGAGACATAATATAAACTCAAAATTATCATTTTCATACATACATACTTACATATACTCACATGCAATATTATGTCACTTGAAAAAAGAAAACACTGCTTTTTGCAAAAACATGGAGGGGATTATGCTAAGTGAAATAAACCAGGACATGAATATGCAGGAACTCATCTATATATGGAATGCATTAACAGTAAAAGCCATTGAAACAGGTAGAATAGTGATTGCCAGACAAAGGAATAAAGATGGGGGATATGGGTGAAGTGCTCACAGCTGAAAATTCTACTTAGAGAATAAAACAAATTTTACATGTTCATATAATAAGACACATATAATAAGTGAGACACATATAATAAGTGAGTTGATAGATGTGTTAACTAATCTAACTGCAATAATCATTTCACAGTACATACATATAATAGTGCATCACATTATACACCTAATTTATGCCATACTACAAAACAATCTCAATCATGTTTGGGGGGGGGGAGGGCAAGCACCCTTGTGGGAGAAAAGAATAACAAAGGAAAAGTCATAAAAGACACAATTTGTAGACATAATTATGTACCCCTTAGGTATTTTAAGACATGTCTACTATATGATAAATAGTAAAAATTGGGAGAAGCTTTGTAACATTTATAACATGGAAATTATACCAATGCTTCAGAAGAGCATATAAAACAATAAAAAAGCAAATGCTACAAACAAACAATGGAAAGAAAAGAGACAGGAAATATATATATCCACACTTGGAAAAGGATCAAATTGAAAAGTATGAAAAAATGATCAGTTTTGGCACGCATATAGAAAAATAGACACAAATATGCACTACTTACTAAAGAGTATTTTTTCATTAATTTTTACATCATTTTGTGCCTTTTTCCATCTCATTTGTAATCCCTGTGAGCTTCCCATCACCAAATCACCCGTGTGCCATTACCATAGTCCCGTGCACTTCCCTCCCCACTCCGATTTTGATCCCCATCCCCACTCTACCCCTGTAAAATGCCTCTGGTATCTAATTGTTCATTATTAATTTTTTTACAAAAGAACACATTTTTAAAGAAAAATTTAAATTCTAAATTGTACAATGTGAATAAAACTTAACATAAAATTCTACTCTACATCTTGCATCTTTATTTCTGTCAAAATATAAAATACAAGGTGTGTAAAGTTGTATATTGTTGAGCGAAGACCAATTAGATTTGTTTGTAATCAAAAGCAATTCTTATATTAAATATTGAAAACTTAAATTGCTGAATTATGGTGCATCCATATATTGCAATTGCAATTATATATCATTTAATAATTATTAGTTGCCTGAAGATTGTTTATAAAATTAGAAGCAAATGGAAGACAATATGTTTAATTTTTTATTGAAAATGCATATGCAGAGCTCTCCTGTGTTAAAGAGCAACATTAAGAAGGTAGCTGCTGCCCCTTCAGCATGAGTTCTGGCCAGCAGGGTGACCCACATGGAGCAGCAGACCTCTCCTGTCTTGCCCTCTGCTCTCTTCAGCAGTGTTGTTTCGTGGATCTGCCTGTTCTGCTCCCCATTCTGTCTCTGGTAGATTCTCTCACTACCACCCCTGCAACTCTGGCTTGTACCCCAGTTCTTGTATGCATGAATAAATAAATCTTTTTTAAAAATATATATGCATATCATGGTGATTGATGAATTATCATTTCATCTTCTTGTTTATCTTATTATATTTAAATACTTTCCTACAGTGAAAAAAAAATTAATCTTTTGTAAAAAAAAAAAGAATAGGATTTTTGTAACTATAAAAAAATTAGTTCATAAACAGCATATGTTGTTTTCCTAAAGTATTAGTTTATTTCACTTGTAATGTAGCCAATAAGTTTCAGAGAGAGAGAATTCCTTCAGCTATTACTAATGATAGAAATTCACCCAAGTGAGAGCTGTCGAACTGAAGTGTGGTTTAATGCGCTAACATCTTGGACCTCCCTCTCAGAAAGCAACATTATCGACTGGACATTGCACATGAATTCATGAGTATGCTTGTTCCATGTCCGATTAAGCTTTCTAGTCTGACAGAGATGGTGCTTTGGAAATACGTGCCTTACATAAACAAGGCTATGTCTTCATCTTCCAGGCCATAAAGAACTTTGATTTGAGTACTGAAGTATCAGTGCAAATCACAATGACAGGAGATGATACTGAGGTTGTAAAAATGATTCAGACATCTTAGAAGGCAGTATATTTCTAAGAATTTGCCTATTTCTTCTAGGTAGTTCAAGTTACTGGCATACAGATGTTCATAGTAATCGCTATGATCCCTTTATGTATAAAAACTCTGATATAACTTTTGTTTCTTATTCTCTTTATTAACACTTTTCCCTTTTTTCCTTAAAAGCTTCCTAGAGGTTTTTCTATTTTGTTAAATTTTTTCACAAGTTTTTTAAATTCATCTTCAACAGCAAGAGGAAAAAGAATATAAACACATGGGACTACATCAAATGAATGTGTTTTTACAGTGATAGAAACTATATTAAAAGAAACAAAAATATGCCCTACTGAATGAGAGGAAAGATTTTCACATCATACATCTGACAAAGGACTAGGATCCACAAAGAATTTATACCACTGAACAAAAAGAAAGCAATAATCCAATCCAAAAAAAGTGCAAACATTTTGTGCATACATGTAGCAACAGGTACATGAACAATGGTCACCCGCATTTAATGTCAGGGAAATAAGAATCAACACCATGAAGGTATACCACCTCACACCTTTAAGAATAGTCCATGCATAAAACACCAGAAGTATTGGCAAGGACATGGAAAAAAAGGAATATGCATGTAATTTTGGTAGGAATGTAGAATGATCTAGTTGTTACAGAAAAGAGTTGGATGTTTCTCAAAATTTTTAAAAGCAGATCTACTATATGATTCGGCAATTCTATGCCAAGGTATCTACCAAAGAATGCAAAAACACTAGTAAGGATATATGCATGTCTATGTGCATTATAACACTATTTACAGTACCCAAGTTACAGAAACATTCTAAGGACAGATGAGTGGATGAAGAAGATATAATTTATATACAAAATAGAATTCTATTCAAGGATAGAAAAATGAATACTTTGGTCCTCCCTGGTGGCGCAAGGGGTATGTCTCTCACTATGAAGCTATATGCAGTCATTGCAGCATGAGTTTGTTTCCCAACTGGGAGCTGACCCACACGGAACAAAAGACCTCTCACCTTGCCCACTGCTCCCCTCAGCAGTATGTATAAGTAAATCTGCCTGTTCTGTTTCCCCACTCTGTCCCTGGTGAATCCTCTCACCCACCAGCACCTCTGGCCTAGACCCCAGATCTTGTACGCATAAATAAATAAAACTTAAAAAAAAACAAAAATGAACTTTTGTACTTATGATAAAATGAATAGAACTGGAGGGATAATGCTAAACTAAATAAATCAGGAAAGAGATATTTATAGAATAGTTTCACATATATTGGAATATAGAGAAAGAAACCAAACTGTCAGTCAATATCCCAGTCAGAAATCTCTAGAAATCAGTATGTAGAATTAAAACTGGAAGTGGAGGGAAGGGTGGACATAATCCTGGAGGGGACACAATGGACTATGGTAGCAGACTATGGTGAACATGTGGGGTGCATATGTGTATAACATACACTTGAGGAGGTGTCATTTTCTACCTCTGAATCACATATAATATGGGATACCACTGTGACCTAAAAAAAAATTAAATAAGTAAAATAAAAATTATTTGTGAGATTAAATTATGCTCATATTTCCAAATCTTTGAGCAGGTACTGTGAAAGATACTTCTTCCTCCCAACTTTGTGCAATTTTAGCAGTTCTTTGTAAGAAGCGTGGGACAGTAATATATTTCCTTAATTCTATTGAGGTTGAAAGGAAAAACATGTAAAATTATATAATGAAAACGATAAAGTGTATTTAAAACCATGATATCAAAGTTATTTCATTATTAAATATAGTGATCTTTGTTAACATAATATAAAATCATACACTGTCTTATGAATATATTCATTAAACTTCACCTTGTGTAACAAATATATTACCTAACCACTGTATGTGACATATGTGTATCATATACCTATAATTTAGGCATAGTTTACAGGTTTTTTCATCACTGATTTTTTTTTTAAATACCATAGTAGTTAATTTTAAAATTGTCAAACTAAAATACACTGAAAAAATTAATATTAAAGTGGTTTAAGTTATTTATTTAAAACAAATTATTGTTGTATATGACGATGTGAAAGAATAGAAGCATAAGTAAAGGCCAAGATAGTAAAACTATGTTTTCTTGTGTGTGAGAGACATAATTATGCTTTATATTCAACCCTGCAGCAATGCCACCGGAATGAGACTTTCACGTGTATTAAAAGTTAGAGAAAATTACCTTAGTTAATTTAGATTTTGACTGGTTAGACTTTGTTTCAGCAAAACCATTTCAAAAACCCAGTATTAAACCATTTTTCTAGATTTATAAAACTGAATCTTTTAGAAATTATGTTGGGAGAGTGTTAAGGCATCTAAATTGACCTAAAAAATACTGTCTGATCTTCCTATCAAGGAAAGTTCTGTGAAAGCAATAATTCTGGCATTTAATGTCTAAAAGACTAAAGCTTTGAAAATAGTTATTCTTGCAGCACAGGAATATATTAAAATGTTTTCAGATTTATGGAAGCTTTTAGCCACTGTTGTATCTAACACTTACATATAATATACAGAGTTATGTCACAGAGTTAGTTTGCTTTATTTATGGCTTTTTTTACTTTATAATGATGTCAAGCTTGTAGAAAGAAGGAAGGTGGGGATTAAAACTATGTTCTGGGCCCTCCCTGGTGGCGCAGCGGGTTAAAACACAGCACTAAGAAGCTTAAGCCACTTCAGTTCGATTCCCGCCTGCCCCGGAGGTGACCACATGGCGTGGCAGACCTCTCCTGACCCGCCCGCTGCTCCCCTCAGCAGTGTACTTCATGGATCTGCCTGTTCTGCTCCCCTGCTCTGTCTCTGGTGAATCCTCTCACCCTCCACGTCTCTAGCCTGTACCCCAGCTCTATATGTATGAATAAATAAATAAATATTAAAAAAAAAATGTTCCACCTGAAAAACAATGATCAGTGTTATGAAATAAGAAGAAAAATCTAAGAAAAGTACTTCTATTTTACAAATAAATAATACACTTAAGAAATTATGTTCTATCTGGTCAGCATGGTGAATGAGCTGGTTCATATTCAAAAAGTTATTCAATAACCTTTAAGCAAGTCCTAAAATCCAAAATAATTTAAAATATTTCCTTATTCCAGGTAATCATGAAATAGGTACATTTTCTTTTCATTGAAGAGAATGATGAGTTCTTTTGATTAGAATTAAAAAAGTAAGAGTGCAGGTATGCAAGAGGTTTGAGGGAAAAATGGTAGGAATTTTGCAATGAATGAGACTATGTAAAATGTGCCTTGAAATTATGGGTCTTTTAGGTGGAGAAACTAGTCTGAGAGTAAGGAAGTTTCTTTATATATATATATATATTTAGTAGAACTGTGGTGTAGACCAGAGGTGCAGGTGGGGAGCACAATAAGGAGATCCACTGAAACACACTGCTGAGGGGAGCAGTAGGTGAGAGACAGGAGAGGTCTGTTGCGCCATGTGGGACACCTCCCTGGCTGGGGATCAAACTCAGGCTTAAAGGGTGATAGCACTGAGACTTAACCCCTAAGGCAACAGGTAAGCCTGAGTAAGGAATTTGCTCTTAAACTGTTTCTCAATTACAACAGTCATTTTACAGTTGTTTTATTATTTAATGAAACTACCTTCTAACATTTTTTTTTCCTGACATCAGGTTCTAAAGAAAATTTTCTCTAGATTTAGAGATGAAACAGTCTTCTCTGATCAAAATTGGGATTAGAAAGCAATAAATTTAGTTCACTGTTTTTAGCAATATAGTCCCTACTTCTTGCCATGGAGACCCTTAAGTAAGAGATCCTAGAGCCATCTAGGGAAATAAGCTAACTTTAAAATTGCCTAGCCTGACAAGCTAAATTATACTAAAATTAAAAACTCCCAGGTCCAATGTACAAGTGTTTCTCAGTCTGTATATAAACAAATTTTCTCTAACCCTTGATCCACATTTTGAAAAACTCCCTAATGAACCCAGTTAGATAGAAACCACTAACTTAGGATATACATACATAATCTATTAGACATCATTTCCATATGTAACAGTCAAGCGTGGCAAAGTTAATTTTGCCTGAGGAGGTGATTTCATGCTCTTTAGAAATGCAGACTATATTTAAATATATGGAATATATTAATGGAAATATAGGTAATTCATGAGGTGTTGCTTATTTACCTGAGCCACACAATTTCCTGAAACCTCCCTTTGCTTTGTATAAGTTACAAGTATCCTAAGGAACATTTATATGGCAAAATTGCAAAAATTTTTTGACAACTGTCAAATATGATCAAAGCAAAGCAATAATAACATCTGCTATTCTATCTATGTACTTTAGGCAACTCTGGCTGCTAAGCTTCAAATCAATTGTGGTCAAATTGAAAAATATTTTAATACAATAAAGTCGAAAGTAAAAGAGAGCTCAGAAAGCCAGAGTGAAAAAATCAGCCCAGAAAATCTTTGTACTCTAAAGCATTGTGGTTCTCCTCGAGGTCATTTTAGCAAAAGTAATCAGGGGCTGGACGGCAGATACACCATTCACTTTCTTTGAAGCAGCAAGTTAGAAGCTTTAACTGTGGCGAGCTATGAGGAAAAATAGTTTGGATAAGAGTCCTATAACATAAAATGCCTTTATTCATGTCTTCAGTAACATTTCCTCAAGATTATTCAAACAAAATAAGGAAGGTTGGAGGCTTGTAGGACAGGGAACACTTACTTATTGGGGACCAAGACAAAGGTTTGAGTTTGAGTCTTGGATGATGAAAAAACCTAAATAAATGATGAGGAAGACTAAAGATTGAAAGAAAAGGCAGAGACAAGAAAAGGGAAAAGCTGGGAGAGGAGGGAAAGGAGAAAAGGTCCTAAGGAGGTGGAGGAGGAATGGATAGTTTTGAAATGACATATTAATAGTGCTCTTTTCTTTTCATTTTTTGTAAAGATTTATTTATTCATGCATACAAAACTGGAGTACAGGACAAAGGTGAAGGGGCAGTGAGAGAATTCACTAGAGACAGAGTGGGAAGCAAAACAGGAAGATCAACAAAGTGCACTGCTGAAGGGAGCAGCGGGCAAGATGGAGAGGTCTGTTGTGACGTGTGGATCAGCTCCAGGGCCCAGGATTGGACTCGCTCTGAAGCCACGCTGAGTCGGGTGCCTTTGGCTTGCAAGCGCTGTGCTTTGACCCGCCATGCCACTAGGGAAGGCCTAATAGTGCTTTTGAATGAATGATGACGTTACGAATTGATTTCTTTATCTATGTTTCCCTCTGGTTTCTATGACTTTCACAACTTTCACACATTTTAATTGATTTTTTTTTTAATTTTGGATGAAAGATTATACTGAGCCCTGTCACTCTGTAACTAAACATTACTTAGCTCTGTAACTAAACATTTCTCTATACAAAGAGATCAAATAAATACAAGTTACGGTAAGGTGGTAGAGCAGAAATTTGGAGTTGCTTAATAATTCTTGAGAGACATGTTAAAAAATAGGTGCTCACTTACTTCGTATGATCCACCTGTGGTCTGTGGTTTTCTTCCCCATGATGAATACTGGTCCCATTACCAAGTCCCCACCTGAATGTATTTGAATCTTGAATTAAATCCCCTGGGGTTGGCTGATACCATTTACATAGGCTTCCATTTTCAAACGTGCAAACTTCCATAACTGTTGCATAAGAGGAAACAACAAAAATACAAGTTAATCACAATTTGTAATAAATGGTGATTTCTGTATGTACCAATACTGTCTTTTTTTTAAATGAGGTGACAGTTTACAAGTCCCAAGATTATATTTTCTCAGCACACCTACCACCATTTTTCCAGCCACAATCTAGCACCAAGCAAATACTTCCTTCCCTACCCCCACCTGCACCCTGGTAAACATCACTCTATTGTCAGAGTTAAAGAGTTTATTTTTGCTTCAGTTTTCTTTATATTCCCTAAGTAAATAAAAATCATATAGAATTCATCTTTCTCCTTCTAGCTTACTTCACTTAGCATAATCCCCTCAAGGTTCCTCATTTTGTCCCAAATAGCAAGAGTTCATCGTTTATTTATTTATGCATCTAAGGAGGTGTAGGCCAGAGGTGTGGGAGATGAAAGGGTTCGCCAGAGACAGAGTGAGGATCAGAGCTGGCAGACTGACTGAAACACATTGCTGAGGGGAACAGCGGGGAGACAGGAGAGGTCTGCAGTGCCCTGTGGGTCAGCTCCCTGGGGGGATCAACTCTGTATGCCACAGTGATAGGATAGCTTGAAAGCGCTGTGACATTAACCCCTGTGCCACCAGGGAGGCCCCCCAGAGACAGCTTTATTTTTATGATTATTTTTGTCTAGCTTAGGTATATTTCTTTGTTGAAGAATAAATATGAACGTTTTTAATTGTTTAAGATATAAAATTTCTTACTAAGGCTAATACAAGAAAATTAGAATTTTACCATCTATATTACCTATATGTTCCAGACTCTTTTAATATGATCAGGATACTTGAGAAATACTAGAGCAAACAGTAAATTCACTACTATTCAATAAACAGCAGAGAAGGGGATAAAAACCATCAAGTGTTTATTATTTCTTGTGTGTGTGTGTGTGTGCTTATTATTTCTGATCTTATTATTGGTCCATTTAGACATAAGTAGTTACTTTTTCTCTTGGACTTGCATCTTTGTTTATGAAGTTCACTTTTAAATTAAGTAACCTGCATTTGATCCAATAGAAGAGCCAAGGATTGGTAGGTTCTAAAACAAAGAAAACTACCTTTCAATAGAGCATAAGTGTTGAAGATGTTATCTATCTTAATCGATCTTTTCATAAACTCCTTATTTGACATAGTATTTATTTTATATGTGCATTTTGTCAAGAGCAAAAAGTAAGTGAATTTGTCTAGTTTGGGGATATTATAATTCTTCCTCCCTTAATATTCCTACTTATCATGTGAATAGCAGAGACAAATAAAGGGCTAGAGCAGAGCTAGTCAGTGATCATTCTAGGGTCAAAAAAAGTCCATGGAGACAAGTGTTTTGAATCCAAAACACTAATTTAAAGACACTGTGCCTGATAGAAAAATGCATCAACTCTCCAACTATATTTTGTTTTTATATAAATAGCTTCTAACTTGAAAGACCGCATATAGCCAGTTGAAGATGTCAAACTAGGACAGTAGAGCATGTCATTTTCTTATCACTTATGGCTACATTCAATAAAAAGTTCAAGAATTTCACTTACCACAGGATGACTCATCAGATTTGTCGGGGCAGTCATATCTAAAATCACATTTCTGAATTTCTTTAATACAATGGCCACTCGGGCTGCAGATAAATTCATCGTCTGTACAGTTGTGTGGAGGTAATGTTGCTGGAATTAAAGTTGCAGGGGGAATTGAAAGATCCACTGGCAAATTACCTGGAGAAGAAATAATATACAAAGCATCATTTACAAATGATCCATTTCCTTTTTTTTTTTTTAAGGATTTATTTATTTATACAGAACTGGGGTACAAGCCAGAGGTGCATGGGTGGTGAGAGGATTCACCAGAGACAGAGTGGGGAGCAGAACAGGCAGATCAATGAAGTACACTGTTGAGGAAAACAGCAGGCGAGATAGGCCTGCTGGGTCACCTCCAGGAAGGGGATGGAGGCACTGAAGTCACAGTCTCAGCCAGTTTAGCAGTGCTGCGCTTTAACCCACTGTGCCACCAAGGAGGGCCCACAAATTATCAATGTCTTGTAGAATTTTACATAGTGATTTTTTTTAGGGTGTTTCACATTTAATATTGTAAGGAATACTCAATAGTATTTGCTAATCTGAATTCCTTTATACAGAAATAGGAAGATAGTTTCTTGGCCTTCGCAATGGCAAATCACTCAGGATATATCGTATAAAAAAATAGGCAAAAATAAAAAATGGATATTATTGAAAAGCTTTTCAAACTTGCTGAGAAGTCCCAAGGAAAGGGCTTGGAATATTGGTAGAAACCAAAAGGGTTCCAGATGTGGGCACTAAGAATTATACTAAAGACTTTTTCCTCCTGTCATCCCTAACCTGATTTTTAAATGAGATACGTTTCTGCAGAAGTAGTATATCATTTATTTGCAATTGCAACTTGACTGAAATGGAATCTTGTCCTTGTTCCAATTAAAGATGTTTCAACAGATAATTTTGTATGAGAATGGATAACATAATGATTAAACCAACATTACCTCAAGAAAAATAAAGAAACAAAGGAAGAATAGGGACACAAGAATCTGATTGTGAAGGGCAGGAAAAATGAAATAAATTTTAGTATAAAATAAAAGCTATAGGTAATGTACAAACCTGAACTTTAACAATTAGGTCCCTATTTTGTGTTTATGCTTTTTAGTTTTCATTTTTTTAATTGACCAGGGAGGAAATATGCTGCACAAGATTAGTTTATATTGAAAACAAGTCAATATCTACAATTAGGCCTGTATATAAAGATTCTATCTCAATTAATATGTCACAAACAAACAAACAAACAAACCCTGACTGATGGTCAGCTTAGTATATTTATTAAGCATAATAAATTTACTAAGAGTCTAATTTTTATTTCACCTTAGGCAGGGTTACATCAAATTTCTTTATGATGCCTATGACTTCAAAAGGTTTTATCATCAACCTTTTGTTATAAAGCCAACATTAAAACTGCACAGCTCAGTTTTTAAATTCCATGTCTTTCTTCCAAAAACTTGAACCAGAAAATCGAGCCCAATGCTCTGTGGCTGCTATTTCACAGCTCTGCTATGTGCTGGCAGCTCTTTACCTTCATCTTGGAACCACTAGTCACAAAGTATTTTAAAGAGGTTAACTGGAGCAGAAACCATATCAATGGTGATTTGTGTTCCCTGTCTGATGTTGTTGTTGTGTTGTTCTCCATTGCCCCTGAGGTCACAATGATGCACCTTAAGATCAGAGTGAGAGGAGATTGGGGACTAGCCTAGATCACTGATTTGTCAGACAAACTTATGTGACAATTTCAATTTTGTCCTCAATTGTGTATCTCCTCCCAGTCTCTTATGCACTTTAATTGTGTACTCTTTTAATTTTTAATTTGATCAGCACTACAGTAATAGTGGTTAACATTATGATGCAAAAATGCAGATATCATATTCTACCACATCTTATCTATGTCACCTTGAGCTGATTATCTCCTTCTCAGTGTTCTCTGTAAATCTGGGACTACAAAGGTGTCAATCCCATTTAACTTTCCCATTTACCCACCTATGATGGCTCAGACCATATTCTAGATTTCTAAAAAACTTTAAACAAATTATATAAAAATAGATGATCTGATATCTATGAGAGCTAGATGCTGTTACCAGTTCCTTCTCTTGTAGAGAATTTATTTTCCTACCCCTGCTAAACTCCTTGTCTGAGGATAGCACTTCCTGTCCTATTTTAAGACTTAGTCACATGGCTTGCACTGTCCAATGGACATGGTCAGACATGATACATACCAGGTACCACAGAAGCCCCAAAGGTGCTTCCTTTCCTCACCCTCTAACTTGACAACAAAACGTGCCATTTAGGGACTTAGTGTTTCACCCTTGGTTCCTGATAGACAGGAAACATGGGACAGGAAACATGGAATGGGGAAATATAGGTTGGAATGACATAGAATTATAAAGGTCTATGAATCATTAACACATATATTTGCTATTGTTTTCCTAAGCCAGCCCACATATTTAAAAGCAAGAAAGAAATGCATGTGTCTATAAATCAGAGATTTAACTTACAAAAGATGACTGAAAATGATACAGTATCTTACACATAGAAGCACTTACAGTTTTAGCAATAATAATAAAAGTATATAAAATACTGCAAAGATAGGCATCTATCTACCTATTCATCTAACAACACTGTATAAGCAGCTGCCAACCCTCTTCTTCTACAGTTATCATTATTGTGGAGAAAAATAGAAATTTCATCATTGAAATGATTCATTTTAACATTGAAGTGATAGCTGTTGTAGAAAAAAAATAACAGAGGCAAAAAAGTTAGAAAATGTCAGATAAGAAGATGGTGTGTGTGTGTGTGTGTGTGTGTGTGTGTGTGTGCGTGTTATGCTTAGGGAAGGCTTCCCTAAAGAAGAAATTTTTGAGTGGAGATCAGAAAGAAGTAAAGAAGAGAGTCAAATAACAAATGGAAGAAGTATATTCCAAGAAGAGGGAGAGAAGCTGTAAGACCTTCAGGCATAAATGGATTGTCGTGCTCAAGGATTAGCTAAGATACTTTGTAGTTGAAAGAAGTCAATTAAAGGCAGAGTGGTAGAAGGTGAAGTCAGAGATTTCTATGAATCAGTCATTTATTCCTTTGACACTATTAGAAGATGTTTAGTTTCTGCTGATAATGAGAAAGGACAACACAGGAAGATTGACTGTAGCATAATACAATCTGTTTGAGCATAACACAATATAACTTTGAAGAAAACAATGTAGCAGCTGCTTTGAGAATAGTTTATATGATTCAAGATCAGAAGCAAATAATTCTGTGAAAGATATGCTGGTGAAGGATAGAATTGGACCTATGGTGGTTAATGTAATTTAATGTAATAAATGTAGAGAGAAAAGACATCAATTTATAATAATGAACACTTGAATTGTATAATGCTATGATACAACAGTAAAAATTACAAAATGAAATAAAACTATAATAAATTGTGCCTTATTTTACATTTGGTAAAACTGGCATTAAAATACTTATGTCATAAAAAAAATGAGCAGAGAGATCATTTAAAAAACTATTGCAATAATCCAGGGTGTCTTAGAACTAGAGGAGAGCTGTGAAACTAAGGAGAAATCATGAATTTTGAGTGTATCTGAAACAAGGTGTGGACCAGGTTTGTTAATGAAGAGTATGCATCAAGAAATCAACTGTCAATCACTAAAATAGAGAGGCATGAGAATGGCAGGAGTGAGGGAACAATTAAAGATCAAGAAATTACTTTGAATAACTGAGACATGGCAAACTTATTCAATTCTTTCTTGCTTGCTTGCTGGCCTTTCAGAGGTATTTGACTTTCTGCTGAGCTCCATGGTAAATCACCACATAAAATGATAAAGGTAATTAATCCTACCAGAATGAGAAGGAGGAAGATCATAACTGTGTCATTGGCTACACTAAAAAGAACCGGAATCCAGCTCTCTGATTATGCTGGGAGGGGCTGGGACTCTTCTAGCCAGTGATATGACACTAATGGAGTTGAGGGTTTAGTTATAGCACAAGATAGTATGCTCTATGTGCATGATGACAATTGATCCTTAATGTTAACTATCCTCCTATGACTCTAAGAAAGAGATAATGCTCCCATCTTCTCATGCAGTTTAAGGATATCTAGTCCTGGTGACAAAAATCACCTTCCAAGAGCTGGGTATCATCCTACTATGTCATTTTGCAATGCCCAGATGAATTTCCCCCAGTAAAACTATTCAAAACCTGAAATATGTTCATTTTAGGTTATTTTTCCTCATCTTTGACATAGCTACTAGGTATCTCAATATGTAAGTTGAGATGCTGAGTAGATGATCTTTATTTAAATTGGGGCTTCAGGGAAAAGTTTAAAGATGGATATAAATTTGGAAAACATGTAATTGCTTTATTATAAAAAAAAGATATAAAATGGAGAATAAATGGATAATAACCTAAAAAATATTTAAGGTCTAGCTTGAGAGTAAAACATCACCAATGGTAACTGGGAGGTTATTCTAACTCCCAAAACAATATAATTATAAGGCAACAACTACTTTGGTTATCACAACCCCTCTAATATAACGGAATTATAGTTTCACTTCAGAGCTGATTTCCTAATATCTTGCATGTGATGAGATATAACTCAGCTAATTCAAACCTCTTTATGTTTGAAAGAATTTAAGACTAATTAGTAGCAAAGATTTGTAACAAGTTTTCCCAGGATCAATCTAGTTAGAAATAAAACTGTGGATATTTGGGAATATTTTTGGAAATGAGTTATTGGTTTTGTTGAAATTTTACCAAAAACACAGACATATAAATACTCAAATACTGAAATGTTCTTCCTTACCAAAATAGAGGGTACAGCCCATAAATGACAAATCATCAATTGCAATGTCTCCAGTGAAGCCATCTCCCACTGAAGCCTCCACCATAATCTAGGAAATATGTTGATATTGGGAAAAAAAGTTAATTTACATATACTCATGATTGGGGTAGAATTCAAAATTTATCTAAAGAGAACTATCTTTTGAACCATTAAAAAACATTTTGCAATAATCTCTATAAGTAGGTATCATACCTCTACTCTGACACAAGGGGATTCCACAAAATTCATTCTCTTTCTGGAAAGCTTTCATTATCTGAAATTGCATTATTATATACTTCCCTATAGCTTTCAACCATTAGTTCTAGACTTGCCTATTTTCTTCTCACCTTTCATGTATTTGGAAACAAATTATTCCCTTTCCTACCCGTGTCCCTATAGATCATCTGTTTCTAAGTTTAAACCTTTTCACCCTTCAAGAAACCCAATTTGCAGCCAAAGGTACTTGCTAAAATGTACAATTTTAAAAGCCTTAAAATTTTTCTCACATTGACCTTATTCTGTAATACTTTCTGAAATGGGCTAATCGTTATTAGATCTCCTTCAGAAGCACATTAATCACAGTGAACTCAGATGGCATCTGTGCTATTACAGAAGGTGCAATTCCCCCAAAACGCTGTAAAATATAAAATATTGACAGACCGGTACAGTGTATGGCAGATTGTGATTAGAAATGAGATTTACTATAATGGAATTAATCATGATGAATTATTTTAATACTTTTGCAAATATGTTGCATACTTACTAGTAATCCTGCCATAGTATAGTAATAAAAAAAAAACTTTATGCAAACTCAGACTTAAAAAACACATTCTTTTTTTCACTACTGTGTGAATCTATATTTGTTTCATTTTTCCTCACAAATGGTATATGAGAGTGTTGAAATTTTATTTCATTTTTCAAATTCTGTCTTTCATCAAAAGCTGTTCATGCATTATTTATTGATGTCCTAGTCGAAGGACAGAAAGTTTTAAATACCAAATGACTGACCTCAAACCTCATAAGTTCTTCCCCCAACATTCTAGACATTCTTGCAGGTTATCAGAATTTTTTACCTGATTTGTCATGAAGGAAATTAATCAACTTAGGAAGGCTTATGCATCTAACTGGCAAGTATATCTCTCTAATGTTGCCTAAAGAACATTTACTGGTGTCATACAAGAAATGCTCTGTGATTTACAATTGATCACTTCAAGTAGAAAATGTGCCTTCTTGCCACCATCATGACTGAAAGAAATATTGTGGTAAGAAGAAAGTGCAAAAGAAATGAAGAAAACAAAATTTTATGATTATTTTCAATAAACAAAATGTCAACATTCAAAACATGGCAGAACATAGTGTGAGAAAATAAGTGTGTTTCTTTTTTAAGATTTATTTATTTATTTATGCAGACAGAATTGGGGTACAGGCCAGAGGTGCAAGGCGGTGAGAGGATTCATCAGAGACAGAGTGAGAAGCAGAACAGGCAGATGGACGAAGTACACTGCTGAGGGGAGCAGCGGGCTGGTCAGGAGAGGTCTGCCACGCCATGTGGGTCACCTCAGAGCAGGGACTGAACTCATGCTGAAGTGGCTTTAGCTTCTTAGTGCTGTGCTTTAACCTCTTGCACCACCCGGGAGGGCCTGAAAATATGTGTTTTATGGAGAAAAAAGTCTAAGTAATTGGGCTAGCAAAAGGATTGCTAATTGCTAATAAATTTCCTGGATTGGGCCCTCCCTTGTGGTGCAACCGGTTAGGATGCAGCATTGCAAGCTAGGCGCAGCCATTTCAATGCAAGTTTGATCCTGGGCCCGCGGAGGAGATCCACATGGCAAAGAAGACCTCTCCTGACCAGCCCCCTACTCCCCTCAGCAGTGTACTTCATAGATCTGCCTCTGTCTCTGTCAATCCTCACTCTGCCAATGTATGCTGTCAATCCCCACTCTGTCTGGTGAATCCTGTCACCGCCCCTGAACCTCTGGCCTGTACTCCAGTTCTGTATGTATAAATAAATTAATTAATCTTTAAAAAAAAGTCCCTGAATCAATATGTGTCTAATCCCACTGCAAAACAACATAGGACATACTAACACACGGCATAGATGATGCCAATCAAAGAAAAACTAAAATAAATTACAATAAATGGTATTGAGTTGGGTATACTCTTTGTGACTTTTCTAATCTCATAATAAGAACAAAAATTTGTATCAACATCCCATAGATTATGGAAAGCATTCTTGTTATATAATAAATATCTATAAGCTAATGATAAGGATATATATTCATATGCAGCCATTCCATTGTGGGGGTTCAATGGTTCCAAAGAATTCCTCGTTTTCTTAATATAGTCACACCTTAAAGAATTGGCCACTTGTGAAAATTTTCTCATTCATCAGCCACACAAATTAAGCAGAACTTGTGAGTGATTTGGTATACACAAAGCTTCTACTTATGGGTTTTTATTATACATTACACAAGTGCTTGCCATTGTTTCCATCAACATTCAATGTCATGAGAAGCAGAAAACCCAAGGCAGAACACAACTTGGTCTTATCCTAAGGCATAATTTTAATATAATTTTCATCAAAATAACTTCCTTCCTAAACCCTATAGATGAATAATAGCTTCAAACTGAAATACTAAAAATGTCAATTTATATATATGATAGCAAGTTTCAGCCTCTTTTGAACTTTTAATTAGTCATCCATTTTTTAAAAGTCTACTTGCTAACAAATCATGTCTTGGGAAAAAGTTATAGTTGTTGAGGTTTAATTTTGCTTTTGCCCTGTACTTAACTTAGTCTTGTCAAAAGGTTTCAAAACTATTCTAAGAAAAGAGTCACACAAAGAGAAGGTACTATTGCTATTCTGGAGTTTAGGGATGCCAGGTATTAATACTAAATTCTATTCAGATTTTCCTAAATCACTTAAAGGGTAATTGAAAGTTCCAGTTTAGACCAGATGCCCTGCATTATCTGTGGAGACCAGGTCTACTTATATTAGAAAGATCACTAACTTAGAAATTTGCAAAGTAATACAGCCTCCTAAGTTATTCCTTTTGTTCCTGCTGCATATTTCAAGTAAGCTGGAGTGGTCTTGCAACTGCATTGGGACTGGACTGTTAGTTCTAATACAATTAAAGGCTTTAATATAACCAAAAATCAAATACCAATTAGGTTCTAGAGATTTGCCTAGACTCACATTCCTATATAATTAAGAAAATATTATCAACCAAATATTTTAAATGATGTGGAAACTATTGTCACGATATAGATGTAAGAAGCAATTTGATCATAACTTTTACTTTCAAATCCCTTATAGTCTCTATTAACTCAGGGGAGGAAAAAGTTATTTCAAACTGCCGTCATTATTAGCCAGCATGTATTCAGAAAAGAATAAAAATTATAGCACAATGTGTCAATTTTTAATATAATACACTTGGGAAGCACTTGAAAGCAAGAATTTTTTGTTTAATTTATAAATGCACACTTGCTATTTGCAACAACTGGCACTCTAATGCATTGTTGATGAGAATCCAAGATTAAAAGCAAAAGAAAAATTTCTAAATAAAGCTTTAGTGTCTTTTAAACATGTCCTCCCTGGAGCCAACAGAGTGATCTCTCTGACCCAGACACTTAAGGTTAAAAGCTCCATTTCCTGTGAGTCACTGCGCTCACTCTTGAGCAGGACTAGGTCCTGTATATACTCCTCTCTGCCTCAAACTTTATGCACCATGAATTTCAGAACTACTTAGTGGTTGTTTATATCAGTATGTGGTTTCTAATCTGAATATTTGCATAGACTTCTTTGTCTCCTACCTCCAATACAGGCTCTTTTATGGATACTTGAAAGACAAAGGTAATACAGTATCTTTGACACCACCAGGCTGATTCAGATGTCACTTCCTTTTGATTATAATTGTTTTTTTTATGTTTCCCTGACTAACTGAAAATTTGTTCCCTCTAGATAATGATGCTCCATGAAGAGAATGGTCATATATTTGTGTTCGTATCCCCACCAACAAGTATGTGTTTCAGATACAGTAGGATCCAATATCGGGGAACAGATAAACATTTATATATAATTTCATTATTCTGAGGAAATATTTAGTCATCAGAAGTAACAGATGTAAGATCATCATTCATTAATGGGTCATTTAAATTTTAGAATCCAGGTATTCAAACTCCTGATTTGATGCTACTTCTATTTTATCAAGTCATTTCCTCATATTTTTTAAAATAAAAGTTGATAAATTGCATTCATTTTACATGAATATTAAAATGTAAAATATTAAATATCAAATACCAAATCAACATAGCAGCACAACTAACTCATGTATCTATCAAAAGCAAAACAAGAAAATTCCGTATTAAAATCATCTCCAATTACAGACAATGACTAATCTAACAGAAAAACCTCTTATGATGGTATTTCCCCCCAAACAAGGAACACATTGAAAAAAATAAGATAAATTTTTTGTAAACATGATGGAATAAGCTAATTCATTTTAATTTGGTACTTCAAATTCAAGCAAATTGACTATAGAATTGTTCTCATTTTTCATTACAAACTTTCATTACACTACACTACATTCCCTATTAAATGTAAAATCAATTCTTCATCTTAACCCATGCTGGAAATTCAAAAGGTCACCATGTTGGAAATCAGTAGGAAGAATATTTCTTCCAAATAATTTTTTTCAAGCTTCTTAGAAGATTGTTTTAAAATAAACAGTTCTTCTAAAACCAAATGATTTTTTGTTTCATCCCAAGCACTAGGGCTTGTGAGGAAAAACGAGAGGTAGCTCAAAAATGACAAGCGTTATAAAATGTTATCAATGAACGTATTGGAAGACAAGCAAACCACATGACCCACTTAGCTCTAATATTAAAACACTGAAAAAACAGAGAGTGAGAGATTGTGAGGCACATATCCACGAGTTTGGCCACTGTCATCATGGTTCATTGTAATTCATCTGCACATCTGCATATGTACATCTGAGTTTAACTGATACTGTGAAAATTGTGAACTGGTCCATGTTTTTTAGGTAATTATAATCTGTGTGCTCATAGTTAGACTGAAAATTTATAGAAAACTTATATCCATAATGGGACATTTCAGTTGACTACAGTCTAGATCAACACCCAATTTCTTGCTGTTCAAAATGGCTCATAATGTGTCATTTTGCTATGGTTTGAGTCAAGAGAACTTTATGTTAAAGGCAATTTAAACATGTAATTAAGAATTTGAACCCTTGTACGACAATGCAAATCTTTACAGCTTGGTTCTACTAAAGTTAAAATTTTTATTTTAACCTTAAGAAAAAGAGACATGGCTAAATGAATCCCTTTATCTCCTTCACCTTACACTAACATTGTTACAGAATACTTTGATTTTCTCCATGAAAAAGCAGAACGCTCTCCTCTTACTGATCATGTTCAAAACACATCTGATACACAGAAACTATTAAATAAATGTTAGCCATGGTTATTTTGCTTAATGTCTCCATGAATAAAACTTGACAGAAATACAGACTAGAATGAAACACAGAAGGCAAAGTCCCAAAATCTGACTTGAGGCTTTTATGACTAATTAGGATTAAAGTCAGTATCTAATGTAAGTATCAATAACAGAAATAAACACCTCAAGAAAATGTTCTGTACCAAAAAAAAAAAGAAAAGAAAAGAAAATGGAACACCTCCAACCTGTGACACCCTAACAAGCAAATTTCATGTCTACCCCTGCTTTTAACAAGCTTAAACACAGTCTAGAGTGAAAATGGAGACAGACCACACGAGACACTAAAAGAGAGAAAGGGTTCCTGTGGCTCCTGCCACGCAACTCTTGTTTGCGCTCATTTTTCTATTAACAAGGTAGATTTTCAGATGTTAACCCAAACTTGCATCGCTAAGCTAAACCCCATTTGGTCTTTCTGTAGAGGATCACTTTTTAAATACTGCTGAACACAAGTTGCTAGAAAGAAAATGTCAATTTAGACTGGTCTCATGACAACTGTTTAGTTTTGTGATGAGAATAATATTGGTTTGGGCTGGGTAAATATTTTCTCCTTTTTTTTCATAAAGATTTTGTTCAACATAACTAATTAATACCTATATTTGGACGTGGAGCTTTCCTTGTGTGAAGTTTTAAATGTGAATTAAATTTCTCTAATTGAAACTGGGGTCTTAAGAGTTTCCATTTCTTCTTTTTTTTTTTTTTAAGATTTATTTATTTATTCATACAGAACTGGGGTACAGGCCAGAGAGGTGAGAGGAATCACCAGGGACAGAGTGGGGAGCAGAACAGGCAGATTGACGAAGTACACTGCTGAGGGGAGCAGCGGGCAGGTCAGGAGAGGTCTGCCTCACCATGTGGATCACCTCCGGGGCAGGTGGGGATTGAACTCATGCAGAAGGGGCTTAAGCTTCTTAGTGCTATGCTTTAACCTGCTGCACCACCAGGGAGGGCCCTCCATTTCTTCTTAAGTCAAATATTTGTCTTTATTTCCTGTAATAAGTTCAATTTATTGCATCATATTCTTCATAATATCACTTTATTACTTGTATGTTTTAGATTGCCCTTATGGCCTCCATAACTATTATTCAATATTATAATTCCATTGATCTTTTATAATTATATGGCACAGCAATGACAAAAAAAAAAAAAGCAAGAAAAACAGTTTGCTCTGGCTACCATAGGGGGAAAAAGTATTTATTTATTTATAATTTATAATTAGACAGCAAGATAGAGGAAATAGCAAAATAGCTTATATCTCCTCAATCATTTGGAAACAGAACAGGGTTCATATAATTTTTATTCTAGTTTACGGGCAACTTTCAATATTTATAATCCAACCTAGTAATATTTATTTTACTTCTCATTATTGAAGACTGAAGATGTATCATTAACATTTGAATAATTATGCCTGACTTTTTTTGTTGTTAATAGAAAAACTGGAGTAAAGGCCAGAGGTGCAGGAGGCAAGAAAGAATTCACCAGAGACAGAGTGGGGAACAGAACAGGTGGATTTACTGAAATACACTGCTAAGGGGAGCAGTGGACAAGACAGAAGAGGTCTGCTGGGACGTACATGGAACAGCAACCTGGCAGGGATGAAACTCAGGCCTTAATGGTGATAAAGCTAAGACCTATCTACTAGGCTCCAGGGAGTTAAGGGGGCGGCCCCCTGCCGGTCTCTTCTCTAAGTATTTGTTATATACATGGAATGATCACAAAAAATATTCAAGGTCAGTGCCAAATTACTGGCAAAGAAATAGCAGCACAGAAAGGTTAACACAGGTACAGATGCCAAGTACAAGTTACTAAGGCTAAATATTTGATAGATGATAGTGGCAGGATTTGAACTTAAGCTGTTTTGTTCAAATTTCATATTGTATTTTGTTGAATAGCTTGATTCACTTTCTAAGAGAGTAAATTTAAGTTTATTGTATCAACAATACAATTTTAATCTGAGTTTTAATATTTAAAATAAAATTAATTCATATTTTATACCAAACATAGTTACAAATTAACATGAAGTTATAACTGTATAAGTTATACTTGCAGTAGAACATCAAAAATTATGATATAATACTACAAGTTGTTGTTCCAATAGAGATAACACTTACTTAGCTGGAATAATACCTAAAACACATAACTTTGACATTAGCTACTATCTGACCAGGGATAATGTCAAGAATTATAGCGGGTGCTATCATGACCTAAGGAAGCAGAGATGGTAAAGAAGTGATGAAGAAACTGATAAATCTTATATGTAATCCAATTAAAGGTCAGAAAGCCAGGGACAAAAACAGAAAAGTGCCAAGAGTTTTATAGGTCAAAAAGTACTTTCTGGCTACTCTTACACTTGTTAGTGGATTTTGATTATTTTTGATCATGTGATTTTTTTTACATAAAGATACACAGGATACTGTGGGCAAATATCCACTCAGTACTGATTGAACCAAAACAGGAACAATGCAGTTAAAAGGATAATACTAGTAATATATATAGTGATAATCATAGTGACCATGCTAATGACAAAATAAATTAACATATGTATTTACACATATATGTATGTGGTTAGAGCACTGGATTGAGAGATACAACAGTACAGAAATAAACGACAGTTAATAAAGAGAATCCATTTTAAATAGCCTACTTAGTCTCTACAAACCTCCCAAATGTCCTAGAAAGTCCACATTCAAAATGCAAATGAAGGGGGCCTCCCTGGTGGTGGTTAAGCACAGCACTATGAAGCTATCTGCAGCCATTGCAGCACAAGTACAATCCCTGGCCAGTGAGGTGACCCACATGGTGAAAGCGACATCTGTCTCCCCCACTCCTTTTCTCAGTGGTGTATTTTGGTCACTCTACCTGTTCTGCTCTCCACTCTCTCTCTGGTGAATCCTCTCACATTCCACCCTGCACCTCTGACCTGTATCCCAGTTCTTGTATACATAAATAAATATATCTTTTTAAAAATATAAATGAAACTTCCATACACACAACTTATACAGATATTGGGAGGAAAAAATCCTTACTCAGATATCCAGAGGTTTTTGTATATACCTTAGACATCCCCCAACAGATTGTAACTCAGATTTTGGAGACTATCTTCCATATTAAGTACCTTTTAGGTACTTAATTACTCTAGACCCCTAAGCTTCCTGGAGACTCATTCAGGAATCAATAAACTTTTTTTTTAGACATTAAAGAATTTCATTCATTCCTATTTTTGCTTTTCTTCCTTTAGAGAAGACATAGACAACTTCTATGAAAGAACAAGTCAGGCTTAATAATTTCTTAATTTCAATAAAAATTTCAAGGTGCTAAAAATGAAATAAAGTAAGCTAGAATGTATGTTTAGGTTAAACAATTGTAATATAATTCTTAAATTTCATCTCAAGAAATTGTTTTCAACAGTTTAAAATCAGATTTCAATTTGGCAATAGTTAATAAGGCTGCCTTGAAAATAATTTTAGAATAACCCTCAATATAGTTCTCAGTGTCAATTTTGATATAAGGAAATTTTTATTAAAATCAAGAAGTGAATTTCTTTTTAGATTTTATAATTTTGGGAAGTAAGAAAATAACCATCACCCATGTATGTAAGTTTGATATAAATCAAGATCATCAATCTGCATATTTATGAAGAAAGCTCTGTATCTCTAATCTACAGTGTGCTGGTATGTTCTGTAAACAATTTGGGAAGAAGCTGCACTCAGATCACAAATTGGTATAGATCATGTTGTTCTTCCAGATAGTGATACAATATTTTCTGCTGAATGAGAAAAAGTTTGAAAGCATTAATCACGACAAAGAATTACAAAGAGGTCCCATACCTTTTTCTTATAAGTGCTAAACCACATTGATTTTCTACTTGACGATAAAAGCCAAAATCATGTGTCATCAACATAAGCAAGCAAAACTATTTGGCTCAATAAACTACCCCATTAAATAAAAATCCACTTGAAGAGAAATGGAAAATTTGAAATGTTTCATGTGATTGAAACAAGGTTAGATCAGTAGAGAAAACATATTCGATAGATATTCATAGAGTTTTTCTGAAAAATGAAGAATACATCACAGGGGAATAACTTGCTTTTGTTGTACAGCAAGATACCATCTGAAAAAAAAGATTCATTTACAGTGTGCTACTTGAAAGCAGTTTTCAGCAAAATAACTCAGCTCTGATAATCTAATGTACTTTTCTTAATATGGCAATTTCATACAAGGATAGTTAAGTACTTCTTTGTGAAAAAGAAGTCAGTTGATATATCCATCACCTCTGCACAAATTCCAAGATGGCAAATAAGTCCCACAACTGCACAGTTTGATGCTGGCAAAAATTTCAAAATTAGACATAGCAACACCCACACTGGGCCTCTGTATTTTCACTCCATTCTACCATATCTATCCAGAGGGAAGAGTAGAGGATTGGAAAGTATCTGTGAATAGAAAGGTGCAAATGACTTGAAAAAAGAAACAAAAACAGCGTCAAAATAGGACACACTCTGAGAAGTATAAATGACAATTTGAAAGTAAACCATTCATTCATACTTAGTATTCCTCTGACTTTTTCTGAAAAATTGACAATTTAAAAAATTTAACCCAACAATCCAAATTATTCTCATCATCTTTCTGCTCCTTTTCAATATATTTTACATAAATATGTAGATGCTACCATAGTATGTATCATTTTTTTATGATTTTCTGAAGTTTAGTGCACCACAAAATACATTGCATATGTTACTAATAGTGTATATAAATTATATTCTATGCAATGTTCTAGTGTACTATTAGAGGGTCAAAATGTTAGATGCTGCTTAGTATACAGAAGTCATAAAATTACGTTAAGGTTTGAAATGAACTTATGAAAAAAACAGGTTAATTTTCTAGCTCAAAAATAGCCTCCACATAGCTTTTTCTTCTTTCTCTAGTCACAAACCTTCACACTGGAACCAACCTCATTACTGTGTAACAGGATTTGATTTTTTAAAAACTGACATAACAAGATGTAGTTACATTTGAATTCAACTGAAGAAAACTATTTATGAAAATTTAATTTTTTCCCCAAGAGTTGAAATCAAGTTCTACTTTCTTTTATTTCATCCAATAGGCTCTACACCTGAACACAGCTTAATGCCTGTCTTTGCTGACATGTGAATGTGGCCCTGGCACAAAGGATGCTCTACATAATAAGTTATTTTGTAGTGTTGCTTTGTCATGGAAACTTCATTCTGGGGGTAAAAGTGTCACCTATCAAAAAGCTTAATGGGAAAAGGAATTAGCAGTGACTTCTAAGAAATTCTAAGTAACTTTTAAATAACAGAAGCAAATCATCTTAGATAAAGCAATGAGAATTTCAAAAGGTTAAAAGACATAAATTGATTAGGCATTTTTTAAAGTGATAAAATTGGTTCATGCAGCTAAATGTATTTTACATATAAAGAGTACACCTCTTCAGACATGTGTTATCACACCACACCCATCACCAAGTTACTCAGAAGCTTAAGGTTTTTAAGATTGTGATCCATGAGCAATCTAAGACAGTAAGGCACATTATTCTCTATTGTATGAAATGATTTATTGATGTATTAGTTCCATTCTTTTGATGGCAGAGTTCTGAAATAAATGGAATAGCTGCTTATCATATCTGAATATTTCCCTCAATATTAGCATGTACAATCACAGATTTAGAGGCAGTATCTCATTCCCGGAGACACAATTTCAATATTACACCAGCTGAAATAGGAATATTCCAACAATACATCATTTGGAAGGAGAAACATATTGATAAACTCCATAGTGCTCATATGAAAATCACTGTCCTGTAGTGTTCCAGATTATTTCCTGAAGGTCAATATACAGACAACTGGATATTAGTAGCATTAGTAAAGTTCATTATTAATTAATTAATACAAATAACCAGAACTGAAACAACAACTTCCCAAGAAGTACTGGGATTTTCAGAAGTTACTATATCAAATGCCATTATGTTCCTTCAGAAGGCTGTTCGACCATAATTTTTTCTGCATTATGGAAATAAGGAAAATCTCTAAATTCTATTTAGAACAAAAGTGTGGTTTTAAAAAAATGATATAATTACATAGTAGTTAAACTTCCAAGAGTTCAGGACAAAGGATATTGAAGCTGGTTAGGGATAAGAAACAGCAAAACAATAAACACACCCATAACAGGCTTACATTTAATTTCTCTAAGGAAATCCTATGGGAAAAGAAAGAATGAAATGATGTTATCAAAATATATCAGTAAAAAACTGCCAGCTAAGAATAATATATGATGAAAGCAGATATGCAGGAGAAATAAAATCTGAGATGAACAGAAGCTGAAGTAGTTTATAAATTCTAGACCTCCCCTGCAAGATATGTCAAAAGAAACACTCTTGTCTAAATTGAATAGTATATAAAAGATAGAACTAGAAAACTAAGGATAAAATGACCTATGGCAATAATCACCCTACTGTAAATAGACTGACTGTTCCAACTAAGATACACAGAGTGATTGATTCGATTGGAAAGCAGAATGTACTTCTTGCTGCCTCCAGGAAATCTCCACAAGCTCTAAAGATAAAGACAGGCTTGAGGTAAAAGGTTAGAATAAAATATAAGAATATGGAACCTAAAGAAAGCCAGAAACAGCTTGAAAAGGTAACAAGAGACAGGAATGAAGACAATATACAATGATTAAGGGCACAGTAGAAAGATAAAACGTGCATCAATCTATATTTACAAAATGAAGGAGAATCAAAACATATAAGACAATTATTATCATATCTGAAAACAGAGGAGTAACACAATAGTGGCTGGGACTTCGGCACTCCACGTTGACCCATGGAAAGTTCAACTAGACAGAAAGTAAAGAAGAACAAAAGCTTTTAAAAATGAATGGTACTGCATGAGAGTAAGACATGTTTATAGGGCACTGCATCTAAAAATACCTAAGTACACATTTTTCTCAAGTGCATATGGGACATTCACCAATTGCTCATCTATTAGATCATAAAACAGGTATCAAAAAAGTCAATAAGACTATAACCATACCAACTATGTTGCCAGATCACAATAGTATCAAATAAAAATCAAGCTCAGAAAGAAAGCAGTAAAAAAATCTCTAATAGTTGGAGACTGAACAAGAAACCATTAAACAACTATTAAGTTAATAAGGAAGTCAAAGAAGAAATTTTTAAAATACCCTGAGAAAAGTTAAAATGAGGACAGAACCTCCCATAATCTATGGGTCACAGAAAAGAGGTACTAAGAGGGAAATATATAGTAACACAAGTGTAACCACATCAAGAAACAAGAAAGAGCACAATTAAATAATTCTACCTTTTACCTTAAGGAATTAGAAAAACAGACAAACAAACCAAACCAAAAGTTAGTGGAAGGAAGGAAATAATAAACATCAAAGCAGAAATAAATGAAATGAAAGTCAAAAAGAAAGTCCAATAGATTAAGTAAACCAAAAGTTAGTTTTCTGCAAAAATAGATAAACCTCCAGCTAGGCTTGCAAAGGAAAAAAGAGGGAGAAAAGTCAAATAAATAGAACCAGAAATAAAAGTTACAACAAACATCTTAGATATTGTATCATAAGAGATTGCTGTGAACATTTTGTATGCTAGTAAATTGAGTTACCTAGAAGAGATGGACCAATACCTAGAAAAATATAACCATCTGAAATTGAATCAGGAAGAAATAGAAACCTGAACAATTATAATTACAAGCAAGGAAATTGAAACAGTAATCAAAAGTTTTACAAAAAAACAAAAATTCAGGACCAAATGATTTCACCAAGTTGTTTAAAGATGATTTAACGCATCTTTAATCATTTAAAGATGATTTGAGCTTATATGAGTTCAACCAAACCTTCAAAGATGAACTAATATAGATTCTTTTCAAACTCTTTTTTTCTTTGAGAAAGAGTAAATACTTCAAAGTGCATTTTATGAAGACATGAACCTGATACAAAAGTCAGATAAAGACATGATAAAAGCAAAAACTACAGACAAATATCCCTGGTGAACATAGATGCAAATATCCTCAGTAAAATCCCAACAATGTATTTCATACAGCACAACTAAATTTATTGCAGAGACTCAGAACTTTATGAATCTTGTGAAAGTAACCTCATAAATCTTGAAGTTAACTACATCAGGAGAATTAAGGTACAGGTACGACAAGAAATCTTAACTAAAATCAGAAACCAAACAATCTTCACATTCCCAAAGTTTTAAAAAATTTATATGAATGCAGTCTCCTTTGCACGAGAGGTAGACTATATCTGGGCATATTCACAATCTAACCAAAGCTTGATGCCCACGTAATTTTCATAATGAACATGTATAATATTTAGATGAAAACATTTAATTTTATGTAAATAATAATAGATAAAGATATAGGAAACCAATAAGTTAATCAATTATTGAAACAAAAGTTCAAAATTGGTGAGTCTCCTATATTACTGAAGTCACTCCATGGCCTATGTATGGATTCCCAAGCTACCAGCCAGACACTCCAGTACATGGGTGATGGCCACATTATTTCTATTGAAGGGAGCTAGAAGCAGGAAGCCACCTGTTCTGGCATATTATTACTTGCACTTTGAAAATCTAAAACCATTACTACTGTATATTACTGTTCATTTAGAATGACTAAAATTGACATGATGGTAAGTACTAGATAGGATGTAGAGATAATGGAGCTTTTTTATTGCATTGCTAGGGATAAAAATGGTACAATTTGAAAACAGCTTAAGATCTCTCAAAGTTAAACATACTTGTGATCCAGCAACTTCACTGGTGGGAATTTACCAAGTATAAATTAAAGCAGATGTTCATATAAACATTTATATATAAATATTTATATGCAAATATTCACAGCATATTTTTTTATAATAATTCAAACTATAAACAACCCAAATACGGATCAATAGGTGAATGGATAAAGTATACTATATAATAATTATTTAGCAAAAATAAATTAATTATTGATATATTCTATAATATAAATATCAAAATATTTATACCAAATGAAACAAGTCAGCAAAAGGTACATACTATCCAATTTCACTTATTTAATTGCTTAGAAAGTATAAATATATAAGTACATATAAATACAACAATGACATATAAATAGATAGATATGAGATGTGTGTGTGTGAGACTGGCACCAAGAATAAGGCCCAGAAAGGGATATTACAAAGAGACATGAGAAAACTTTTGAAGCAAATTCTATTTTTAATTATCTTGATCATGGTAACATATGGTAAAATAAAAATCTTAAAGAATTCTTAGATGAAACCAAACAGAGCATTTCAACTATAACCTAGGATAACTTTCAACCCTTGGTTAGTTTTAGATTCAAAATGAAAGGATTCCTTGGTTAGTTTCATTTTCATTTGACTGTGTTGCTGCTTCCTATCGAGTAGATTATTTCCTGGATGCCAATTTTTGAGTAAACATCATAAGCTGAGTTTATCCACTAAGTACTTGTTTGGTCCAAATCACTACTGACTCGATTAGACATTAAAAATTAATTTGAGGTAGAGGGATCTTTTGATTAAATAAAAGTCAAAGAATCCCTCTTCAGTTTTTGTTTACAAGCATCTTACCATTGTAGTTCAATGGCAAAAAGTCACTCTGAGCTAATATTTTAGAAGTTCTTACAGGTTGGCTTGGAGCCAAGTTCTTGGCTATGATACTTTTAAAACAAACATATAGATGGAAAGACTTTTAAATTTGAATCACTGGGTGAAATTTAGTACAAGCAAAAAAAAAATACTTTAGCCCCAATAGGTAAGAAGTTTCTTCAGCTATATTATATTATATCATATCATATAACAGAACTACTTAACAAAAGAACAAATATTCACACTCTACCCCACAAGTCACAGGCTGTCTGATATATTAGCAAGGGGATGAATGTGTGTTACTTAGAAACTGTGGCTTCCAGTCTAATTCTCAGTTTTGTTGCTCACCTGTTACTTGGTGACAAATAAATAACCTCTCTGAGTATTTTTCTTTCCATTATATCTATAAAATTGTCAAAAAGCACTTCTGATTTACTCACTTCAAGGAATTGTGAGAATCTAATAGCTAATACACATAGAAGACCTTTAAAAAACTGTTAAAAACCACATAATAATTTGAATTTTCTCTTACACCTTTGACTTTTAGGGGAAGATGGGTAAGATTTAGAGCAAAAATATTTCAGCCGGAATAAAGAGACCTAGATTCAAATGCTAGCGCTGTGGTTTTTCACCAAAATATGCATTCTACCTGGATGTTCACTGCTTCCCCACAAGATTGAAAAATTCCAAATGAATTTTCAAAAGAACAGATCTAAGAGTCTGAAGTCTTAGGGAAATATCAGAGATTAAACCAAACATTTTCCATTATTTTTGTTTGTTTGTTTCCAGTGGAACAAGTATTTAAAATCAGAGAGACCTGCAACTGTTTCCATGCCAGGTGTCCACTGTCAGAGATTTTAGGTACACAGTATTGGGGATAGGCAAGGAGGAAAGCAACTTAATGAGCTTTGGTACAACCATAATTAAATGACAAATGCATGTCAAAGTAATGCTGAGCTAATTTCACTTGCTTTTAATACAAGACTATAGCAATCTTTTATACTCCTTAGACATTCTGATGCATTTCAAATACGCATTATAAAACCCATTATCCATACCTGAAAAGGCTGCCTGCTGGAAATATTGAGGTGTTTCCTTATCCATCTGTTGCCTTGATTTCCAAAGATCTGCCACAGCATCTGTCCCCTTGTGTTACTCCAGATTCGCTGGTAGATGGCCAGCCTATAAATGTGTTTGCCGAACATATGGTAATATAAGCGGAAGGTGCAGCCCTCTGTAACAGTGGCATTAAGAACTGGGCTGAGTAAAGCAGCTCTGTTTCGAAAAATCTGAGGTTCTGAAGATTCTATGTAGAGATAATGCCCTTTAGTTGTGCCCAAAGTATTGTCCTTCATTGGTCCTGTATTAAGTGTTGGTGTTGGGCCCTGAATTCTTGTCCAATCAAAGTCGTCTTTTGTATCTTGTTCCCAGTTACAAATTCCATTTTCAAAGTTACACTGTAGTTCAGGTGCTAAAATTGGCATAAAACAATAGCAAAACATAATTAACGGCAACAAAATCTATGATTAAGCATACTAGTTGATCCTTTGTTCCTGCCAACATAAACCAATTTAAAATTTAAAATACAACATTATAATAGACGAATTTAAATACTGACTAAGTCTGAGGAAACACATCAAGTTACAGTATTTTAGGGACTGAAGGTGGAATTTCGTTGGCCATCATTTTCCAACGACTCCTATGCCTCCTGCCTCCTCCATTTCTATTACTCTAAATCTAGGCACATGATCGCACAATGCCTGGCTCCTAACAACACATGTTTCAACTTTAGCTGTTGTTCCACTCACAAACGAGCATTAAAATACAAAACAACAAAATGTCAGACCCATAATCTTCTTCCAGAGATATTTGGTCCAAGTAGGTTAAATGAAGTCATTGGGCTTCTTTCCATCCTCCTGCCAACTGGCCACAGCTGGCACGTGCAGTTGTGCAGTCCTTCTGGGTTGCTTGTTGCCCATGCAGATACCCTGGGCCAAGAGGTGCACCTGTGATGATGGGCACCTGTGCCACGAGGTGAAGGCTAAGAGGCAGCATCACGCTGAGGTGCAACTACTAGATCACTACCTGATGACACGATGCCAGAGAGCCAGAAAGAGAACAACAAATAAAAAATGAAAGGGGACTGAGGGACTCGGTGGCCTCCTGGGTCTCTCAGCCCCCTACCATTCCTGCCACTAAGCCTGCCTACTTGGCCCCACAGTCCAAAAGCTATAGCCAAAAATCAGGGTATTTGATAAGCTCCATTGGGTTGATTCCACCATAAAGAGCTGAGAACCATCATACTTAATGTGTCTCAAACATTCAGAGTCAGGAGTGTATGGCAAAACTCTTTACCCCATATTAAAGGATTGCAAGAAACTTGTTACTCAAGAGGCGAAATCCATGAATACATGTTTCTAACAAACACCTGAGATGATTCTGATGCATGTGTTTTCCTCACCTTAGTCTGAAAAACTCTGAATCCATCCTGCCTTGGTTTCAAGTTCTTCTACAGAATGACAATCCTTCAATGACAGTTTGTCGCTTTCCTTTTATGTTCAAAATCCTTTATTATAATTAATGTAATGTGAACTAAAACTCAATTGCTCTTTCAAATGCTACCTTTCCCCAATTAAAGACACTCCCTGTTGCTGCCAATTACCCTTCTCCAAAGAGTGTACACTTCCTCCAAGCTCTGGGCACCTCACACCTTCCCCTTCTTTATTTATGCCTAATGTCAGCTCACATGCCTTGCCAGTTCTGAGCTGTGTCCTCAGTGGTGGTCTTTGCTTCTCACTGAGTATACTTGGAACTGAAGCTTTTCAACCTTTCCTAAGTTCACTTACTCATTCTCTTACTATAAGGATTCAGTGCACTTATAATAAATGGGCTAATGAGACTGATGAGGAAACAAAGATGAACTAAATAAAACAAAAATAACTTTAGGACTATGGAACTGGTTGTTGGTATTACAAAAGAAGTTGGATAAAGTGAATAAATGGAAACTAAGGAGACTGGTATGGAAAGTGATGGAAAGGAACATTATAGAGACCTTAGTATGTAATCATGGCTGATGCTTAAAGAAGCACAATTGAACATTTTATCACATGATACTTCAGTTTAAAAATAGGTTAATGTGGTCAAAGGTCATGGGTTTTCAGTTATAAAATACATTATTCTAGGGAATATAACACTATGTTGGTTATAGCTAGTAAAACCGATCAGTCTGAAAATCTATAGTCATTTCTAATTCGTGCATATTATTCATGTATTCAGTGCTTTTTTTCTTTTTTATTGCTAAGTGATAATCTATTGTGAGTATACCACTGTTCAGTCATGCATTTCTTTATTGAGGTACACTTGGGTTTTTCATTTTAATTTCCCTGCTACTTGTTCAATAAAGTAACGATTGAATATATTTTGCTTAAAAACAATTTGCTAATTTCTTATCCAATGCATATGACAGACAAAGTGTCAGTCTCACAGTAGCACATTTAGGAAGATTATATCAGAATTCTTGTAGTCTAATGACCACATAAATTATTATCACTTTGGAGAACAATTCAGCAATACTTAAAGAAGTTGTAAAGATGCATTCTCCATTATCCCAGTAACTCCATCCCTAGTTATATTTAAAGAAATCATGGCTATGAACATGAAGAGACATCTACAAAAATGTTCTTAGTGACATATTCATAAGAATGAAAAAGTTACACTATTTACAATAGGGAAGATGTAGAATCAACCCAAATGCCCAAAAATAGAAGACTGGATCAAGAAGATGTGGTACATATACACAATGGACTGTTACACAGCAATCAAAAAAGATAAACTTATGTCATTTGAGATAACATGGGTGGAGCTGGAGGAGATAATGCTTAGTGAAATAAGCCAGAAAGAAAAAGAAAAATATCAGATGGTTTCACTCATTGCAGGAGTATAAGAATCAGGGGAAAAAAAAGTAAAAATGAAAATCAACTAACAGCTATAAGCCAGAGACATTCTACAGGAGAGGGGAAGTGAATAAGATCAAAACAGAGGTGGGAAGAGCACACTGGACTATGGTGATGGCACATGGGTGAAGTGATGGTGGGAAGTCCATGGCATTATATAAGATGAAAAAAAAATGTAAAAAATGAAGAAAGATGTACTATACATGTAAAATAAAAAAAAAGAATTAACAAATTGAGACAACATAAATGTATTATCAATTGAAAAAATGGATAAATTATGGTACATATCTTAAATTTAAACTTTTAATGCAGTGAAAATAACTGGAAATATTGTTTTGATGTTATTATTCTCACAAGTATAATATTGAACAAAATAGTCATCTAAAAGATGTAATGGTTATTTAAACATTTAAAACAGTAAAAGAATAACATGTTTTATCTAGAAAATATATCAAGAAATATACAGAATTTATATACACTATACTGAGGATAATATTTAAAAAAAATAAGAATTAACTAGCCCTTTATCAAATGAATAGACTGCATAAATTTAATATAAATTTATCATAAATAATAAAGATTGATATTGGGACAAACTCATTTTTCAAGATGTGGCAATTTTGTTGACACCAACTGTTTGTTTTGAATAAATGCGACAATATACATTTGACATATTTGGGCAAAGGGGACAGGATTTAGAATTAATGAGTATTTCCACATTCTAGCTTCATTTACATAAGTTAATATTTTTAAAAAGTCAGCTGTCCTTTATCTATTCATCTTAGTAACAGCACATGGTGCCAAAAGTGAACAAATACTCTGAAACAATAAATAAAAGCATATGTGAATAAAGGCAGCCAGGCAAGAACAAATCATCTGTTCCTGAAATCCACAGAACAGGAGCTTAGACCTAATGAAGGGAACCAAGTGAGTAAATGTCAAACGGGAGACGAGCTTTCATTTGATATTTCCTCACTTGTGACTAATCAAGCCCAGCTGTGACGTGAATTGGGGACCCACAGCACACTCTCTAGGTGTCAATCTTTGGCTGTGAAGCAGGAGGAAAATGTCAAGCTGCTGAGTTTTTTGACATAAAACTGGCACTAAAGCCAAAGATTTTTATATCATCTGTCTTCATACTGACTACATGGTCAGTCTCCATTTCATAAAGGATTATGTGTAGCTCCACCTTCAAATAAAAACCAGGTCCCTAAACACACCTCAAGAAATACAACCTGGATTTCTGAATGTCTAATGCATTCTATGTAATAAAGCAATATGTCTAAGTGAAAACCTTAGAGAAATCTATAATCTAAAGCCACTACTATTTCATTTCCTCAAATACACAGCTAAGAGTCCTTTGAAATGATACCTGTACTGTTATAATCTTATTCTATTAAATTAGTACTGAGAAGTTTGAAGCCTAATTTGCTTATTTTTAGCAATAGATCAACATTTTTTAAGGAGCGGGATTTTGAGAACTTAAAAGAGACTAAAAGCCATTATAAATTTCAAAAAGACAGATTTAGGACAAGTAACACTTTTTCATAATTACTATTGAAATGCATTTTATGAATAGCCACTCAAATATTAGTTGTTTGAGATCATGTAAGTCTGACTTCAATATACCTACTTGAATCATATGAACAAATCACATATATATAGAACTGTATACAGTGATTCCAAAGGAAATTTCTTAATGTAATGTTTCCTATGTTGGACTAGCATTTTATGGCTCTACTTTGGTTAATCATTGAACTCCCAATTCAACCATTACATAGCTTGAATTGTAAGAATTGTTGCTATTTCTGGGAAAGAAAAGATGCAAACATTTTTTGTACTGATCTTTGTAATTATCAGTTTTTAATTTCTTTATAATAGCAGGTACATTCATCACTATTTAAAGACAAAAAGTTCATTAAATTGCAAAAACTACAGTCATCAGATACCACACTTTTTTTTTGCAATTCAAAACAGAAGCTCACAACTTACTCTGACTTACTCTTTTATTCCCTATGTAAAATCACCAATTGTCTCTCCTAAATGCTTCCCCACACTTTCATCTCCATCACCATTACTGCAATCAGGCTGCCAGCCAACCCAACAACTGCTGCAGGGGTCTCCTCGTGGATCCCCTGAATCCAGTCCCCCTAATCTATTCATTATACTATACATTGTGACATTTTAAAATATGCCAGTTTTACATTATATTCCTTCTTAAAAACCTTTCAAATACAGAAGGCACCCTTAATATGGAAAACTAACTTTAGTCAGCCTGGTTTTCCCTTAAATCTCCTCCTTTTGCTGTGCCTATTTTCCCTTCACCTCCATGTCACAGCCACACTGTCTTCTCTCTACCATGCAGTTGTATACCAAGACTTTTGCTTATATACTTTGACTTGTTATTTTGTAGATACCAGTTAAGTCATCACCTCTAGAAATCCAATTCCAATAATGTACAATGCCATATCACTCCTATTTGCAACTCCTGTTGCAAATTTATTATTTTTCCTTATATATATATATATATATTTATTTATTTTCCTTTTTTATATTTTTTTACTTCTTTACATCATTCTTCATTTTGTGCATTTTTTTCATCTCAGTTGTAATCCCCATGGGCTTCTCACCACTAATTCACCCATGTGCCATCACCATAGCCCAGTACACTCTTCCCACCCTAGTTCTGATCCCATTCTCCTTTTCACCCCCATAAAATGTCTCTGGTTTATAGTTGTTCATTGTTTTCATTTTTGCTCTATTACATTTGTTTCTCTCTTTTTTTCCTCCCCCCCCCCCGATCCCTTATGATCCTGCTATGAGAAAAGCCATCTGGTATTTTTCTTTTTCTTTTTCTATTTCACAAAGCATGACCCCTTTCAGCAAAAGGCATGAGTTTATCTTTTTGACTGCTGAGTAATATTCCACGTGTATATGTACCACATCTTTTTAATCCAGTCTGGTTGAGCATATTGGTTGATTCCATGTCTCCCCTATTGTAAGTAGAGCAGCATTAACATGGGAGTGCAGGTGTCCTTTTGAATTGATGTTTTTGTTTCCTTTGGTAGATACATAGGAGTGGCCTATGTATCTAGGAGTGGGATTGCTAGGTCATATGGAAGCTCTATTTTTAGCCTTTTGAGAAACCTCCAAACATTTAACAGGTATTAAACAATTTACAGTATCTGTCTCTTCAACTGTATAGTTGTAATCATCACTTTATCACTTGCATATCTAGTTCATTAATTTACTTAATAAATACTGATAATGGAACAACAACAACAAAATACTTACCACAGTCAACCTCATCAGTATAATCACCACAATCATCAATCAAATCACATAATCGAAATTTTTCTATACAAGCCTTGGTGTGTCCACACCAGAAATGATCTGACTCATCACATCTCTCTGCAGGGAGGGAAAGAGTACAGTTTTCAAAGCTGATGTCATCAATAGCTGAGACTCCATCATATATGCCAAGACTGACTTTATCTAGTGACAAATGGAAGGGCTGAGTAAGGCGCCCAAGCTGAATGGTTGCCTTTGACCACTGGTTGCCGTGGTTATACAATACTCTCCAGAGTACAGTAGGGTCATTGGATTTTTCCACATGTAACTGCATCTCAGCTGCTCCCACTGACAAGCCATAGTTATAGAACCTGAAAAGGACAAACATGAAAATTAAATGATCTATGGGATAGGTGAAAATATTTAACTTTTAGTCTCTTCCACTGGGTCAGCAGTCAATTAACAATTAGCTAGCAAAATAAACACCTTTATTTCTACAGTAACTGTAGTTCCCCATTTGTAAAAGCTTATCTGCTGCAGTGCATACAGGCACTCTGGTTCTCAGGACCCTGGGAGCCTTTCTCCAAGAGCTCAGTAAGACCAGAGAAACAGTCAGTGCTAATTAAACTATAATCCACTGTTGGAAGGAGCATCCATTTTACCGTTAAGTCCTTTTTTATCACAAATATTGATAATATACTCCTAAGTCAAATGCTAATTGTGTGAGTCCAATACAACAGCTATTTTTAAAGCAAAATCAGGGCCAAGAAACAATGTTTAATAAATTCAGAAATATGCCTGCAATCCCAGGCGTCCAGGTAAAATGACCTTGTTTTTAATATTTACCAGAAGGAAAGTGTGCATCCAGGTCCTGTCTGGCTGAAAGTTGGACTCTGGAGTTTAGCAACTTGTGATAAGCTGTTGCTTTTCTTCAGAATAAACATAAATTTTCCTACAAGAAAACAAAAAGTAATCATAAGTTGACCTACTAGATTCTAAAATGAGGTATCTGTTTCAAATATACATAAAATTAAGTCCCTACAAGCATTAAAAATAAAAATGATTGTTGTCAAATTCCTCTTGTAAATATTAAACTATTGTCTATATCTAAGTTAAATGGTGTTAAAGATATTGATAATTTCAGTTATTTCAGCCAAAATTATTTAAGTTCCAGCCCCACCATCCATAAGCTGTCTTACTATTTATTGTCTTAACACAGAATCTTCCCTGCTTCTCTTAGTCTTCTCAAAACTGACTGAAAGGTAAGTGGAATGGTAGACAGAGTCTCTGCTTGTGTCTTACCTTGAGTTGTGTTGTGAGTATGATCACAAGATGGGGCCTGTTGCTCAAATTCAGTAGAAAGGTTACTTCTAGAGCTCCATGTCCAGTCAAAATTGTCACCACTGATTGCTTCAAACCAACCACAACTATTTGTTTCAAAGTCACAACTGGAAACTGAAGAACAAATATAAGACTCTTAGGTGGACTCGCCAAAGTTTTCATACCATACCAAAGGGTAATTTAAAAAATCACCTTACTGTGTTTTTTTTTATGCATTAAATGGCATAATTTTGAGAGAAAGTAACCTATCTGATAAAAAAAAATTACTAAAGTTGAGCTTTTCATACTGGAAATTGATGGCTAAAGTCCCAATAAAAAAAATTCCATTTTATCCCCCAAATAATCCTTCTAAGACAGCTCACCATTCAGTTAGATTGTTTTATAGAATTTATCTGCTTAGATAATTCTAATACTCAAATTAGCTACTATTACATCACGTGGGAAGTTGGATTGTTCTTACAGAGCATTTTATACTAAACTACCAAAGAGACAAAAGGAGATGGATGTTAAAATAAGAGTAGTGTGGTATTATAGCTAAAATTTATCAAAAACCTTATATAGTAGATCCTATATTTAATGCTCATTACAGATATCTCTTTCATCATAGCCCTAATGGGAAAGTGTTATTATTATTGGTATTGTTATTTACAGAGAAAGAAAGGGAAGGTTAGAGAAGTTATTATCTTAAACAAGGTCATATTATTAAGAAGATGTAGTAAGGGATTAGTCCAATTATTCTCTTAGTTTAATATTTTTTTAGCAACTGTTGACAATAACTATTAATTGCCACTAGATTGAAAAAATAAAAGATATACAAAACAGGCATAATTTGTTGTTATTATATATACCATTCCAAAATAGGACTCATGCCCATTGTACGTTATTACACTGAGATTTTTAGCCATTGACTATTTTTATCAAAAGTATAGTAATAAGGCCCTCCCTGTTGGCGCGGGTTAAAACACTGCACTGAGAAGCGAAAGTTTCTCAGTGCATGAGTTCGATTCCCGCCTGCCCGGGAAGTGACCACATGGCGTGGCAGATCTCGCCTGACCCGCCCGCTGCTCCCGTCAGCAGTGTACTTCGTCGATCTGCCTGTTCTGCTCCCCACTCTGTCTCTGGTGAAGCCTCTCACCGCCCCTGAGCCTCTGGCCTGTACCCCAGTTCTGTATGTACAAATAAGTAAATCTTTAAAAAAAAAAAAAGCATAGTAATAAGCTACACAAATATTTCCTTGTAAGATAACTTAGAAAGTAAGTAACAATAAGTGTAGGGGGTGAAAGTATAAAGAAGTATAAAGTGAATCACTCAAGAGATTATAAAATAATTATAAAGGCATTTTGAGCTAGTGACATTATTTTCAATTTTCTACATCATATAAAGTTTAGAAATCTGTGATGAAGCAAAATCAAATGTTATATGAAAATGAAAAATAATAAGAAATATGATATATTTGGGATAATGCTAAGAATAATATCTTTATTTTAAAAGGCCATTTCTACTCATATATCAATCACTTATAAATACACATATTCCAGAAGTTTCAATGTATAATATGTAGAAGATAAATCAATCCCTGGGGAAGAAAATATTTTTTATTACTATTTCAAAGAGTTTGAGAAGAGAATTTAGGAATTCTTGTTATGCAAATATAGAAAACATGTAGTTGCTTCTGTATAATATCTGTCCCACAGAGCTACCTGGAAAAGGAACCTTAAATTTGCTATCCAGGGAGATATTGCTGTGGAAATAAATGAATATGCAAAACTTGAGAAACTATTGCAGGAATTTATAGTATTCCTAGAAAAGGGCCTTCAAGGATAGTAATTTTTTGTTTGTTTGTTTTTAAACAGTAAGTTTATTAGAAAGAGACAGGAGAGGAAAGGACATTTGCATAGGCAAAAGTGGGCAGGAAAGGCTGTCCAAAGATAGTAATTTTTAATAGAGAGTTATACTGTTAAAATTTGAATATACCTTTCTAAGTTTACTTTGTTGCTACAAATTTAGATTTTATAGATATTCCAAGCTTGCTTTATTCAGTCAGATATTTAATGATCCGATGAAATAAAATTTTAGCTATTAATCAAATACGTAGACCCATAATTCGAAAATTATGAATATTTTTCCTTTTAAAAAAAAATTTATGCATGCATGCAAGAAATGTAGTACAGGCCAGAGATGTGGGAGGTGAGTGGATTCATGAGAGACAGAGTGAAAAGTAGAACAGGTAAATCTACTGAAATACACTGCTGAGGGCAAGGCAAGAGAGGTCTGCTGTGCCATGTGGGTCACCTCACTGGCCAGGGATCAAACTCATGCTGCAGTGGTTCAGATAGCTTCATAGTGCTTTGCTTTAGCCCCTTGTGCCACGAGGGAGGCCCTATATATATTTCTGACTTTGAAATTTAGTAATTGAAATTTAAGAATATTTCACATCTTCTGGAGTAACTTTCTCAATCATAATCAGAATCATCATAATTTGCAAGAATAACTCCAGTTTCTACTTACTCAAGGTTCATTAGCTTTTACGAAAAAGGACAAAATATCTATCATCTTGGCATACACACACACACACACATATATATATATATATATATATATATATAGTAAAGAGGAAAGATGCATATTTACCATACCAAGACAATGAATGAATAAAAATTTTTACAGCCTAGAAAAGATTATCTTTTGTTCATGGCTTGGCTTTTACTTCTTTTCCAAGTTCAGTTGACTGTATTGTCTTTTCCGCAAATGGGAATCTAGAAACAGATGTTACATCCTTCTCAAAAGTTAACTCAAAGTGTATCACAAACCTAAATGCAAATTTCAAAGCTATAAAACTTAGAAGATAACTTAGAAAAATCTAGATGACTTTGAGTAATTCAATGACTGATACCAAAGGCACAATCCACAAAGAAAAAATAATAATAATAAACTGGATTTCACTAACTTTAAAACTTTGCTTTGTGAAAGACCAGGTCAGGAGAAGACAAGCCCACACACTCTGGGAGAGCATGTGACAGTGTTTACATTATAACCATGTGGATTTCAAGCTACTGTATATCTGTATCCTAAAAGAGATTTCAATCAATACTGGAAGCCAATGTAAATTTCATTATCTTCTAGTAAAGTTCTGCCAGGTAAGAAGACATGGATTGCAAGAAAATTTGAGTTTGAAAAGGGGAAGATCATTATATCTCCTTTATACCTGTCATAAACACTGCTAACATGAAAACAGAAGCAAAATAGACAAGAAGAGTAGATGTGGAAGAAAAGAGAACTAGTGGTTCAGACTTACAAGATAAAAAAAGGTACTTATACTTCACTTTTGACTTTACTCATTTCATTGTGAAGAACAATAATCATACTGAAAATCAAGATCTAAAATTAGCTCAGAAGTAATCACATAGAAAAAAACTACTCTCCTCTTAGATATCACTAATAGCATAATTTACTGAAATCTGATTGTAGAAAAAGATTCTATTATTAAAGGAATTTATTCTCAATAGAACTTCCAAGTGAGAAAGAAGAATTCATATTTTTCTTTTTACTATCCTTTTCATTTTATCTCTACTATCTTGTACTTCTTCAGTCTAACAACATAATTATCTGCAGCAAAAATTGATCAAAATGTCATGGGTTATTTCCCAGATTTGACTTGTCCACAGAAGGACTTTTTTCCCCTCAGTAATCAATGACTCAATAAATGAGAATGAATGGTCTTTTTCTTCTCTTCTTTTTTTTTTACTGTCACAGAAATGAGCCTTCAACAGAAAGAACTTTTGCTTCATGCCTTTACAATTACCTTTACCTGGTGTTTTGTTTGTTCATTTTAGTTTTATTTTATAGGGAAATGGTGTCTAACTGGTATTTGAGGACAATATGAATATGAGAGAATTAACTTTACAAAGAAAAATAAACTAGCTAGTCTTTTATCTACTGGGGTCTGCTTACTGATAGATATCTAGTAGGAAGGTAAGATGCTCACTAGTTAGCAAATTAAGGTTCATTTTGACACAGGTGTCCCCCTGTAGTTAGGCCTATAGAAAACAGCACAAAGTAGAAAATAACAGCTTATCTTCTGTTAAAATAAAAGGCAATTGTGACCAGAGGTTCATTTTAGGTAGTCTGAATTCTATAAGGAAGCTTAAGTTTATGTCCAATTTCATCTCCAAAAATCTCAAAAATTTTCAAAAAAAAACCCCCACACACATTTAAATAAAAACAGAGCAAACAAAACACAAACACATACACGTACATTTCAATAAAAATAGAGCAAAAGAAACATAGCTACCTACCAAAAATGCAAGCTTTCTCCACTGTGGAAGTGGCCCCGAGCAGGGAAGCCTCTCTTCCCTGGCCCCTGGGCAGCCCCTGACGGTTCCCAGCAGAGGGCAAACCTCACTACTTTTCTCACCAGTAGGAGGAGCAAATTCTGTTCCATGGTGTCCTGACCTTCTCACCTTGGAAGAGACACCTCCTGCACAGGCTTGGTCTGAACTTCACCCCCTGGTTCTGAGAAAGGGGGTAGCTGAGAGGTAGTTCCCAGCAGACTGGCCACGAGAGCAGTGCACTGAGTTATGATTCTTAAATGGGAGCTGCGAGAAAGCATCTGTACTGCCAGACAAGTGGGGGGCAGGCCTTTTCCTCTCCCCAAGCAGGGAGAAGGGGTGATGAACCCCCCCAAACTCAGCAGTGCTGACCTTTGAGCCCCAGTTGTTGCAGGACTTGGTAAGAATTTGACCGAAGGTTCTGCAGGGGCTCCAGACTCAGCAGCCCCTATCACATCCTACTGACATCTGTAACAGCAGCTCAGCTTCACACCATCATGGTTACTGGACCTTGTCTTGCTTCCTCTACACTGTTGTTTAGAATAAATTCCAGTTTTGTTTTGTTTTTCTGCACCAAAGCCTAAATGTTTACATTTGTTTGCAGATTTGCACTGCCTAAATCTGCAGTGACAGATTTTAGACCCCTCTGCCCAGTAATAGTGATGAATTTACATGATGAAAGAAATTTGGACATTTCAAAGAATACAGTTTACTAGGGTGAGTAAGGAATTAGTAAAAACAAGTAGAAATGGCTTTCAAAGTATCAACATATAAAATCACTCAGCCTCTACTGAGTTCAGCTCTGGAAATGCCAATGTTCAAGGTACATGTTTCTATATTTAGCAGGCACAGTAGTTTAGGGAAAATACACAACCAGCATCTAAGTTTAAAAACATAAATCAGAAAAATAATAAATCACTCCTCTTTCCAACATTATTCAACCTAGGTTTTATTGAATCCAAACACTAAGTATTAACTTATGTGGCCTTTCCTATGATCAGACAGAAAAGTAGAAAATGAGAAATTGCTTAGCTCTATTTTTAGGAGAAAAAAAAAAGCACATGTATTTCAAAATAAACAGTTTTTAGAAGAAATACATTATAGTGTTCAGAAAATAGCAATATTAAAATATCTTTATAACATACAGAGTTGTTTAAGAACATTTTGATTTTCTCACTATATTACATAGTATAGACAAGAACAAAATAAGTTATATATATATCCCCATCCATTGAGAAGATGAGAAAATGTATCACTGATAATATTTGACACACAGAATCTTCATTTTGTAGTATAGAAGCAACTTTCTAGAACTAAAGCAAGCACTATATAAGATAGTATTGTTTATTTTAGTCTTTAAGGAAACAATATCTGTTCACAAAAATTGAAATGCTAGAATAACTTCATTACCAGAACCCTTCTACATTATAGATATGATTATTAATTAATAATATTAACATGCTTCAAAAAAAATGGACTGAATGTCATTAAATAGCCATTTAAAAAGTCTACACTTTAGATTCTATCCTAAAGAAAAAATTAAAATAGTGATTTTAATCTAATAAATATAAAGAGTCCACAACACTCTTGGTAGTGACACTCTGATTGGTCTAATAACCTTTCTAGAACTAAAAAAAAATACATGTGCTTTTTTTTTAGTGCAGGGACAACAGACTTTTCAAAAATCTAGAATTGTTTAAATACACTTGGCCACCTACTCTGCTCTCTACCTCTCAGGCAGGTCCCCTAGCCCTGTCCTCCTGATGTCAAGTTGGGCTTGAGAGTTGAGAAACTCAGATAATTTGAAAGATTCCCAAACTTGGAAACATACCGACTATTTGTCTCTGTTCTTCATAAATGGCAACATATACCCAGATATAAAATTATTCTGGTGTGAACTTTTCTGGTATTTTCTAACTGTACACACCCAAATAAAATCATGCATGAGTGTTTTCTCCTGCAGCTTGGCCTATTAGGGTTTCAAGACCAAGAGAAGTTCTGCTGAGAGATATAACTTTCCTGCTACGTAAGTACTTCTAGTTCTGCATTTATTATTGTTGTGCAAAGAAACCATCCTTCACCCCTTGGGATTTTCCTCAGGTTAGACTAGTAATCAAAATAGCATATACTATCTATATGGAGGCATATAGGATTGACACAGTTGAAAACTTTAATGACTAATAGAGTGGACCAAGAAAATGTTATATGCATTCTCAGAGGGAACCAAGGACCCTATATGCCAACCCCAACAAATTCAGCAACCTTTTTCCTTTTACCAAAATTGGCTAGAACTTATCTTTGATAATTTTTTCCTTACAAGTTTGAACATATCCTAGAGGCCTAAAAATCTAAATTCATAGAAAGTTTACAACTCTTTTGAGATCAGCCATAATCAGTCTCACCTAAAAGAGAAATATCAAATTGGGTTTTTGTTTTAAACTACACTGATATTTCATATTAGCAATTTTCTTGATTTTTAATGCAAAATGGCTGTAAGCTGCTTGTGAATTTTTAAAGCAACTGACACTAAATACACAGTAAATGAGTCTAACCAGTTCCTGTTAACTGAAACTGCCTCAAATTGTTTCCAACTGGCTTAAACCTGTTATGACCAGTTCATGCCAATTCCAACCAGTTCACACCAGTTCCAGTCAGCTGACATCAGCTCAATTCAATCAAAGCCAGTTCCAGCTAGTTGAAACTGGTTCCAACTGACTGAACCTGGTTCAGGCTGACTCGCAAACTGGCTGGAACTGGTTCTGACCATAGGTAGATACTTATGACACTAATGGGACACTGATGTCCGAAGAATGCTTAACCAACTGCATATGCCCCATTCTAGTCCAACCCCAAAACAGGTTATGGCACAACTCCACTCTGTCCTGCCCTGACAGACCCAGCCATGACAAACCTTTCCTATCTTCCTTTGGGGAGCCAATCCAGAAGCTTCCTTTCTCATTGCCATCTCCCTTGTATGTGAGTATAAGCCTAATAAAACTTGTCTGAGTCTCGTATCCTTGTCAAATCCTTTCACAAGTGGCTAAAATCCCCCATAGAAACTTCAGGTTAGTACCATTAAATTACTTACCCCAAAACAATATATTTTTTCATTTCTAGGTGATTCCTAAACATCCATCTACTTACATGATCATTTGAAGTGTCAACCAAAATTAAAATAAAATGAATTTTATGACAGATTTATAGATGCACTTTTAAAACATGAAAAATATTTTTTTTTATTTAAATTGAAATCACACTGCATTATAACATCATATAGATTCTAGGAGTGCCTCATTGAAAACCAACATATATATATTGAATTCACCCAAAATGTAATAAATATAATTGAAAAGTTTTCATGTGACAATTTTAAATATAAACATAGGTTTAATTGGAAGAGAGCCTAACATCTAGACAGTCATTTATTATTTTTTACTTTAAAAAAATATCATAATGATCACTGCTGAAAGAATGAACTCTGAGCATTCTCACAGGAAGAACAAACTTCTTTCTTTTCATTATATCTACATGAAATTATTATGAATGTTAACTGAACCTACTAAATAATAATTTCATACATATGTAAATAAAACCATTATGCTATGTAAGTTAAACATATACTATGGTGTAAGTTAATTATTCCTCAACTGAAAGAAAGAATCTTGGAAAGTAAAAAAAAAAAAAAAAGTGTCCCCATTTTCAAGGAGTGGTGATATAAACTATATCCTGGAATTAGTTACTAGTGAGTTTCATGTTACTGAAGGACTCTAACATATATTGTATTTTGTTATCAAGATGAACAAATTATTTAAGTGTTTAGAATTTCATTGATCACAAAAACAACACTTACCTTCATTTAATATGTTGTTTCCTAAAAGTGACTTAGATGAAATTTCACATTCCTGGGATATACTGATGTCATCTAGAGCAACAGTAGCATTTAAAGATAAAACAGTAGCTTTGAAAATTAGCTACAAGAACAAAAAGACAAACTATTAAAAATATGCTATAAAAGTAAATGTCTTACAATATTTCTTTATGTAGAGAAGTTTACTTGCATTAATTTTAGAAAATTGTCTTGATCACAATATTCAATTTTTAAGTTTATAAAGTCATAACTGCTTTGACAGCATCTTATGTGACCTCAATATCTTAGGTAACCTTGTTTCAATTAAAAGTTACAACATTCATCACTACTGAAGGGCTGCCTCCCCATTGGAGCCATTAAGCATCATATGCATTTAAAATGAGCTCTTTGGGGTAATCAACTGTGTGGTTTACAGCTCAATTTAATTGAGATGTGAATTCATTTGTAATGGGTCTGCTGGAGGCAATGATTCATTTTCATATCACAATATTTAAATACTTACATATATTATATATACATATATAGAAACCTATTTAGTGAGGTAAGGTATACAGTCAATAATCATATATACAGTTAATAACATACATATGGTAAAATAGTTGGAGGCATCTATTTAAGTTTAATTTATTCTAATACTCAGAATAATGATTGATAAGATTTGTTTTCTTTCTTTTTAACAACTCACATTATTATCTTGTTATTTCACCATCTTAAGAAAGGAAGAGTGACAGCAGGAGAGAAAAAGAGTTAGAGGGAGAAAATAAATTAAATCCAGAGCCTTGTGGTTAGTGTAGCAGCGGCACCAATCCAGAGCACAGCTAAAGGTTGCACCACCATCTCGCTAGGGAGGGTCTCTGATCTCTAAGATCTTACTTGATAAGATCAAAATTTTCTTGATATGATGCATTAAAAACAAAACTATACCAGAAGTGCTATACAAGAGATATGCATGAGCTAGTAAGAGAATCAACAAAAAGCACTTCATTTAAATTTCTAGACATGTGTGGTCTATAAATACATGTTATATAAATAGAAAAAAAGTCTAGAGTTCAAAATAAACTAGTGTGTATTATTCCCTGAAGATAAAGACTAAGATGGAAGGTTGAAGATGACCAGGAGGAATGATTTATTGCATTATCTGAAATTTCTGGTACTTTATTATGAAATGTATATAATTCTAATGATTTTTTAACATTCTGATTAGAACTAAGAAGACTGGCATATATACAGAGACAGAAAATAATAACTTTAGATCCTTTGATGAAATATATACAAACACTACAATTGAGAAGTAAACTTAATGCTATTGTAATTTGGTTTTGGATAGCTTTAACTTTGAAAGAATTTTCCTTTTACTCTTTAATATATCCTGCATTGAAGTCATTAAAATATTGATGCTTAATTCTTCAGACTCAGTGGACAAACATTTGCTAACCACCATATCCAAAGTCCTGCACTATTCGAAGAAAAACTGGAAAAAGATACAGTACTTAAGGCACTTTCCTGAGTCTGTAGGAGAGGAACATGCTCTTTTTGAATAAAATGGGTAGGCACTGAGATGAGCTGAATGATGGGATCAGTCTTTAAAATACAGTTACAGTCATCAGTGGTATCACCAAGATGGTAACACAGGTCACTCCTTGACTTCTTCCCCATTACAAGATAAACAACAACTATTCATGGACAGGATACTACTGAGAAAATCTTAGAGCAGAGGGATGAGGCTGAAGGGCCTCTTGTACCACAGAGATCAAGACAGACTGAGTTAGGAAGTAAGAGAAGCAGCTTCACAAGCTTGTCCCAGTGCCCCTCCCCCAGAAGCGCCACACAGAGCAATCTCTCTTGAGCTTATAGTTCCTCTAGTGGAAAAAGAGACCCCAGAGTGGACATCCAGGTCATCCAGTGCTGTGGGTCTCTTCCTTGGAGCCTCCACAGAGATTACAGAAGAACCTATTGGACTTTACAACTAGGAATCTGACGGTGACAGAAAACAGAGGAGGAACTTGCAAAAACCATCACTCAGAGCTTGGTTGACCAAGTTGAGCTCCCACTGGTACCTGACCAGAAAGGCTGACCAGAACACCAGGAGCTGGGTCACCCAGGAGAGACAATCACAGGAAAGCGAGGGAGGCTGCTAGAGCTGGCCCATTTGATCAACCAAGTTTTCTCCCTCAACAAGAAAACTTGGTTGATCCAAATTATATGTAGATTCTTTCCCTTCTAAGTCTATATATCAGGATTTTGCTAGTTTTTGTTTTATCTTTCTAAAAGAGCAAAAGCATAATTTTTGTTTTTGATTTCAGGAACAACACGTTGTAAATGCTGTTTACAAAATCAAATGCATACTTTTTACTTCTGTAAAATTGTGTGAATTTCTCCAGTTAAATATTCACTGAGCATGTTTAGATTTTGGCTGTTTTAAAAAATAGCAAAATGAGCAATGAATAACAAAATGAATTACAAAAATAAATAATGATGAATCCAAGAAGAATAAAGCATAGGATTATAATAAATGGAAAAATCAGAATATAGAAATTTGTGAAGCATGATGGAGTGGAAATAAGAACAACTGCAAATTTTATTTAGAGCTTACAACATACCAGAAAAGATGTTATCTACATCTTCATTTTAAAGTGAACAGAAGTTAAGAGAGGGGAATTAATTGGCTGGAGATCATATAGTAAGAAAAAAACCTGGATCTTTAATGATTATGCTATACTGCATTGCTGTAATGAAATAAATAGCTAACTGGTATTTAGAAGGCACTGAAGAACAGAGCTGACACAGTATTTAATGAAGTTCTGGTTTAAGGAGGCCAAGGACATAACAACTTTACAGAGACCAGACCAGATTTTACTTTTATATTATAAATCTTCCCCTTCACTGAATTTTCAAATAATGTTAGGAAATTGTTATCGATTTATATTATTGACTCTGATAAAGAGTGAACTTTGTATTAACTATAGTGGAAAATTTCACAAAATGGTCATAGTGGAAAATTTCACAAAATTTTAAAAAGTAATCTAAAAGATGACATCATATGTTTTAACAGGAAACTCGAAGAGTGCAGATTAACTGGAAATGAATCGATAGTATTCAAAAAAACTGACCAACGTACATATTAAAACTAAAAACATCTGTAAGGGGGAAAATTTAATTAAAAGTTAAATGAATGTATTTGTGTAAAAACTGAAAATATCAAATAATTTATACAAGTAGGCCCTCCCTGGTGGCGCAGGGGGTTAAAGCACTGCACTGAGAAGCTAAAGCCACTTCCGCATGAGTTCGATTCCCGCCTGCCCCGGAGG
>NW_004567131.1:21571480-21573763 GCF_000260355.1 Condylura cristata | reverse complement strand
ATCTGCCTGTTCTGTTCCCCACTCTGTCTCTGGTGAAGCCTCTCACCGCCCCTGAGCCTCTGGCCTGTACCCCAGTTCTGTATGTACAAATAAAATAAATCTTTAAAAATAATAATAATAATAATAATTTATTCAAGTAAAAACAGAGTAGAACATACACTATTAACAATTTGATTTACATTCCCCCAATAAATCATGAAAAATGGGGAGGAAGGTATTGAAATATTATGAACTTGTTTACTTTACAGAATAAACAATAAGTCATCCTACAGCACCAGGAAGGAGAGAAGCCCTAGCTAACTAGGGGTTGTTTCTTGTGGGACCCAAAACAATTTATACTCTGTTGTGATGTCTACATGAGGCATCAAAAGAATGACACTGAATCAGAACTTCATGTCTACAAGGAAACATAGAGGTCAATTAACCTAATGCCATTCTCATTTCTAATATTTGGTTAAGACTGGATTACACTGTATAAATGTGCTCAGTGCTTAGTCACATTGAACTGATGACCAGTCAGTGACTAAGGTCACCTCTAAATGAGTAAACATACTAAATCTAAGGTACAAAAGCTTCCTGTTTCCAAGAAGATAAACTTAAATATTTGAACATTTAGCCACTATGTTGACAATTTGTAAGTGTATCTTTTTCATAGATTGGCAATAATTTGAAGTAGAACTGCCCCTATCTACCTATAGTATTCACATATATTTCCATATTTTTAAAAATACCCTTAAGAAACCAGGTTAAACCAACATAATATGAACATATTTTTTCCTGCAGAAGATAAGTGAAGGAATGCAGGAAGTAACTAACGCAGGCCTGAGCAAAACTAGACTAGCCCAGGCAAGCATCCACCCCTTGCCCTGCCCCCCGGAATGCAGGATAGGTTGAAGAGGGACAATGTACATTTAAAATTGATTGGATAATGGGAATGGTGTGGCCCACGCTGATTGGATCTGAGGCACCAGGAAATGAGACATTTATTCCTGGAAACCTGTATTGGGTGGTTGAACTGTGACCCAGACTGTGATGTCTGTTAATCTTTGAATCCATTTGCTAAATTGAATCTGTGCGGGCTCTGACGTATGTAACGGCCAACAAGGCCAATATATTCCCTGACTTTCCTTTGGTCAGGGTCTTGCCTGAATCCTGCGTGTCCAGCAGGGAACGGCTTGACCCTGGCTAGCCAGCCCAATAAACTCTACTTTGCAAATTGCATTCTTGCGTGCCCACGTCTTTTCCACGGTAATCGAGTTCTCGGACCCTAACAATAATAAACAGAATAGAAAGGTGTGTAAAAAATGATGAAAGCTGCATCTTTACAAGGAATCATTAACATTATAAGTAAAGTAATCATTAACATTTACAAGTAATCTGACACAAGCTATGCAACCTCTGTCAAGAGACAGAGGGAGGGGAAAAGCTCTGAAAAGTCAGACTTTCCACGCTAACTTATTTTATGACCTCCCTTTTTTGTATAATCATAATATCAAAATATTCTGAGCAACCTTCATCTTACAATTGGATTGCCTCAGCCTCATAAGGTACTACCTGGTCCTGACTAGCAAGTACTGCACCAGGGTGAGAAATTCCTCTTGAAGTCAAAAGTGATTTGACAACTGACTGATTAATAAAAACAATAAAAACAAATGGCTCTTACTGCAGTCTCTCTCACTGCCAGACTGAGGAAAACCCAAACCTTATCACTCTACGATCTCACAAAACCTTCTATTCAGTTTCTGAAGAATCTCTCAAACTTCCTAGTATCTAGTCTTTAGATATGGAAATTCACCCAAGTCGCCTATTCAGAGTAATCAGGTTTTCTACCATCTAGACTTCAAGAAAATTCACTTAAACTTTCTAACAAGTTTTTCAAAGAACCTTACCATAATTTGATTTACAAGAAATTTCCTCTTCCTGCCCTCACTTTACTTTACCCCCTATTATGTCTCTATGAGAATGAAAGCCATTAAGTAGTAGATAATGTTTAAGGGACTTTATTTTGGTTAATCTTCACTGTGGTAAATATAGTAATATTAGTCTTAAACTTTGTGAATCTATGTACCTGTTTTAACCTTGATAGATTGATTTTAAAAATGTTATAATCTCAACTAAAGGTCAAAATGACCCCAGACTATTATTAGAAAAAAGGTGATTGTGATCTCAGCCCCTTTCATATGCTAATGTCATCCCTCTGCCTGCTTGAAATGTATAAAATAAACCTCTGCTGAAGGCAGAGCAGGAAGACTTGCACCCAACTACCATTCCCATGTCTTCCTC
>NW_004567131.1:21528778-21571180 GCF_000260355.1 Condylura cristata | reverse complement strand
GCTGCTCCCCTCAGCAGTGTACTTTCTCGATCTGCCTGTTCTGCTGCCAGCTCTGTCTCTGGTGAATCCTCTCACCCTCCGCATCTCTGGCCTGTACTCCAATTCTGTATGAATATATAAAATCTTAAAAAAATATTTAGTAATTTTGAGGTGTATGAGTATGTTTTATTTTTATTTTATTTGAAATACTTAATATACAAAACACGTGTAATATTAACATATGAAATACTGTGTGTATATCTGTGTGTGACTATATATTTAAGTAAGTCTTGTGTGTGTGTGTTTGTGTGTAAAATCTGGACTGATTCACACCAGAATGTTAACACATGCCTGAAATTCCTTACCTAAATTTTTGGGGTCCAGAGGGTGTTCAGAATTCCTTTGAACAGTTCAGAGTATTAATCTGACACATCATCTATTTTTAATTTTTTTGTGTGACACTCTCAGAGAGGCTGGGGGCAGTACCTGTAACCAAACCCATCTCTAAATGAACTGTCACACGGCTTCAGATCAGGTTAGTTTTGCTTTTCACTTCATTTCTCAAAGTGTATCATTATTCTCCAAGTTCCAATTTTCCAAAATACTGACTGGAGATTGTGGACCTGCGATGGCCTGTGATGGTGAAATTTGAAGGAATATTCTTGTTGTTTTCAAAACAAATCCTAACTACTGCCAACCAAGAGAATAAAAAAGGAGCAGAGGCAAGGACTAAAACTCTTACTTCGCACGAGTGAATCACACATAGCTGAGGACTAACTAACAAGAAGCCAGAACCATTCACCCCCTTAAAGAACACTACAATAAACTAAAGTTGACCAGTGCTGATTGGGAATCCCCAGCGGGAGAGAGAGAAAAGTCAAAATGTGGTGACGAGCCATCATGGAGGAGAATGAAGGAGGACAGAGGCAGATGAGCAGAGCTGTGTTAGGAAATATCACAAATCTTGCTGCCAAATTATAAAGCCCTACCATTGGCCTTAGAATCTACAACCTTAGTATGTTCCAGAAAATAAAGAGTAATTTGTATTTGCACTGCAAAACAAGACAAAATTTAAAACCCCAAAGGAAGGAAGAATTTTTAAAGAAAAAATATATATACTATGCCAAAACTCTTCAATAATGGTGATAGGTTAACCTGCGTCTCTGAATTCAAACTCATACTTCTTGAGTAACTACTTCCAGTGAAGGCCAATAAGTGTTTCTTTTGTTGTGTTGTGTCTTGTTTTGTTTGTTTTGTTTTTAAGACTTTTAGAGTAGTTTTATGCTCACTGTAAAATTGAAGCGTAGGTACAGATTTCCCATACACCCCCTGCCTTGCACATACATTTATACCACAGTGTCAACACCCCTTACCAGAATGGCATATTTGTTATAATCAGTAAACTTACATTGATATATCAACATTACCCAAAGTTCATGATTTACATTATGGCTTACTTTAGGTACTATAGTAAGTGTACAATGACATGCATCCATCATTATGCTACTGTGCAGAGTATTTTCACTGCCATAAAAAATCCTCTGTGTTCCACCTTCTCATGCCTCCTCTTCCTTCAGTCCCACAATCCCTGGCAACCACTAATTTTTTTTTTTGTATGTCTTCATAGTTTTATCTTTTCCAGAATTCCATATAGTTGGAATCATATGGTATCTACCTTTTCCAGATTGGTATTTTTTTCACTAAATTATAGGCATTTAATGTTCCCAATGTGTTTTCATGACTTGATAGGTGATTTCTTTTTAACAATGAATAATATTTTATGGTCTAGATATATCACAGTTTGTTTACTCATTCACCTACTGAAGGGCATCTTGGTCAGCAATTGTAAGCAAAGATGTTATAAACATACATTTTCAGGTTTTGGTGTGGACAAAGACATTCTGTTTTCTTAGCAATAATGTCAATTAGACACTAAAAGTTTTATTCTAACTAAAAGTAACCCTAATGAAAAAAAATATATAGACAGAATATAAACAAATGAGACAAGGACTCAAATTGTTCTGATTTTCCTTGTCTTGTTACAGGTAATAGAGATTGACACTATAATCTATAGCTGGTCTTTCTGTTAAATGTTTTCCAATCGAGAGTTATTAGATTCATGGAAGTGGAAACATAAAAGTGGTTCATGCAAATACAGGGAGTTTTAACATCTTCACTGATTAAAAGCCTTGAATAAATGAAACCAGACTTCAAGTCAAGAGTAGACTCCCAGATAAAGAAATATAATGACATTTATTGAGTGTTTAACATTTCCATTTCTAATAACCACAGCCACAGCAAGTTTTCTGTGTTTGCTGATTCCAGATTATCTTTCATGTGCTCTACATGTATAAATCATTTGATTCTCATAATAGTTCTATAAGACAAATAATGTTAATAGGAATTTATGTGAACTCCCTATTCTTCCTATTTCTGTGGGCAGGAACTTCCTGCAATAACACTACTGTTACTAACCACTTATTCAACCAGAATGTTGATATTAGAATAAGCTGGGCACATTCAATTCATCCTCTTTGTCACTCATTCAACATACCCTACCCTCCATTTTGGTAGTCAGCTGGTCTTCAGGAGGCATGCATTGAATTATAATCTCTGGTTAATGGGAAAAGGTTTCCCCAAAATGGGAGTCCTGCACTTTTCCAGCAGAGTCTGTCATTCTCTGGGTGAATCTGCTTATTTGGATGTGAAATATTATTTTGACTATCACTGCTGCTTCTAAAGACATTATCTCTAAAATGTCTTGCTCTTTATTTGACCTCTGTATTTAACTCACTTTGAATCAGAATTGTTGAGGAGCGCAAGAGCTGTTAATATCCCAAAAGTGATCTCACTCTCTATTATAGAGGAAGAAACAGAAATGCAGTGGAATTAAGCAACTTTGCTAACAAGTAAGCTTGAAACCTAGGCTCCAGAACCCAAGTTCATAGCCATCATTTTAATTACTTTCTTTGTAATATTTGGACTCCCCTAAAGCATTGCTTTTATCATTATTGCAGTTTTCAAAGATTAGGAAATCTGAAGTTCAAAGATGTTATATGAGCAGTCACTTAGCAACCCATGAGCTGAGCAGAGATAAAAACTCACACCAGCTGATTCCAAAGGCATTGTATTTTACACTGTTTCTACCATCCTACCTAGCAATAGTTTCTAAAAATGCTCTTCCCAAAAATCACTCAGAAGGGAGTTACATCCAGGAAGCTCCCATTTAATAAGCTACACATGCATTTTTTATTACTAACCAAGAAAATGACACCCAAATTTGATCAGTCCTTCAGTATTATTGGGCATCAGAAAATGAGGCAATAGGATTAAATATTAAATATTTCAGCATAGTTGATAACATATTTTATACTATCTCAATAACTACCAACCTCACTTAAAAAATATGTTCCTAGGCCCTCCCTAGTGGCGCAGCAGGTTAAAGCACAGCACAAAGAAGCTAAAGCCACTTCCGCATGAGTTCGATCCCCGCCTGCCCCGGAGGTGACCACATGGCACGGCAGACCTCTCCTGGCCCGCCCGCTGCTCCCCTCAGCAGGGTACTTCATCCATCTGCCTGTTCTTCTCCCCACTCTGTCTCTGGTGAAGCCTCTCACTGCCCCTGAGCTTCTGTCCTGTGCCCCAGTTCTGTATGCACAAATAAATAAATCTTTAAAAAAAAATTTCCTATTAAATTACTCTTCTCTCTACCATCCTATTCAGTTCTCATTCCTCATTGCAATGCTTCCACAGTCTCAAGCTCATAGTCAAGATAACTTCTCTACTAATTCCTGATTGTGAATGTGCTTACTTTATTAATACCAGGTAAATTTATAGGAAATATATACTATATTTGTCTTAAAAGATTAGCATCAAATCAGTTATCTTCAGTTAATGTGTTTTAATTACTTAAATGCTCACTTGAAAAGGCAGAGTAGATTCTCCAGTCTTCACATAGAGATCGATTTTTGCTTGTCTCCACTGAGATTCAGAGACTCCAGTTAGATCACCTTGCTTTTGTAAATTTCCATCCAGTGATGTTCTCGTAAACACAGAGAGATGTGAATTCTGAGACAGATGATACCGGAACTGCACCTGTTGAAAAGTGTTTGGGTGATATAAATATTCCATTTACCTATCTCTAATAGGTTTTGTATATATATCTAAATATAAATACTTAAATACTTTGGTGTTAAATAAAATCTTGACTCTCTACTTTCCTAATTGTGCAAGTATGGAAAAATGTCAAGTATGTCCTCTGCCAGTCTTTCATTTCCTACCAAAGGAAAGCCACAACATGATTATACTCACTGGTATTTTTAACACATACCATACAGATGTCTAAAGAAATGGGCCACTGGCAAACCATCAGGATAAGTTTGAGAGCAAATATTTGTTCACTCTGTCATGGGCAGTATCACTCCCCTTTCAAGAAAGATTCCCAGGATCCATCTCTCATCCTTTTGGGAGGTATACACTCTGACTCAAAGTTACAGAATCAGTTTTTACTACATATTCTCATTGGAACATCAAACAACAAATAAAGAAAAATTTTTCTTGATAAAAATTATGCCGTATGGTTAAAAAAAATTAATTCATGATTTTCATTAATCTCTGCTCTACTCTGATATTATCAAAGAATGTCAGGGCTCACACAATGCTGCTTATTGATAATTGATTCTGAGTAAGAACATGTTCTTTTACAAACAGGGGAAACTTGATCATTTTTTCTCTGACTTATCATCAATGATAATAAAGGTTTGACAGATTAGGTAGAAAAGGAAAGTAGAAAAATAATTATTTTAGGTACTGATAGCAACAGCTATGGTATATAATTTGGCACTGCCACTTTGCAACCAATATTTACTAAGCACTGGATATTGTGCAAGGCAAAATTAATCCCCTCTATGGATGAATAATTCACTCAATTAAAAAGGTCAACACAATACCCATAAAAAAATTGTCCAGATAACACAGCCACTCCATGACATAAGGATTCCTAACACTGCTTATTTTAAAGAAACTCACAACATTCAGAGATGAGGTTCCTGACAAACAAAATGCTTCAGTAGAGATTCAAGTGATTCCTTTTCGATTTCAATACATTTTAAGTTGTGTTTTCTCTTTCTCACTTTACTTTATTATGTTGTACAGACATTAGTACACATTAGATCACTCCTTTATTTCACTGTTGGCACCAATTTCAGTTAGGGTGAAAGTTGACCAAATTTCTTTAAATGCTTGATGAGAAAATTGAGAGTACCATGGACTATGGTGGTGGCTATGGTTGATTTGATAGTGGGTTTATTAGGTGGTAATACCAAGTTGACTTGAACTAAAAATAAACTTTTACTACAATGGGAAACTAAATGAAGACTTCTCAGGTAAGTGAGAACTTAAACTCAAATGGAAGTGTTTAATTAAATTCTAAGAAAAGGGAAGATTTAGATTCTTTGACTACAATTAAATTTTAAATCCCTGCTAGAGTTTCAGCATGTTCCAAACTTGTAAAAATGCAACATGGAGTTTTAAAAGCTTGTTGCACAAGAGATGTACATACCCTGGCAGAAGTTCAAGGTGTCAAACTGGCATTCAATACATCAGTACAGTTATTTTAATAGTATATTAAGAGTAAATACCAATGACATCCATTTTCAATAGAATAGAAACTTGGAACTTATATTTAATTTAGTATTTTAAATGAATTTGCCTCTTAAAGAGAATTCCTAAGTTTATCTTAGACCAAGAAAATTTATATGGTCTTTTCAAATTTAGTATTGGTAATGTTAAAATCACTGAACAACAAAAAAATTAAGACAGGTAAGGGACAAGACAGTAGGTTAGCAGGTTCTCAAGTCTCTTCCTACATTGGCAGAGTAAAGTATCATCTGTCAAGAAGTGACTGCATAGAAGAGAGACGAGGTTGATGATCAGCAGCTCCACAGTGAGGAGAGAATTAAACCACCAGATAGAGTAGAAAAGCTTGAAAACAATCCCACCAGGAATAGTATTGGGGCACTGGAAAAGGCACATTTTGAGCCTTCTAACAAGGTTCTTGGGACTTCCCACAGTGTCTAGTCAAATGAACCTGGATAAGATAAAACAAAGACTCACATATAACCGAGTCCCTGACCCCTAAGATAATCAGAAGATTTCTCAGCAGAAACCTTTCAGGCTCCAGGGAATGGCATGGGATTTTCAAATACTGAAAGGAAAAGACCTCCAAACAAGTATCCCCTACCCAGCTAGCCAGCTAATACTTATAATTGAAGGACCAGTAAAAAGCTTTATAAAGAGGCCTTCCCTGCTGGCACAATGAGCCACAGCCACTTCAGTGTGAGTTAAATACCTGACTGGGGAGGGAACCCACAAGACACAGCAGACCTCTCCTGGCTCAGGAGTGTCCCACATGGTGCAGTAGACCTCTCCTGTCTTGCCCCTCAGCAGTGTACTTCATTGATCTGCCTGTCCTGCTCCCCACTCTGTCTCTAGTGAATCCTCTCACCACCCTGTATCTCTGGCTGTATCCCAATTCTGTATGCATAAACAAATAAATCATTTTAAAAAATAGTTTTATAAAGAAATAACAGTTAAAGGAATTCAGCTCCTCTAAACTAGTTGCAAAAGTAATAAAGAACTTCTATAAAATTAACAGAAATTTCATGTAGAAGCCAAAAATCACAGAAATGAAGGATTATATGCAGAAGGAGAGCAATAATGGGAACCAGTGTAACAAACTCAAGATTGACTTGCTTTAAATTTAAGAAAGATTTTAAGGGCTCTCCCTGGTGGTGCAACATATTAAAGCATCACATTATGAAGCTCTCAGAAGCCACTGCACACCAGTTCGATCTCCTGCCTGGGTGGTGACCCACATGGCTGGCAGAACTCTTCTGATCCGCCCGCTGCTCCCCTCAAAAGTGTACTTTGTCAATCTGTCTGTTCTGCTCCCCACTCTGTCTCTGGTGAATCCTCTTACTCACCACACCTCTGACCTGTACCCCAGTTCTGTAAGCATAAATAAATAAATCTTAAAAAAAAAAGATTTTAAGTATAAATACCCTATATATAAACTACATGGTAACTTTTAAACAAAAATACCTAGAAGAAACAAAGAAGATAAAAATTGAATCTAAACACTATCTATACAAAAGTTATCTTTTAATATACAAGAGAACATGAACAAAAGAACAAACTGAAAAAACATTCAGAAAAAAAAGTGCAAAATGAAAACAAATACTTATATATTCTTTTCCCAAACATCAATGGGATCAAAAGCCACAAAGTGATTAGTTAGCTCAGAACACAAAACCCAGCATTGCACCTTCTCTAGATTTGCCAGAGCTCAGAATATAATCACAGGCTCAAAGTAAAAAAAAAAAATTGGAAAACAATCTTACAAGAAAATTGTATCCTAAAAAAAAAAAAACAGAGACAGTCATGTATATATCTTCTAAAGTGGATTTCCAGCTGAAAGGTAAAAAGAAACAGGGATGGCTGTTATATAATGACTAAAGAATCAATACATTGGAAGGAACAATCCTCGTCAAATCTAAAGATCTAATTGCAGAATTGAGACTAGTGAGTGGGGCGGTCAGGGCTGAGGAGTAGAGGAAAGGGGCCCAGTGGGCCAGGTAGATTACTTGTTTGTCAGTAGAAACTGAGGTGCGGTAACATACACCCTAACTTCATACAAAGCTTTGCTTCCAAAACATATGTAGTATCATCAACTATATTACATCAATAAAAAACAATTAAACTAAAAAAGATGCAGCTAAGGTTCCAGACAAGCGCAGAGTAAGTGGGTCACCTGTGAGGTTCTCATGTGCTATTGTTAAAACAGAGTAGGTCATGAGCTCAACATTGATGCAGATTGAGAGTTCCTCACAGAACATTTTATGATAATTGAGATTTAGTAGATATTCAGTAAATAGATTTTTTTTAAAAAAAATATTTATTTCCAAAAACAAATTTCTTTTTTTTTTTTTTTAAAGATTTATTTATTTATTCATACAGAACTGGGGTACAGGCCAGAGATGCAGAGGGTGAGAGGATTCACCAGAGACAGAGTGGGGAGCAGAACAGGCAGATCAACGAGGTACACTGCTGAGGGGAGCAGTGGGCAGGTCAGGAGAGGTCTGCCCCGCCCTGTGGATTTCCTCCGGGGCAGGCGGGGATCCAACTCATGCGGAAGTGGCTTAAGCTTCTTTATGCTGTGCTTTAACCCGCTGCGCCACCAGGGAGGGCCCAGTAAATAGATATTTTAAAAAGGAAAATCATCAGGGCCTCAGTAAATGTTCATAAATCTTTGTGGGGGGAGGGGAACCTGCTTTATGTCTGAAAATTACACAAGGCATTAGATGGCCTTAGGAGCTTGACAGGTTTATGGGGAGAATGAAAAAAAAAAAAGGAATAATTACACTAGAGTGTGTATTACACAAAGATAAAATGTATGTGTCTTTGGACACATAAATTAACATTAAACAAAATGAAAATTCATTTTCTCTCATTTTAAGTGCTCATTAGCTATAGATACTGGACACACCAGTGGAAAATTTCCATCATCAAAGAAAATTCTATTACACAGAGCTGTAAGACATGTAAATTAAAATTATATTAGTCATTGAAATTTTTTTCTACTTATCATTTTAAAAGAAAATGCTTTTTTAATCCATGACTGGTTTATTAAAAATAAGTAAAATAAAATATTAATTGAAGGATTGCCTTTATTTCTTTTGGATTTCCACGAAGGCCTTTTAAAATGCTTGGACAGAGTTGGTGTAAGTGGATTCATACCACACCCGGCCTCTCATAACACTTAATACCACCTTGCTGACAATACCCCTCACTAAACTATTTTGTCAGGGTAAGTGTGTGTTTACACTGTTCCCACAGCACTCCCCACAATACATTTGCAGAGTACTGAATCAGACAAAGAATGTTAACAGTAGCACTCCATGAGCCCTCAAGGGAGAAACTATTTTTTTCTTTTTACTTCCTCAAACATGAAAAAAAAAAAAAAGATGACTTGTGTGTCTCCATCTTCATTGACTACTGAAAAACTTCATTTCAAATATTTACCTGACCCTAATAAAATGTATTTTTGGAACCAACACATCTCTCGCTTCACCTATCTTTCCCCTGATATCTACATTCACTTTTTAAAAATACACTTTTACAGAAAAAAATTAAAGTAAGTTGAGGAGTTTAAAAAAATAGACAAATGTATCTCCAAGCACTGAAAGCAGAAGGTTCATATTAATCAATCTTCTTATATTTGATTGTGAAATCCCAACAGTGACATGCATTATCTTTGTACAATTCAAATATGAGAATTTAGAAAATATTAATTTACATAAACTCCTTTGATATTTTGATATTTCCTAGCTTATTGATAACAGTAACCACATTTCAACACCAGAAGTTTGCCACTTCTGAACTCCATGTATGTGTCTGCACTAGTTCCTAGCTATTCCAAGGAAAAGTGCCAAGTTTCAGCCCATAATGGAAGGACTTGTGAAGATTTTAAATGAAAGTTCACATCTTATACAATGCTTAGTTGCAACAACAACAACAACAAAAACTGTGCACATTGATGCCATGTGTTGGCTATCCATAAATCACCAGGTGATTCAAGCACAATGACCCCCAAAAATCTGCTGTTAGAGAAGGATATTCAAAGGAAAGGTTCACGTGCATATAAGTTTGTTCAAAAAAAGGTTCTTAACTGATTTGCTTATGCAGGGTAAGATTATATAATATCATAGAGCAAAGCATTAGTCACATCAAAATATGCAACTCTGGTTATCTAACTGCCTCATTTTACCATTTTACCAATTTAGAACACATGTTCTTCCATGATAAAGCTATTAATATGTTCAATTAAGAAGATCAGTTGGATTTTCTGACTACTCATTAAGAAGCTGGTTTATTTGATTGTTCTGTAAATTTTATAAAAGAAAACACTAATATCACAAATTACCATGTACTTATAAAAAAAGAGTAATACCACTCGGTGATGGGAAACCCACGGGGATTACAATTGAGATTAAAAAAAAATTACAAAATGATGTAAACTATTATATTATAAAAAAAAGAGTAATACCACATTCTTAGAACACTTTTTTGGGAAAGAACATTAGCTACACATAGCTCTGATAATAATCTATACTAACACTCTAATAGTAATGCCAAAACTAGAAAATATTATAAAGTAATCCAAATATCCCTGCCTTTAATTCAAGGATTACTAACATTCAAGCAGACACGGTCAAAAGGGAAAAAGCAAATACCTTTTCTGGCAGTACCCCTAAATCAATATCTGAGGCCTTGGGAGCTTGAGGACTTGGTTCTGAGAGGCAAACAATCAAGTGTCTAAACTATTATTTTAATGAAACTCCATCTAAATAACTTCCCACAGCCAACTCTAAATTTTAGCAACAACAGAGAACTATGTCTTCAAGTGAAAGCAATTATAACTTGAAACCCAATAGCAACAACCATAAATTAATGACTACCAGCATACAATGAGAACCCAAGATCTGAAAAAAGAAAGACCATCTCAGCAAATCTCAGGAATTTCTAATAAGTTGTTAGTACTCATTTTCATATGTCTGTAAAAGAAACAGAATTAACACATTCTGTTTTTTCTGTACTAGATTTTTGAATGTCTACAACAGCAGTGATTAAGATACTTTAATATATGGCCTTGAAATAAAGCTAAAGCTTATAAAGCACTTTCAAAAAGCAAGTAAATGCTTCAGAAACTCTAAAAAATCTATAACTATCCATAGGTTTTAACTTTAAAAAAAAGCAAAAGAACAAAAATGGTGAGTGCATTTGTGTGAGGTGGAAAAGAGTCCAGGCAGTTGTCACTTCTAATTCACATTTAAAAATAAGCAAAACCAATGTGGGAGGGAATGAAAGAGGAAGGACAACCTATTAAGAGTTCTGAGCACTTAGATTTATACAGCTGAGTGATATGAAATTCACCACTAGAAATGCTCATGTAAACTGCTGTAACCTTACATTCACAAGAGATGAATTTAGTGGGGGGCAGTATTGATTTCTTCATCATTTTCTGGTAACTCAACCAAAAAATGAACTGAAATTCTAATAGTCAAGACATGGTAGATTTCTCAAAGGGACTGAAAACAAAGAAGCCTGAATAGAACCATGTAATTTAGGTGTGCTAGTTTCTGTTTTGCTTTGTTTTTTAGGTGCTAGTTTTATGGAAAGAAACTGAATTATTTTTAGTGAACACCTACTATGAGACAAATAATTTGTCTCATACTTTCCTTTATTTAACCACCTTTTAATTCTCACAACCATGTGAAGGAAATAAGCTAATACATATGCCTACAATGTAGACACTGGGTTTCAAAGAGAATATATAATTAAGGACAGGGCTGATACTGAGAAAATGGCAAAAAGATTTGAACCAAATCTGTCTAATTCCAAGGTCCTTTTGTTTTCTCTACTGTGAACTGAGTAGCCCTGTTCTGTGTTTATCTGGTAACAGCAGACTAACTGAACAAATAAAATTTTTAGAAAACTGGGTATTTTAAAAAGCCAATCAAGATTCTAAAAATTAACTTTATTAACAAAGATCTCATTCCCCGGGCATATAAATACTATAAACAATTTCAAATACAGTTAATGTGGGGTAGAATATAAATACTAAAAGTGCAAGTTCAAAATTTGCACATTTTATCTTTATTTATATATTCCTTTATCTTTCAATAAGTACTACCTATATGATTTTATTTTATTGAATTAGCACTGTTACTGATATAAAGCTCTATCCAGATTTTTAAATATTGAAAGAACTATGTGGAAGACTACTGAATGACAGACATATACTTTGACTGTCCCCAAAATGAATGGTATAAGTTATATGTTGCAAATATTTTCTAGAACAATATGACATTTGCTGGTAAAATAGTTCATATATATAGATATTTATAACCATATATCTATATATATATATCAAATCATCATGAAAATAGCAAGATTTAGGAATATGAGTAATACAAGTCCAATAGCAGAATGGTCAAGAAAATTCCAGTAGTTGATTACCTGGCATGGGGTAGAGGCAGTGTAGGATTTTATAAGAATAGGACTTCTGAGCCTGGCCACTCCAGGAAGTTGCTGTGCTCCAAAATAAATAAATGACCCTGCAAAAGCAAATGCCAAGTCGTATGGATAAATTTCAACTGTTGCACATTTAGTATTTTTTCTCTCACACAACTTATTCTTGCACACATTCAATTGTCAGTCAAATAAGGACAAATACATTTTTTATTTATTTACCATAAAGCTCTATAGATAACCTAGACTCTTTCATATGGATAATATTAAATACCTAAAATAAAAACCAATTGACTGAAAATAAGATCTTGCTTAATAAATATTTTATTGGTTTAACTCATATAATAGATTTTGAAGTAAAATTAAATGAAGCTTATAAGCTTATGGTTAGATATTCAATAGACTCTTATGAAATTACATGAGAGCTTTGTTTTTAAGTTTCTTGATCAAATACTAAGGGATATGAGGCTATGGGATGAGTTTGGTTTCTTCTGAGTCAGACATGCTTGACATTGTGTGTGTGCTAGTGAGGATGAAAGCTTAATTAAAGATCTAATCTCAAAATAACTGCTTTTAGATTTCAACTACAGTGATACGCTTACAGCTCAGGTACAGGGGATAACATCGCTTAGCAGTCAAAAATTCCACATGCTGAACTGCTGTCAGGGGTAGCTTCCTTGAATACTGAAAATTTGCAAAACTATGCCAAACAACCTCAAGATCTGATCCCGCCCTTTGACAGTCACAAAGTGATGGGCAACTTGGAAAGCAAAGTCTTTTGCTTGAAAAATACCATTTTGAGATGATTTTTCAAGATTGAGTTCAATGCTGACTTAATATAAATGATGTGTTATTATTTAGAGATTACCATGTACATAGCTAAACAAGCAGGATTGCAAATCAGCAGTGCCATTTCTGAGCAAGAAAAACAGAACCCAGTTTATTTGGGCTTTCCATGACAAATATTCAGTATACTTATTTTATTTATAGAAAATACATAGGGGTAAATTATCAGGAATTTATATAAGACTCATATGGAGAACATTATCATGAATTGTGGAAGACAAAAACCCTCTGTTGAAATGGAAAAAAATAACATGTTTTTATTCAAAATAAAGTATATATAATTTTATAAAATGATATAAAAATTAAATAATTATGTAAATTTAAATTATCTTTAATATTATACAAATATTAACTTGATGAAAACTGACATGAAAGCTGAATGCAATTTAGCTAAATATTTGGAAAACAGGTAATGTTGTCTTAGAGTTTTATGTAAGTAAGGGGTAAAGTGAGGCTAATTTTAAACTTAGAACAGGAATTCTAGGAATCTGTCTCTGGATTTGCCTCTTAAAAGTCTTTTTTGCAGTATATATTGAGTTAAGAGAACAGTGGGGTTACAGTATACCAAGGAGATGTTTTAAAAATTAAGATCTTCACCTTCAAATTGAGCTGAGTTTAAGGTACAGACAACAGATGATTCATAAAGTTTCCCTCCCCCTAATATCCTGCTACTAACCCCAATTTCCAAGGACTGCAATTAAAAGCACACTGTTAGTTTGGCATAGTTATTTGGAAATCTCAAAGGATAAACCAGTAGAACAATGTTCAGTGGTGTTACATATCTTAAAGTGGATCTAAAATATAGTTCTCTCACTATAAAGTTAAGATTACACTTATGTACGCTGGCAATAGCATCAAAACAAAGCAAGAGAAAAGGACAAAACTCTTCTGTTTTTCTCGGGGTTTAATAAACTCTTACTAGAATGCTATGATTGCTCTATTTCAGGGATATTTGTAAACATTACACAAATATAATTTCTAAACACATATACAAAGAAGTAAGTTAGCCTCTTACAATAAATTTTAAATCCTTGAATTTAAACATTTGTAGGTTTATTTTATAGGTAGTGCTAAATATCTGTTCTCAGAAAGATTACATTATTTTTCTTTCTATTTTACAAAAATTAGATTGCTCCAAAACAAAGACAAGCCTACTATTATAATTCCTGGTACCTAGACAAGATTCTTGACTTTCTCCTTCTGCATGCCGGCAATTCAACCTTTTAAATTATGCAACCTAACTGTTGGTGGTTAAAACAATGTTCATTCCATAAAACTAATTACAAATTAGTCAATCAGGAAAATTTAAGTAAATAAATTATAATTCCATTTATATAGCCTATAGACAAAAAATTGAAAATACAACATCAGCATACATGCTGGAAATACATAATATCATTCAACATGAAAAAGAGGAACTTTTTTTAAAAAGAAGACAAGAAGACAATACCCTACCATGGTTTTTGTTTGCTGGATGGTCAGGATGAGAAAGATTTTGCTCTCCCCTGGTCAACCCCTTCATGAATTGCCAGTGTGAATCTTCTGTGAGAAATGGCTCCCAGCCGCAGAAACCAGACTCAAAGTCACAGGTGAGACGATTTGCTATTATGCATAAAGGGGAAACGATGAGAATGAAGCAGGAACATGTTGAAAAACTTGGATTCTAAATCAGTCAATCAGTTTAGGAGGTCAATATAATTATTTCACTTTGTAGTGAATGGTGTACAATTATCACAGTAGTTTTGCATTTTTCAGTTTCACAAGGCTCTCCAAGAGCTTTGTGTGGCATTATTTTCTATATGCTTCTGTCTATAAGACAGGTGAAACACTATTTAACCATATGAAATGGTAGGAAAAAATCCATTTGAAAGGTGGGAGTATAAATTAATTCTGGACATTTTAGGAACTTGAGCTTCTTGGTTTCATTCTTGCATGATATTCTTTAAAAATGCCTATTTGGGGCCCTCTCAGGTGACACAACAGGTTAAGGCACCACATTATGAAGCTATCTGAAGCCACTGCAGCATGAGTTCAGTCTCCCGCCACAGGATGCAGCAGACCTCTCCTGACCCATCCACTGCTGCCCTCAGCAGTGTATTTCAGTCAGTTTGCCTGTCCCTGTCTCTGGTGAATCCTCTCACATACCCACACCCTGCATCTCTGGTATATACCCCAGTTCTTGCATAAATAAATAAATCATTTAAAAAATGCCTATTTGGTAAGCAGAAGAGCTAAAAAGACGCTTTTCCAAAGAGGAAATGCAGATGGCCAACAAGCATATGAAAAAATGTTCAAAATCACTTGTAATAAGGGAGATGCAAATTAAAACCACAATGAGATACCACCTCACCCAGTGAGAATGGCACATCTTCAAACAACTAGCAACAACAAATGTTGGCAAGGATGTGGAAAAAGGAACTCTCCTGCACTGCTGGTGATAATGCAAACTAGTACAACCACTATGGAAAACTGTTTGGAGGTTTCTCAAACTGCTAAGCATGGAGCTTCCCTATGACCCAGCAATCCCACTCCTAGGTATCTACCCAAAAGACACAAAAACACTGCAGTCCCATCTTTATTGCTGCTTTATTCACAATTGGAAAGACATGGAAACAGCCCAAATGCCCAAAAATGGATGACTAGATTAAAAAGATGTGGTACATATATACAATGGAATATTACTCAGCAACCAAAAAAATAAACACATGCCTTTTGCAGCAACATGGAAGGAACTGGAAAAGATCATGCTTAGTGAAATAGGCCAGAAAGAAAAGGAAAAATACTGGATGGTTCCTCCATAGCAGGAAATTAACAGAACAGGCAAGAAAATAATGATAATGATGAACAGCTATATACCAGAGACATTCTGCAGGTGTGGAGTAGGGAGTGGGATCAAAAACAGCTGGGGGGGGGCGGGGGGAAATGTACTGGACTATGGTGATGGCACATGGGTGATTTTGTGATGGGAAGCCCAAGGGGGTTGCAAATGAGGTGGAAAAATGCACAAAATCATATAAAATTAATTAACTATTACATATACATGCCTATTAATTAACTATTATATATATGTATATATATTTACACACACATTCCTATTCGGTTTGGTATTGCAAAAATTGGGGAAAAATGCACCTTTTTTTCCCTTTTAATATATCATTAAAATATGGGGAATACTTTGTTCATAATTTTATCACATCAGAACAAGTTCCAGAGAGAGTCAGACTTGGAATAAGCTTCATAAGCATCTTTCCAAGTTTTCTCTCTACAAATTCATGAGAAAAATAAAAGCAAGTTTGAGAGAAATTTTGACAACTTGATTTATATTTTCAAGAAGGTAGATTTTATATGATTAAATTTCCTTTTGCCAAAATAAGAATCAAAGTACCAGCCTATCTTAGATAGCAGCTGTGGAGAGTAATGAATTAACTAATTTTACACCTGTTTCCAAAAATGAGACATTTTATAACAATAGAAAGCAAAAATTTCTTTGTCATAAAACACCCAAATTATTGGCAACTTCCCTGGGATCATATTGCTATTGCCTTTAATAAAAATTATTAAAATAGTAACAGACACATTACCACTGAAATGCAAGTATGTACCAAGAATCTTGTTTATATACAATTAGTCCTCACAAATAAATTCCATAGTAAGTGGAAGTGTCCGCAAAGAGAAAAATAGGAGTTCGCCTAAGTAAACTGGTGATGACAAACTTTAATCAACAGAACATCAAAACTTTGCTATTCATCATCTCTGATGTCAAGATTTATACCTCAACTATGCTAAAAGATTACAGGTACTATGGTGGTAGGTTTGTCACAGTAACATTCATCTAAAGAGGTGTAAACCTGTCCTCCTAAATCACATACAGTATTGTAAACAACATTACCTCAACAAAAACAACACAATTTTTAAAACTTTATACTGGAAGCCAACCCAAACCAGGGCTCTGTCTCATATTCTACAAGACTCCAATATTCAACAGGCTTATCTAAAATCATTGCTTTTAATTTTAAATAATATGACCAATTACACCAGTATATTAAGTTCATTATATCTTAGTAATCAAAAGATCTTCAAGTGTCTATAAACAGGGATCCCTGGTTCCATGACCAGATATTTTAGCACTAACATGTCAATAATTAAAATGTTGAAGTACACTATGCAAATAACAGAACCACTTAAAGTTTTTCTACATGTCAGTTAATTGTTTAGACCTCATAAGCTCATTTAGACATTCAGACAACAGAAATAACATAAGAATTGTTTTCCTTTATTAACAAATAGTATTTTCCCTGATAGCAATTTCCAAAATATTAAAACAAGTGACTCGACTACAGGATAATTATGAAAAGATCCTGCACATTAACTAATGATGAATCAACATGATAAGAAAAATGCTATTCATTTATATACCACACTGGAAATCCATTGCTTCTGGATATGTGTTTTCTTTTCTCACCTCTGACTGACTACTTTGATTTAAAAAAATACCCATAAGCGAATCTCTTCTATTTTCCAGCAATAGTCTTGAGTACCTGTGAACTATATGACTATCTCCTGGGCACCTAAAAAATCCTCTGAGAGCTTCACTAACTAGGCTACCTCTCCGTTCTTCTAAGTCAGTTGATGGAATATGGTAATACACAAAAAATATGTACTGGACCACTAAAAAAGTGCTTGAATGATCCAAACTTTTGGTTTGAGACTTAACCAAGGAATCCTTTATCTCTGCTCCACCTAGGACAATCCGCATTCCTAGAGACACACTTCCCTGGAACAGAGAAACTTTCATGGGTAGAGCAGCCATGTAACCTGATTGCTCAGGGTTGCCCCAGTTTATCCCTATTGTCCTAGCAGAACAATTGATAATCTCCCCTCATTCTTCTCACATATCCCAGTTTAGGCAATAAATTTTACATTAATACACAAAATAAGTCCACAAACATAACCATTTTATCCACTGCAGATGGTCACTGGATTAATCTGCCTACTCCCCAATGAGTGTACAAATGCCTCACCAAATCTTTACAGATTCATCACACTGCCTATTGACTCAATCGCAAAAATGTGAAGATTTTAGGCCAAAATAACTGGATTTTATAAATGCTGAAATGGGGCTTTAGAAGAAAAGTTCAAAACATGTCTTAAAATGTCAATCATTACACTTCCCGCAAAAACGCTAAATATCACCGTCTTTTGAAAAATAAAAAGTCACTTTTTTTTTTTAAAGATTTATTTATTTGTTCATACAGAACTGGGGTACAGGCCAGAGGTTCAGGGGCGGTGAGAGGCTTCACCAGAGACAGAGTGGGGAGCAGAACAGGCAGATCGACGAAGTACACTGCTGAGGGGAGCAGCGGGCAGGTCAGGAGAGGTCCGCCACGCCATGTGGTCACCTCCAGGGCAGGTGGGAATCGAACTCATGCAGAAGTGGCTTTAGCTTCTCAGTGCTGTGCTTTAACCCGCTGCGCCACCAGGGAGGGCCCGAAAAGTCACTTTTTTAATCTATCACCATAAGATATGTGAAAACAAGTTGGTGCAATCACCTCTGTAATATTCTTAGTGAATTACTCAGCTGTTCTACACACTGACATTTGATCTACCACACTTCAAGAACTTTTTTTTAATATCCTTGAATTTAATAGCATTATAAAATATATGTAGAATTTCAGTTACCAGAGTCCAAATTGTTCCATTAATATTTTTCCTATATAATTAAAAAAAGATGAAGCTATAAATATCTGAAGAAAGCCAGGAGAGCAAACATATTTTAATTGTAGCAATAATAAATGCCTAGTCACATAAACAAATCCATTCATTATAACCAGTGATTTGGATTATTTGATTGTTTTTAACTATGTGTGATAACAGAACAAATTTCCCATGTCTAATCAGAGAATGAGATGCCACTGTTCATAATTTTAGTGAAGTGTCACTGAGTTCATCAGAATGATATTTTTAAATTATAACAAAATGTGGTTATATATTTAGACACTAGCATAGTGGCAGAAGAAAATATATATATATATATATATTTATACAGAATGGGGGTACAGGCCAGAGATACGAAGAGAGAGAGGATTCACCAGGGACAGAGTGGGGAGCAGAACAGGCAGATCGACGAAGTACACTGCTGAGGGGAGCAGCGGGCGGGTCAGGAGAGGTCTGCCCCGCCATGTGGTCACCTCTGGGGCAGGCAGGGATCGAACTCATGCGGAAGTGGCTTAAGCTTCTTTGTGCAGTGCTTTAACCCGCTGTGCCACCATGGAGGGCCGGAAAAGAAATTTTATTGTAGCAGTTGAGGAATATAATCTACAGGTTCATGAAAATTGTAAATATGTATGAATCCTCCAGTTCAGAAAAAGAAAAAAAAATGTATGGAATGAATGTGGAATTTTAATATGTTGTTTAATAAGTATACATTAGATTATATACTTGTCCTTTGGATGTATTTTGATATTCAGTAAGTTTTTTCAAAATAGGAAAGATATTTAGAGCAAGTATCACAGTAAAAATTAAATATATCTCTCCAAATTCTTTTTTATTCCTTGGTAAATTTTTATGGCTTGCTTTTATTGAAGTAATATTGCATTATAATTTTTCAGTGTGCATCACTGAAAAGCAATGGGTGTAGACTCCATTAATTAACCTCTCAACATCCAAATCTATTCTATACCATGACACTGTTTCCTTTTTCTTCATACAGCCTTATCCCCTTCCCTTCTGATACCACTAACCACTCTTGGAGTCCAACTATGTTACATGCTTATTATCTCTGTCTACCACATAAACAGAGTCAGTCTTCCCTGGCTAATTTCACGAAGCATAATACCCTCTAGGTCAATCCTTATTGTTGCAAGTGGCAAGATTTCACCTTCTTTATAGCTGAATAGTATTCATTACACACATACACCTCTCCTTATTCATTTGTCATTTGATGGGCACTTAATGTGTCCCCCATTCTGGACTATTTGGTTCTCTCTGGGTATCTTTAGGGTCTACACATTGCAGTTTTGTCAGGCAGGAATATGTGCTCAGTTTACAATTTAGTGATATCCTTCATTTAGTAAGGGTTATATGACTTCTGGCACGTTCTTTAAAACTGTTGGAAGCCCACTGCCAGTGCCCTATACACCCACCTTAAGGCACTTTCTCATCAGCTGTTGCAATTCTTGCAGGGTGGTAGCCACCATCCTACTCTAGGAAGTAAGTGTAGGCACTCCTCCCCAGGTTGTGGCTCTGTGTCAGAGGCGTTTCTCCTGCAGCTGCACTTGGTCACTGGGGTCCTGAGCTTTCCCCAGAGGATGGGGCTGCTCTGGAATCCTTGGCTCACGCAGCTGGGCCTCCTCACCTCTCCTGGCCTCCCATGGCTGCAACCCCAACAAGCTGACTACAGTTGTAGAGTATCAGTACAGCCTGGGCCTCATTCTCCAACCACTGGAGCACATGCTTTGCAGACACTTGTCCCGCCTCGGGAACTTACTATGTGTGGCCTCGATGTGTGGCCTCTGCTCATCTGCCAACTATTCTGGGAGGGGAAAGCTGAGGAGAGCATCCTCAAGCACACGGGGATGGTGCACCGAAAGCACAGCCCTGGAAGCCATGGCACTTGGGTGCAGTTTCCAGAAGCAGATGGTGGACTGCGGGATCCAGTCCCCTGGCTGGCTAAAGGGATACTGATCCATGGCTGCCCATAACCGGGTAGGTCATGGGCCCAGGCAGCAGATCGCATCAGCCTAGGAGCACTGCACTGAGACCTCACCGTGTAGGTTCACCTGCTCAGCTGCACCTCACTTCACAACTGCTCCACCAGCAGTGCTCACCGGACACATAAAGGCCATAAATTGTACTTGCTGGTAGCTGTCCTAGCAGTTGGTGTCCATCAGCTCCAGTAACCCTGACCTGGGAAAGACTGCGAGACCACCCCGAGGAGAAAGGGGGTGGGGGTGTCACTTAAGCCCCATACTGCCAGCTGCCCTGCATGCCATGTCCTGTCCTTGGCAACTGGCTGGTAAGTAGGGGGTACAGGCCCGGTACCCAGTCATCAAGCACCCTGTCCCCCAAGGCAACCCAACCATGTCTAAAAGACGCATCTCATGTCCAAGGTCCTTAGGACAGGGGTGGGGCTGACACAAGGAAGCCTGCTGGTGGAATGGCTGTGGGGATCGATTCACAGCCTATGCATCTCACATTAAATTGTATGCATTAATTATGTATGGTATTTATATATCAACTTTACCTTACTAAAAGGATTCTTAATATCTATTGTTTGGAATTATAACGATGCTCTCAGGAATAGTGAAGCGCTGGTAGGTTTTCCAGTTATTCTGAAAGGTCCCTGAGTAGTTTCCTTTTTCTTAAGTTTCCTTTCTTTTATACACCATCTGTTTTCTCTCCCAGCTGTCTCCTCCGAAACCTCTTTGGCACAGCAGTTCTCAAACTTTAATGTGCAGCAGAATCACCTGGGACGTTATTAAAATGTAACTTTTGGTTCTGTAAGACTGGGCTATCGCCTGAGGTTCTGCATTTGCAAAGCACTCCCAGGTGATGCTGCTGCTGCTGCCGCTGGTCGGTGGAGCCATCATAGAGCAGCAGTGTGTATCAATTAACTGCTTCGGAACAGGCACTGAGCCAGATACTTATTTAACCACATTTGTTAAAATAGCATCTAAAAGAAAGGAATTTCATAATGGAAGGATACCTGAATGTGTGTGTCTTTTGGGAGAAACACACTAACTCTTAGAATACTAGCTGACAAGATTCACAAATTAATACTTACTAAGTCTCCAGAATATACTAAGCACTACTGATGTTATTCAAGTTGCATATATGAGCAACACTATCCTCAAGGTTCATCCTGTAGTGGGATAAAAAGAAACTAGAAAGGCTGCTTTTTCCTGTGCTTTATGAACTTGAAATAATTCTATTTATGAGTTTTATATTTCAAATACAAATTTGTAAAATACAACTATAAGTGTGCAAAATGTTTCAAAGTAATTTAAATTCCAAAAGGCCACTTCTTACTTGTGGTAATATATACATATGTATATATTCATAAATATACAAAATGCCTTGGTAAAGAAAATAGTGTAACATAATATTAATTTTAGTAACTCAATTACTACAGAATTTTCTCCCTCAGAGGAAAACATTACATAAAAAGTTATGTGAAATATAAATGTTGGCATCAAAATATACATAATATATATTATAAACATTAAATATATACATATTTTAATATGCAATTTCCTTTATGCAATACATAAAGTTGACCCAAGCAAACATGCCAGATTTGCTTTATATATATTTCTTTAGAGATATACATTATTTTAAAAACTTAGCAGAATAAAAAGTAACACTATTAGTTGATAAGCACAGACATCTGAGTTATCCTCACACAAAGAAATAGTAGAATGGTATCAAAATATACTCTACTGGGAAAATGCCAGATATATAACCAATGAAGCATCAATACATGAACAGAAACAGAAAAATATGTCCAAAATCAAATGCTAAAATATCTATTTTTACTACAGCAGGATTTGATTCAACCAATTTAAAGGAAAGCATAAGAGCTCCTCGCCACAGGAGAAAAGGAAGCTCAGTTTCAGTCTATAGAAATGAAAAAAAAAGCAGGAAATGTATTCAGTTTGGTTATTGAAAATGAGAATAATGCAAGTCATTAAGTGAATTTCTTTCAAAGAAAATAGCCAAATTTTCTGTTAAAATTTTCAGTACAAAATGGAAAAGTAGAAAAAATTAATTTCCCTCAGATTATTGTTTGATGAATGAAAAAGAGAGCCACCAAAAAATCCATCGAGAGATAATACTGGTAAGTAAATTAAGCTGCGTAAATGTAGTGTTTAGAGCTATTTGTTTGGGGAGTTAATTAAATTGCTCATTACAAACAGGCAGATGATTTTTTTTCTTGCTTCCTATCACCTCTTTTCTGCATCCTTCTCCACTGCCCTTAAAGTCCTACTCACCCATCAACAGAAGCAAATTGTACAAAGAGCTTTTCATTAAAAAGTTGATGTCTATCTTGCTGCAATATTTTTCTCTTGCTCCACTAAATACCTCGCTAAAACACTGAAACAAAATGTTGAATTTTTTAATAATTAAAAAGTTACACCATTTGTTTATGATATAGAAATTGGATTCATTTTGTAGGAATTCATCATTTCTAAAGAGATTTAAGCATCTTACTTGCTACATTAACTCATATGGTAACCTTCATGTAGACTGCAAATTAAATTGCATTTCCTTTTATATATGCTAGACTTGAATAGTAATGGGACTTCTTGGAATCAGACCTATGAAAAACTCACTCGAAAATGCCTGAAAAGAAAGTGGTGGTTATCCCCCAGCCCCATGAATGCCAAGCATGACTAACATGCTTTCTACAAAAAGCAATGGCAGCCTTCTTCCTCTTCACCCCTTTCCCACCACTTCTTATTTAATTATCAGAATGGAAAAAGTCTTGCATTTAATAAAGCATGGTGTGTCTCCAAAGGGAAAGTACAAAGAGATTCCTTTTCCCAACTATTTTCCTCTTCTAGCAAACATATACACATTTATACACACACAAACACGCACACATATCACAAAGTCACAGTATTCATTTGTTGAACAAATAGAGATTTTGCAGTTTTAGCAACAAACACCAAAGCATAAAATTAGCATAGAGACCCCCACAAGAAATAGTGCAAGTAGCTTCAGAGGGAAAATGTATGTTTATCTTATTTCATACATATTAACTTTGCCTTTTTTAAAGTAAACATTATTAAATTCACCACAGTTATGAATTTGATCATGTGAACAAGTAAACCATTTGCTTACTTACAGCAAGTAGCTGGATCTTCATCACTTTCATCAAAACAGTCTTTCTGAGAGTCACAGAGTGATTCTTGGGCTATACACTGGCCACTGGCACAGGTGAATTCATCTGCAGAGCAAAGCTTTCTGAATGGAGACTCTGCACAGGCATAAACCCAGAGTGCATCAAGCCCAATAAAGCCTTTTTGGTTCAGAGTAGTCCCTTCAAAAACAATCTTAAGGGGGAAAAAAGTGAATGATTTATGAGCTTGCAACCTCTTTTAAAACACAACGGATAGTAGATATTAAATAATTATTGAGGAAAAAGTGTCTGTTTAAAGAGCAAATACAACTGATACAAAGATCCTATCTGATACTCCTGATGCACACACACAAGATAGATGGGGACATAAATACACTGAGGACCCTGAAAAATCACCCAGCTTTAAGTAAAATATAACATCCCACTTAACCATCGACAATATGAAAATGTGTATATAGTCATCATCTTGACAACTGTTTTTTTTAAATATTCCAGGAAATAAATATCATCATTACTGATTCTATATGAGCTTTAACTCCTGTTTTTATTAACAATTGACATCAGTTTTGAAAGATTAGGAAGGGGAATGGCAGACAGAGTAAGATACACAATAAAATAGAAAGTTTTAAAGAATATAAAAATCTATTAATTTCCAAAAAGGAATTTCTCCAACAATCAAAGAAATGCTACTTAAAGAAAATAAATATCTTATTTAATCAACCCACTATAGCTCTACTGAAAGTACATAGTATTAGGGAGTGAAACAATCATACAGCACTAATCAAGTTAAGATAATATCAAAGTATCAGTATTTCTAGAATCTCTGCCAAAAGCAATGATTAGAGAGGTATGAACTGCTGACTACAACAAATAATTCTAATTCTATAGAAAATAACTCCTGTCCAATACGGCAGTGACTGTATAGGGCTATTGTACTTTAAATTAAATTAAAATCCAGCTATTTCACTGTACTAGCCACATTTCCAGGGTTGAATAGTCGCATGTGGCCAGTGGTTGCCATATTAGAGTGCACAGTTACAGAAAACAGTTACAGAAAGTATCTATTACTGCAGTTTTGCTGCACCGCACTAAAGATCTTATTAAGGTATAACATTTATGAAAGAAGGCTAACTCCTTTTTAATCTTTCCAATTTAAAGTTTGTGAATAAGTTTCTTCTGTCAAAGGCATGAGGAATCCAATACTGAAATCACTTCCAGTTTAGTCTAGAAAATACTTAAATCATATGCAATTATAAGTATACTCTTCCCACATGAGTATCACAGTATATAAATTATTGGACTTGTTGCTATATATTTTCATAGCAGAAAATTTCAGATTTTAATGTTTATTTCAAAATTGATTAGTCTGAATTTTAATTTCAATAATGTCCCATTATTGAAATGGAAATACATTTAATAAACACTTTAAAATTTAGTATAGTCCCAAATTATGTTCTTTATATTTTACTTTATCTTTTGATTCAATTAAAAAACAACTTTAATATTCAGTATTTTTAAAAAAGAAAAAAAATCCAACCTTTTAGTTCCTGTTCAAAAAGTTATAAAGCTAGGTATCAGTTTAGAAAAATTAAATAGGGGGCCCTCCCTGGTGGTGCAAGGGGTTAGGACGCAGCACTGCAAGCAAGCCGCAGCCACCTCAGTGCTGGAGGTGATCCACATGGCACAGCAGACCTCTCCCACAAGCCTGCTGCTCCCCTCAGCAGTGTACTTAGTCAATCTGCATGTTCTGCTCCCCACTCTGTCTCTGGTGAAACCTCTTACCACCCCTGCACCTCTGGCCTGTACCCCCGTTTTGTATGCATAAATAAGTAAATCTTTTTTAAAAATTAAAAAAAAAGAAAAATAGTATCAAAACACTAAGTCAATAAGCTATAGTATAAACCTCAACTTTGCTGATATTGTTATAAAACACTGGTTCAGGAATTCCAACCTCAGCTGTAAATGGGGTTATAAAAATCTGCATGGTTACAGCTGATTGTTATTTGGATTCTCCACTTAACAACTTCAAAAATGTATGAATGCAGTATTAGCATAAAGGGATAAAACTGGTTTCCTATACTACACATACAATCTCTCTCACTACTTTACACTTACACTCCAGTATATTTTATATATAACACAACATGAATGGAATTGTAAAGTATTGCATTGCAAAATATATATATATATATCAACATAATAATTCATAATACCAGCAATTAAAGTATTGATCCCCTTGGAATTACCATATTTTTCAATGTTGCAATGATATTAGAGAAGACCAGAAAACACTAATGAAAACATAATAGATAGATAGATAGATGATAGATAGCAGATGTTATCAATATATATTTCTTCTTCACAATCTCAACTCTATATACAGAATGAAATCCCAAATTCATTTTTAAGAGACAGCATTCTCACTGAGATATGTATATATCAGATGTATAGGTTGAATTATCCACGTGTTATAAACATGATAATTTACATTTGTATAGGTTTTCAATACTATTTTATTATTTACTAGTTTATTATTTATTATTTTCATAATGAAATTGATTCCCTGGTTGCAATGCATGGTGTTGCAGGGTGTAAGGGAGAGACCACATGGAGAATGAGTATACTTTCAGCAAGAATAGTCACACTGCCTCCTACACTCAGGAAAAATTCGGCCTGAGACAGATTGGGTGCAATTGGAATAAATAGGTAATTGCTCCCCCCAAATATACAAATCTACATCCTTAATTGAAATGCTGATTTATTTCTTTAATCATCTTTTTTTATTTAATTTTTTTAATGAAGTACTGTTGCTTTATACCCATTAACATTTTGACAGTATAGGATTTCTCCCCTCATGTGGCCTCACCACAGCTGACGCGTCACCAGGCATGGACAATCCTTAGTCATAATCTACTGTGCTAATCCTCCCTCATCTCATCCTTACCCCACCCTGCCAGATGCCTCAGATCATTGGTCATAAATTCTGGCTTAAATTTAGCCATTGGTCATAAATTCACTATTGCAAAGCTAAACATTATTATTATTATTATTTTACATCGTTCTTCATTTTGTGCATTTTTTCACCTCAGTTGTAATCCCCAGGGGCTCCCACCACCACCAATTCACCCGTGTGCCATCACCATAGTCCATTTGTTTTGTCCCTTTTACCTTAAATGTCTTCAGATTTCTTGGTATTGAAACATCTGCTTTCACCCATTTTCTGTAAGTTGATGTGTTGTACGTCCAAAATATTTCTTCCTTTGATTCAAAGATTAAAAAATGACTCATTTCCCAAATCCCACTCTCATATTTACATACATATACATATTCTCTGAATTGCATCTTAGCAGCTTTTACCCTGCCTATATAACCAAGCCCAAGGAAACTTAATACATTGGTTTAAAAAAAAAAACCTACTTTTTCTTTTTTTTCAATGGCGGATGGAAGTGGGAAGAAATGAATAAGCAGACACAGAGGATTTCTAGGGCAGTGAAAATGCTCTGTGTGATAAAATAATGGGGACACGTGTCATTACTCATTTGTCCATAAGTACACAGGGTACTATACCAAGAATAAAGTCTAATATCATTTATGAATTTTGGGTAATTAGGATGTGCTTGGTTTACATTCATCAGTTACAACAAACGTACTCTGTATTACAGGATGTTAATGATGGAATAGTTTACATGTGTGAAAGGGAATATAGACACTTTATCTTCCCCTTAGTTTTTCTATGAAACTAAAACTGCTCTATGAAAGTAATCTTTTATAACAATAATAAGTAAAGCACATCAACATAGTAAAGCTGCTTGTATTTTATGGTAGACAGTAAAGGCAGTAAAAATGAATAGAATCTTGGGCCCTCCCTGGTGGCACAACAAGTTAAAGCACAGCACAATGAAGCTTTCTGAAGCCACTGCAGCATGAGTTAAATCCCTGGCCAGGGAGGTGACCCACATGGTTCAGCAGACCTCTCCTAACCCACCTCTGCTCCTCTCAGTAGTGTATTTCAGTCAACCTACCTGTTCTGCTCCCTACTCTGTCCCATGAGTGAATCCTCGCATCCCCAGCATCTCTGGCCTGTACCCCAGTTCTTGTATGCATAAATAAATAAATCTTTTTAAAAAAATGAATGGAATCTTTATAGTACAGCACTTAAAAATTAAAATTCTAAACATCTATTCACAATGCTAGTTATTTATATTGATCCCACTGACATTGCTTTATGTTGGGTTTTACCATACTAGAAAAAAAAGAAATGACTGGCAAATATTTAATATAAAAAATGTTAAGTCTTATCATATATATTTTCAGTATAATCTATTTCCACTGAAGGAGAATTTCATTATGTTACAAATAATATATTACTTTCTGAAGATTATATTTCTACAATTTGGCACTCCTAGTTAGCCTATAAAAAGCTTTTTATGTCTTCTAGAGTATGCTATATCATTCATCCGTAAAATGATAATTTCCCAAGTTGCAAAATGTATGCCAAATTATGTTGTGAGGGAAGATACTCATTAAAAGTCTGTAACAGTCAAAATTTAGCCTATGGTATTGGGCTTTTATGCTCTGAAATAATCCTATTTTTCTTTAGATTTTATCAAACATTCAAGCTACTTTGCCATTTCTCTTGTAAGGACAGACCAGACTGTTCAGAATATTTTCCTGTAAGATGTACTGCATTTTCATATGTTAAAGTGAAAATGCAGACAGTGGCATAAATGTTTTGGGTTGAACTCAACCTCTCTCTGTGCCCTCCTATGAAATAGGAAACAGCACTGGAAAGGGACATCTAGTTGTAGTTCAAATGACACATGACATTCATATTTCTACAGACTCTCTAAAGCATTTATTTCCTCACTCAGGTTCATGTATTTCATACATACCCATGGTTTTCTAAAAAATGAATTTATTATTAACTTAGTCCTCTACCCACTGATGCCTACTCCAAATTTTTAAGTCTTAAATATTTCAGAAAATAATATAAAACCATTACACATCTATATCAACTCTTAAGACTTCCACAAACTAATGACACATCTATAGTAGACATGTTTGCTACTGATAGGTCCCAAGTCACATCAAGATGAACAGGAGTTATAAAAATTTGATACATGAAAATAAGTATATTCTATTTCTGGTGCAAGCAACTTCAGTCACTTAGCATCAATAAACTATATTCTCCACAAATGCTTTTATTGACCCAGCATGGCAAGCTATATTCATCACATTCTCTCACTTTCATTTTCTGAGAATAATTTGAAGCAGTTGTATCCTTTTCAAAATGCTAATTAATACCCTTGCATTTTATCTGAAAATGGGTTTAATTTTTTTTTTTTTGAAAAGAGAAAGAGTTCTTCCTAAACTTAAATGACTTTTTTTTAAAGATTTATTTATTTATGCATACAGAACTGGGGTACAGGCCAGAGGTGCAGGGGTGGCAAGAGGCTTCACCAGAGACAGAGTGGGGAGCAGAACAGGCAGATCAAGGAAGTACACTGCTGAGAGGAGCAGCGGGCGGGTCAGGAGAGGTCTGCCACACCATGTGGTTTCCTCCGGGGCAGGCGGAAATCGAACTCATGCGGAAGTGGCTTTAGTTTCTTAGTGCTGTGCTTTAACCCACTGCGCCACCCATACTTCAAAATAAGTAGACCACTTTATGACTTACCAGTCCTACTTGACTTTTCAGATTAGACCCACACTTTCACTGTCCTATCTTTTTGTCACTAGACCCTATCAAATTTCCCATAATAAACAAACTTGCAAGTTCATTCCCCACTTTTGTTCCCAGTACATCAAGAGCCTCCACTTTCTTCACTCCCCTACCCTCTTCCTCCAGTCCTATAAAAGTCCTGCCTACTTCAGACTAATGAGGCAGATTTGAAATTTTCTTGTCTTGCAGTTCAATCTTAAAATAACTCTTTCTTTTATCAAAAATCAGTATCATAGTATTGGTTTCTATGTACATCAAACAATAAGCCCATTCCTTGGTAACAGAATCTTAACTCTATATTTCTTATATGTGGTATCTGAAGCCAATTTGTTTCAATCTTTTCTTGCACAGTCCCAAAGCCACAAGAGGGATGATGTTACTTACTTTAAATAATTCCTAATTCCATTATACATATATTGTGAAACTTCTAAAGTCCATCACTGGAGTTCAGGATATTAAAATAATCCTCAATATTAGAAAATATATGATACAAATTTCTACTTAAATTTAGAATAATATTGCATCCATATTTAATGAATATTAAAAAAGGTACTTGCCATGTGAAAAGAACTATTTTCTGTGTGTATGTGTATATTAAAGCCACTTTAGCTATAATATAAACTAAAAAATATTACTCTAAAAAATTTACTATGTTTCTGGACTTGACTCACATGACTCAGGTGGCAGTAACTGAAAGAAAATTAAAGCATGAATGATAAACATATCTGGATAAAGTTCAACCTTTATTTGGTAAAATTTCTCTCATGTGTTGGAAAGTTTAGAGTACTACAGAAAAGGCAGGGAGATGCTTTCAATCCTCCACCCACTCACACCTTACCACAAATTGAATGAAAAATATCAAATAGATTCTAGAGCAGCAGGCTGCCAAATACTACTACAAAAATGTTATAAAAATAAATGATAGAATCTAGAAATTGCATTTTAAATCAGGAAAATTTACTCGATCACGTAACAATAATACTCATCCAAATTTATTCTTCAAAATGTCTGTGAAAAGAAGAGGCACGAAAAGATACCAGACATGACAGAAGGGGGATGAAATGGGTAAATGTAGTAAAAAATGTCAATTGTATGGCTGAGAACAGAAATTAGTCCTGTGGCAGGGACCCTAGTGCAGCATGTATATATGTATTAAAATGATGCTTTAAATAAAAAATTAATCACACAAAAGAAAGTGAGAAAGACGATACCATAAAATGAGAACAGAAAGAGTTTTCTTGAATTTCCAAATATCTTGTAATATTCTGATCCTTCAGAATTAAGTTTGATGATACTTCAAATTAAAGAAGAAAATGCTACTGGTGAATGGTTGGTAGCTCTTAGTAAGTACAGCTAATCAACTAACTTTTGTTGATAAATGAACCTGATGTTGGCATTGGGAAGTTTCAGCTGGATTTGTTCAAAGCATCCTGAGCCAAAGAAAAAGGACATGGCTGCTTTCACCCTCTTTCTTTGTCCAATGTCAGAATTCCTGCAATTATGGTCAAATGTTTACCATTTCTAGAATGACTGCTATTCATTCATGTGACTTCTTTAGTAAATTTTCATTATAATAGAAATTCTGCAAGTATCTGCAGTAATTTCCCCCTTGTAGAGGATTTTCAGCAGAAGGTTAGAGATACAATGTGTGAATTTATTTTATTCACAAGCGCTAGTGCTGGAACTTTCACTCTTCCAGATGTACCATTTTCAAAAGATACACCTGCCTCTATTTAATCAATAATTACCACTTTTTAAATTCATAACTACTATTATCCCAATAATTTACTTTCATCACATTTACAGCCTCAATGACATATAGATCTAAAATCCAGAAGAGATTACAGCAGAACTTCAGTACAGAGCTAGCAAGATACATCCTTAACATCTCATTTTATTAGAACTATTGTTCCTTCAATAAACTTCTATGAACTTTAAAAACTGTATGAAATAATATTATACAGATAGCACATTAACCTTTCACATGATTGTATCTCCTAAACTGGCTTCTTAATAATTTGTTTTTGAAGTTATACCAAACTCAGTCCAGTTAAATACCTAAAGCCTACATATAACTGTGCAATACAAATGCAAGCTGTCAAGAATAGAATTTCACCTATTCAATGAATTTTAAGTTAATGCAAGTTTCTTCTTACCTTATTATTATAGAGTCCTACTCTCAGAACACTGTTTTCCATAAAATAATAGAACTGAAGATGACAACTCTTTCCCAAGCAGTAACACACAGAACTACTTAGATAAGCCCTGCTGTCTGGATGGGTAAGGGTAGTGGCAGTCTTAGCCCCTATCCACATAGAATAGCCTGAAAAATAAAGGAAAGGGAAGCATTCTTTTTTAAGTCAGATCATTTCTGTTTGAATTATCATTATTTTATTTTTGAAATTTTCAAAACCAACTGAAACACAAATGTTTTATTAGAAAGCATACGATATTTTAAAATCATTACATCATTTACAAGTTATAAGATTTCATTTTCATATGTGATTTCTGAAATTCATTGAAGTATGTCCCTAATTTCTAAAATCAAAGCTTAATAATACCTTCAATATGAAAATTCATTATTCTTATAAGAAGTATACTGATAGGTTAGATATAATTTATAGAAAATGGAACACATGTACACTGTAGTGGTAATATAAGTTGATACAATCACTATGGAAAAAGTATGGAAGTTCTTCAAAATACTAAAAATAGAACTACCATAAGGTCAAGCAATTTCATTTGTGGTTATTTATTCAAAGGAAACAAAACTATTATCTTAAAAAAAAACATACGCCTGTCTTACATCATATTCAATGAAGCATTAGTTACAACAGTTAAGCTATAGTAACAACATATGTGTCCATCTTGTATTAAGAAATATATGCAAGCCTGTAGTGGAATATTGCTTGGCCATGAAAAGAAGAAAATCTGCCATTTTCAAAAACACAGATGGACCTTGAAACAGTTTTTTAAGTAAAATAGTCAGGCAGAAAAAAACATAAATACTATGTGATCCCACTTATATGTGGAATCTCAAAAAGAAAATAAATCATAAGTGCAAACAACAATAAATAAAGTAGTTGTTCAGAGTTTGGGCATGACACACAGTTTGGTTAAATGAGTGAAGGTGTTCAAATATAACTTCCTATTATGAGATAAATAAGTTGTGGAATGTAATATAATCATAATTACCATAGGTGGAAATATATTATAGTCAGTAATATTGAATAGGACACTTGAACATCACTAAAAGTGTAAATCCTAAAACTTACCATCACAAGAAAAATTATAGCTATATATATGGTGATTGATGTAACTTAAACTTATGTGGTAACCATTTTCAACATAAATTTAAGTCATATTAGTTGTGCAACTGAAATTAATGTAATTATTATAGTCAATCATATAACAACATGAATTTTTTTTAGTGGGTCAAGGTCTTTCTATTCTAGAAGACCAAAGTACTGAAGCACTTTCAGTTTTATTAATGAAATTCAATATAAAGTAAATATGCCAAAAGTAAAATATCCACAAAGTGATATAAAAATTAAAGGATATGGAAATATTTAAACCTGTGTGGGGAGAAAAATAGAAACAAAGACTAACACCTAATGAACTTAGCAGACCAAAGAAGGCATACAGATGGCAAATAAGCATATGAAAAGATATTCCATATTGTGTCATCAGAGAAATGCAAATTAAAACAACAGCAAACCACTATTCACTACCCTCCAGTTACACTGACAAAAGCCTTAACACTGAAATCACCAAATGCTGAAGAGCAGGTGAAGCAACAATGCCAATGGGGTGGAAAGGAGAGAAATTACAAATTTAAAGTCAGACTCAGAGGAAAAAACATATTATTAACAATACCACAGTTATAAGGAGAAATAGTAGGTTGATGAAACTGTTTAATAATTTCCCTATTTGTTCTTATAAAATCTATTATCTCTCCTGATGGTAAGAAAGTAACAAAATTTAGAATAATCAAAGCTATTAACCTAGTATCTTTTAACTAGATAGAATTATAGCGTTTTTCACTTTCTATATTTAGGCACAATATAGTTATAACAAAACACAGTCAGACCCCTGCTGAATGTTTTCACACTAGTCAAAATAATTCACAATTCTGAAAATAATATATAAGGAGTATTATTTTTTTTTATTTCTCACCTTCATCATCATGATTTTGATCCTGCTGAGGTATAGATGCTAGTTCAAGATCTCTTACTTTTGTGCGTGTCCAGGAAATTTGCCCAGAAGATGCTTCTGACGTCCAGTCACACATGTCGATTTCAAATCCACACACTTGACACACTAAAGAAAGGTGAAAAGGATCCTGGTGGACCATCAATCCACTACAGTTTCTCTCTAACTGGACCCTTCCTTTTCTCTCTCCCCCCTTCAAAAGTCATATCTGAAAACTTTGGCTCATTAAGCCTACAGTATACTAGCAACTCTGTTTTTCAAAAGTTCTTCATTTAATCCACTCTCATAAGTAGTACCTGTAAAATTCCCACCACCAATTCACCCATGAACCATCACCATAATCCCCTGGCTGTTCCCTCCTGTTTTGATCCCTCTGCTTTCCACTCCCTTGCAGAATGTCTCTGATTTATAGTTAGCTGATCAACTTTTTATTTATTATTATTTTTATTATTTTTCCTGATCCTTTATTTGGTCCCCCTATATTCCGCTCATAGGTGAAAACATCCTATATTTTTCTTTTTCCCTTTGGTTTATTTCACTGAGCATACATGCACCCTTATATATATTGCATTCATCTTTACCATTTTCAATAGGCAAGATATGGAAACAACTCAAATGCCATAAACAAGGTAACTGGATCAAGAAGCTGTGGTATATATACACAACAAAATACCATTCAGCAATCAAAAAAGACAAACTCATGCCATTTTCAGCAACATGGATGGAGCTGGAAGGCATTATGCTTAATTACAATTTTTAAGCAGCATAAATGAACTTACTTTATGAAGTAGTTCATTCGTTATTTTTTTAAAAGATTTATTTATTTGTGCATACAGAACTGGGGTACAGGCCAGAGGCTCAGGGGCAGTGAGAGGCTTCACCAGAGACAGAGTGGGGAACAGAACAGGCAGATCGATGAAGTACACTGCTGAGGGGAGCAGCGGGCGGGTCAGGAGAGGTCTGCCACGCCATGTGGTCTCCTCCGGGGCAGGCGGGAATCAGACTCACACAGAAGCGGCTTTAGATTCTCAGTGCTGTGCTTTAACCTGCTGTGCCACCAGGGAGGGCCAGTTCATTCGTTATTTTTAACAGAGGTAATATAGGGGTAACCCCATCAAGTAATACCACCATAGAGTATCCACCAACAACTCACTGCACTACCATAGATCATTAATTCATTAATTCAAATCACTACTTACTATCACATTGACACTTTAAAGAATAAAGACTGTATATAATTCTAAGATGGGGTTTAATGAAACTGTTGAACAAAACAACATCAAAATTTGACATCTATACCACCTTCACTTAAAACTAGAACACCACAGTTCATGGAGTAAGTAACCCTGTTGTCTTACTTCCTTTCTAGTGTTGAGTGTCAGGATGGGCTGCACACTAGTAGACAGGAGTTTATACTTACACTTGAATCCTTTATCTGTAGAGTCAATTCGGCAGAGACTTGTATCTGGATGGCAGAGATTCTCCTTAGTATCTGATGTTTCTTCACATGGTAAATTTTCATCTAGTAAATGTAAAATTTGACAAGTGACATGTAGATGCAACTGGAAAGAACTGTATATTTCTCAAATTATTGCCTCTTGTTCTATAAACACTTTCCACTCAACTCTTCTCCCTGAAAGCATCTTCTCTTATGCACTTCATTACACACAGAAACAGACACAGTGAAAAAAATAACAATTTTGATGTCTTTTAGTCAGATCTCTGTTTTGACTGACTTTCAACCTCCAAAGCCAAATCTTCCATGTTTCTACAGCAGTAGGTTCAGTACTAATGTAGAATTCATAATCTATTATCAGAAAGATAACTGTACATGTGTCAGATACAATATAGAATGTCCTTTCAGCTAGAAGCTGTTGTCTGTCCTGGGACTACTTTGCCTGAAGTCCTCTAGATTGGTAACTGTTTATCTCCCAGCAGCTCTCCTCAAAAGAGAGTTCAAGGTAGAACAGGAGTCCTTGTCCTTCCTGCCTCCATTGCCACTTCTAGATATTTCACACTCTATTACTTCCCTAAATACCCAAGCCTTGAATCTCTTGGTATTAAATGCTGTCCCAACTTGTTCAGTCACTGGTACACTAACCCTCAGTCCTTGAAGATTTTGTCTCTTGAATCTTGTCATTTCAATATTCATATTCACCTTGCCTCTTCATTTCTTAATTTTTTTCTTCTTGGTGATCTGAAGAATATTGGTGAAACATAACCTGTGACCACTCATCTGAGTGTTGGCATTATTTAGTAATGATAGCACTTTATCTTAATTATGACCCACTACACAACCATCACCCCACCTATCTTTCCAGTTCATTCCCTTTATATCTCAACTCTAAAAATTTGACAGCATGAGGCCCTACAAGCTTTTCAGCATCTCAGACCATCTCACTACTTTTTCCTAATTTTCTCCATTTACTCCATTTTTAGACAGTGAAAAGCCCACTACTCTCTTCTCAAATTGCTAGTTCCCCTTCCCTATTAATATTCTCAGCTAATCATCTTGCCTCACATTTCATTAGGAAAATTAGAGAAATCAAAAGAAAGCTCACATGTCTCATCATCAACTTACCTGCACTACTGCCCATGTGTTTTTCCTCCTGTGACTTGAGTCACTCCCCACTCTAGACCTCACATACAGAAAACACTTCTCCTCTTGCCAGTTTATGGGAATATTTCTAGCTATTTCCTCCTCTACTGTCCATTAACATATTTTCAGGAGGAAAGCTTCAGTATACAAAGTGGTCAAAATCTCACCATCTGACCCTCCACCTAAGCTCTCTAACTTCTGACTATGCTCACTGATGTCACCACCACATCTTCCTTCAGTCCCAACCCCTTCTTGTTTGACAGTTTCAATAATCTTTGTATAATGTTTTATTGAAATAAAGTTCCCATAGCATTCAGTTCACCACTTTAGCATTTTGAAAGTACACAATGCAATGGCTTTTAGGACATTCACAATTACGTGCAATCATCACCACTACTAATTCCAAAATATTTTCATCACAAAACAAAACCCCAGCCCCATTGGCAATAACCAATGGGGTTATTTTTTACTACTCAGTCTCTGGCACCAGGCATCTGCTATCTCTATGGATTGTCCTTTCTGGATACTTCATATAAATGGACTCATCAAAATGTGGCTTTTTGTATTTGACTTCTTTTACTTAACATGATGTCTTCGTGTTATTACATATTTCAGAAACTTACTCCCATTTTCCCCTACCCTTACCACCTCTACTGAAATTTACATATCAAGTTGATCTCTATGTTGCTAAAAGAAACATTTTTCCACCACATACCTAACACCTGAGTAATACTGGACATAACTCATCACCCTCCTTTCTTGAAATGTTTTCTTTGCTAGATTTTAGTACATACTTTTCTCCTAGTTTTCCTCCTCTGTCCTTTCTCACTCTCAATTGCCAATTGTCCCTCATCTTCTTAATGTTAAATAATGACATCAGAGTGCCTCAGAGTTCAGGTGAGCATACACTAAGCTATTCCTATCATCAAGCTTCATGACTTTAAAACATTTTCTCATGAAATTTTATCTCAGATCCATAACATTTGCTGAACTCTAACATGGATATTTTGCCCTTGACTTGTCTCCATATAGCTCATAGAAAGAAACCTAAAATTTAATCTCAAATTTTCTTTGCCCAAACTTCCTCCTCCTTTCCCAACTCATTTCATGGCAACTCCACCCTCTAGTCTGGCAAGAAATTTCTAGGCACCCATGACTCATCTCTCACTCTCAGAACATGTTGTTCATTGGCTATTCTTTTTAATACAGTTCCAGAATCTGACATTCCACCACCTCCACTATTGCTACCAATTTTCCTTCTAGGGAAGATTCTTTCAGGATTATAGAGATAATTTGTAATTTTGGCTCCCTTTTGATGTCCTTGTCCCATGATTATCTTTAATTATGTGAGTCAATTCTGCCTCTTCTGCTCAAAACCCTTCCATGGCATGAAGTAAATGGAAAAGTCCTCAACACAAACCAGGTGAATGCCTGCCTCAAGTTCTTTGCGCTTATACGTCCTCCCGATAAGCATGAAGCTCACTCCCTCAACTCCTTGACTTGGTTGCACAGAAAATGTATTCCCAGTATGACCATGCCTGACTACTTAAAACTTCATCTCACACTTACCTGTCACTTTTTACCTCAGATTTCTGTTTTATTGGTTTCCCATAGCACATATCACCACTTGATAAGTATTTTCAATTTCTGATTTAGTGTCTTACGCTCCCTAACTAAAATGTAAGGTCCATAAGTGCAAGAATAATTATTCATGTCTCCACTACTGTCTATTCAGTGTCTAGAAATATTCTTAGGATAACATAGATGCTCAATATATACTTGCTTAATAAATTAATAAAATAAATGACATAATAATAATTTAACAAAATATTTCAAAATATTATAATCTATATAAATTGCTTGCATTTTTATTTGGAATGAACTGAAGCAATTGGTTAGGAAATGATTTATGAATCACATCCATAATCTGGTTTCTCATAATGGAAGTTTACAAATGATTAATATGTCAAGCCTGTTGAATGTAAAAGTTATTGAAGATAAACTACATATGCAATTAAGTGCATGTGGGCAATAAATGAAACTAAGATTGCACAATAACAATTATTGTGAAATAATTAAAACTGTAATTTTTATAAATTTATATAACAGCTATGAATCTTCTTTTCCCAGAGCTACATAATTAAATATTGTTTACCATCTCTAGATTTCTACTATTTATACCAGACCAAAACCCCACAAAAGTCTTATAAACAAAAAGAGCAAATTCCAATATAAATTTATAAAATTAAAAACATAATTTATGTCAGTTATTAAGTATCTTTCACTAATATCAACCAGTTTATTGCTTTTGACTCCCAAGCTGGAATTTGCATCCATAAAAGTATAGTAGTATATGGGAATAAGATGTCAATTAATTCATCTCCATCTCCCGGACAGCTCTTTTTGCCTTAGTGCATTTAAAAGTCAATTATTTTATTTATATTAAAATTCTCTTCCCACTCTCTTTCTGACACTCTCACATTGTACCGTAATCTAACTTCAGAATATTAAAATATTCTATCAATGGGGTTTTTAAATATTCTACCAATGACCCATCATCAGCAAGATGAAGTTTGTCAACCATTTTTCAAGGTCACTGTACCAATAAGGCTACATAACTAGAGCCTGTCCTCCTTCAACTCTTATCTTGTTAAAAACAGGTTATGTGAAATTGGCCAAACTCCTCACACAGTAGAGAATAAAATCCAAGTCTCAAGGCCATTGCAGTAAAAATTATAATTAGCACCCAATTTGACTCCAGGGGCTTTAGACAATTTCTTTGTCAATTTTCTTAAATTAGTAATGGATTTTAATGAACAGTTATTAGATATTTAAAAGGTAGCTAGAAGTTAATAGGACAAAAAAGGTAAGTAGGACTTCAGCTATTTAAGTCAATGATAGTATATATCACTCAAATTCTCAATAAGGAATGATTTGTATTTGTATTGAAGGTCTTTACAAAAGAGACTAAGGTAAAGTCTTAGATAATCAATCTGACAATTGTCACAAAATATTCAGAATATTCTCATTAAGACCACAGCATGCAATCTTTATAAAGAAATTATACATAATTTATTCTAATATCAGTGTTAATCTTAAATTAGAGAGTAAGTATGTTCTGATTTTGACAGTCACCAACTTTTTTTTTCACATTTGCTACTTTGGTAAATTCTAAATAGAGCATTCCTTAATAATTCTACAGTGGATACTCAAATCTTGGAACAGGTAGTTGTTAGAACTATACTCTGAAGTTATGGGACTTGTTTCATAAATTTCTCTGTTAGAAAGAGAAGTTAGTTTTATTGACCAATTTTCACAGTGTTCAGAAAGAACAGAAACACAATTTAGCACTTTCAAAAATTTTCATTTTTAAAAGAGAAATAAATATACACATATATAGTAAAATGATGGTAATGATTTTCCAGGAAAGATACTTAATAACCTACATACTAGCTTCTTCATTATCAGAATGTTTTCAACTTTAAAAAGTTACTACTTCTTTTGTAAACTTATTTTTAAATAAAAATTCACAACTTTCTATATTCAGTTCTCTGAGCTGTGGCAAGCACAGAGCCATGAAATGCCAAGTCATCAATACTCCACTTATTTATTCAGGTATCCTTCAAGTCTTTTATCAGAACTATGTAGGGTAGGGGATAAATATTGAATGATAAATAGAGTTCTCTCCTAAACATGCAGATACTGAGTTTCTGTAGCAAATATGTTTGCTTACTCAACTCATAAACCTGTTTCTTTGCTGACACCATTTACTCAGGCTAAGTTTAATACTCAATTATATCAGTCTCTCTGAGCAACTAAGTTTACTACGCAACAACATTTACTCGATGTGTAAAATATTGACTTTTCTACTTCCTACCCTACCCTCTTCTTGCTCTGAATGTGAGACATATGGTCATTTTATGACCATACAGTGACAACAAGAAATATCAAGGAAATCCCTCAGTCCAATAACCTTGAAAATTCCAAATCCATCTTTAGTAAACTTCCAAACGTAACTCAAAAAGTATATGGTTATAACACTGGAACTATGGTTATAGTATCTAGAATGATTGTCTTAGGAAGTATAGATTCCACTATATTTCTACTTGACCACAACTTTCCCTTAGCTGTTTAACATTATGATGCTCTGATGTCTACTACTATTGCTTTTTTGCTTCCACAGAGAATTTATAGAACACTTCTTAGTGCTTACTAAAAAATCTGTAATTTGTCTGCTGAATATTTATTATGGCCTGTCTATGATGGACTTTGTCCCAGTACATAGATCATGGGCAATTAGGGAAATGATTTTTATTCCAAGGGCCAAAGATGGATAGAAAGTTCATATCTGAGATTATAGCACTTATTAGAAGCAAGCACCACTAAAGCTGCTCCTGTGTAAATTTGTAATGCAGTTTCAATGGCAGCAACCAGTTCCTAACTTCCTGACAGTTCAGAAACTCCAGTCAATAGCTGATTGTTATTGCCTTACGGTCCCTTGAGGATGATTTGCTAGACTGACCAATAAATAGGGCAATAGTTAGGGGTCATTTTGTTTGGCAGATTGCAATTTCTGCAGAAACAATAAAATTGAGATATATAAAGACACTGCTGAAGTGATTAGGGTCAAGAACTCCATGTCTCATTAAAAATCAAAAATGGACCCTATACTGAACCCAAGCAGGGTAACAGGGTAACAGGAGAGGGGTGGGGGCGGGTTTGAATGGCATTGCAGTCAGTAGTGAGTCTGCTTTCTTGGAGTTAACAATGTACTCTGTACTGACATGTTGCTTTTCTTCTGATAGATCTAATAGATGTTAACTTCTTTTAATGAAAAGGCATTGTGGTTTATACTTCAATTATTTACCTTGAGTAACAGGAATGGGGTAATATAATCTGATCACATAAACTCCATTTCAATTTACCTACAGTTTGATGTATCATATAGTGATATGCTGTGCGCTGAGAATACTAAAATGTAAGAAAGCTTGATATGTATTCCAGTGCTAGTAAGGTCTGATGTCAGCTTCTATTAAAAAGCTACCATGGTCTTAAGGCAAGAGCTATATACCTGTAATTTCTTTATGTAAGTAGTTCCCAAATTTGTCTGGCTGTTTTACCCATTTCTATGGGTTCCTGACAGTGGTGCTTTAGATTTGTGGCAAGATTTGGGCCAAGCCTATTGAGGTGGACTTTTACCCACGAGGGGACGGTAACTTTGGATGCTAGATTTGGAAATTATAGTCTTTGTCTTTTCTGTACTGCACACTAATTTTGTTAAAGTTCCTTTTCATTAAAGGTCTTATGTTTTATCTTGATGCAGTGGATGGCAGAACCTATTTAAAATGGGCAGTTTTGGGGGTCCCAGGAAGACCCTCTCCCTGACCTGTAACATTATCCACCATCAGGGGAGCCATTTAAAACCCAAGTACAATACAGATAGCTTTTATGTTCTCTCTTAAGAAGCCCAAACAATTTCTTCTACACTTTAAATATTATTTATCACAATTATTCTATCTTTGTTCTTGGACTGAAAACTTTTCCTCCTATCTACAATGCACCAATCTTTATTTTGTCATATTATACTCAATGTGACAAAATTTGAAAACAAAAAAATATAATATTTTATTTTTGTTTGATTATTAGACTAACTTGAGTTTGTGCTAACAAAATACAATTTTAACTTTGGATTTTCCTATTGAAAATAAAGTGAATTAAGGAACTGAATACTATTCAGTAAAGATAAACAAGAGTAATACAGATAATTTTATATGTGTTTTATCAATATAGCTGTTACAATAGAAGTTGATCATAATATTTCTCACATTTTGTGTTCCCCAATGTATAGTCAATTTACCCTCCAAGAAAACAATTTCAAGTGTGCAGGTCAGTTTTTTCCAGGCTCCTGGAAGGCTCAGAGTTCTCTTAGGTAAGATTTAACTAGCCAGTATAAATATTGCCACATGGTCTCAGACTTTATAACTTTAGTCTTGTCTCTGTTATATAATGTATTGTAATAGGCCACTCTAAAACATCAGGCAAAAATAAAAAGCAGATAAAAGTCATTACAATGTTTAAAAATCATTCTGAACTGGG
>NW_004567131.1:21494048-21528098 GCF_000260355.1 Condylura cristata | reverse complement strand
TTGACCAGTCTTTGAGTCCTTGATCCTTGCAGTTTCATCTTGATCCTTGCAGTTTGCAACTGTGTCTCATTTCCTCCTCTGGTTCTCTAAATGTTACTCATCATTCTGCTTGGTATCTCCCTGCACATTTTCTAACATTATCTAAACATAGCTTTGGATGTTGCCTAGAAATGGTTATCCAGTGATTTATTGTTAAAAGTGACAGAATGTTAGCGTGTATTTGGAGTCAGCCCAAGTAAATCTGCACCAAGAGAAAATACTCTGGTATAACAAATCTTTAAAACTTAGAAAGAAACTACTCTCTAATTTCCTACTTATTTTAATTAATAGAAAATCAGTGCAGAGATAGAAAGTACTAGCCAAACCATGACATTAGAATCTAAATTCATGGGCACATTAAGCTTATTTGCATTGTTCCCCTTGTTTATAACAGTGTTACACGTTTATAGTATAAACATTATCTTCAAAGGTTAGCGCAGTTTTTAGCTAACAATTGGTCTGTATGTAGTCAAGCCTAGCAGATCATGTTCTGGTCTCATAGATCATGTTTTGTTCCTCACAGCCTGAAGTACTAATCTATTCTCTTTCTAGTAGATGCTTTCTACTAGTCTCATAAAAACACAATAAAAAACATCCACAATCTATAGAATACCTTGTCAATATATCACCCTAAGAAAGTCACCTTTTCTTTATGTCAAACAGAATAACTTATAAACAGGATCTTGTTGAGAACACTCTATCAAAGATGGTTGCATAAGAATAGTTTTATATAGGGCCCTCCCTGATGGTGCAATAGGTTAAAGAGCAGCATTAGGAAGCTATCAGCAGCTACCGCAGCACCAGTTCGATCCCCAGCCAGGGAGGTGACCCACATGGCCCAGCAAACCTCTCCTGTCTCAAATGCTGCTCCCCTCAGCTGTGTATTTTAATCAATCTGCCTGTTCTGCTCCCTACTCTGTCTCTGGTGAATCCTCTCACACCCTACCCCACACCTCTGGCCTTTACTCAAGTTCTTGTATAAATAAACCTTTAACAAAAAATGGTTTTACATGAGAGCAATAATGCACAGCAATTAAAATATATATGAAGAGCAAGTCTACTTCCATCCCAGCTTTATCACTTAATATCAACAAGATCTTGGAGAAGTTACTTAACATATCTGTATCTCAGTTTTCTTCTTTGCCAAAAGGTACTGGCAAAATAGTAAGTTATTACCTATGTGACATGCTCTATACAAAGATTGAGTTATTACATATATACCAATATTTTGTATATAATGGTATTAAATAAGTGATAGTTATAACACAGTTATTAAAATATTTAAGCTATCATATGAGTAGTATGTTCTAGATAAATATCTATGTGTGTGTGAATATATATATGTGTGTATATATACATTCTGTATAGCTTAGCCTTTTACAAATCCTTGAAAAATAGGATTTCTTGAAATCCTTTTTGCATAGACAGATTTCCTACTTCTTGCTGACCTAACTATATATTTGTTGTAGTCATATTTAAAGAGAGAGAAGTAGAAATGTATTAACCAATCACTTAATGACTTTTTTTCCCTCCACAGTTTCCTCCTATATCCATTCATCATCAGGGATTAACTGTCACCCAGATGATGGAGCACAAATTTATATCACAATGTCAATGTTCCTCCTGAGCTCTCTTCCCCTATCTCCACAGCCTGCAGGAAATTTTCACTCAGATGACATGAAGTCACTTCTAATTCATAATATCATTTTCCCTCAAAATGAACCTCTCACCTCTGATTCTCTGACACTCTCTAAAGACTGCCACTCTTGAATAATCAAAACTCCAGAATCATTTTGGAGCTGCTTTCTCTTCCAATATCATGTACAAAACCTATTAAACCCTCTTTTCTTTCAACTTCTATTCCTACTCCTCTCTCTTCACACTTGATAATGTAGTAACTTTCAAATTACCTTCTTACCTTCAATCTTCTCCTATTCAGAGATTGCAGTCATGTTATATACTTATTGAACTCATTAAACCATGTTAGTTTGGTAGAAATGAAGAAAAGTTAGTGTGAAAATTGTCTGTTATTTGCACCCACTTTTCCAGCAAGGGGAACTATTTCTCTCTAAAAATCCATTTACTACTGGATCACATAGCTATAGAAAATAAGACACATCAGGCATTACAAATAATCTAGTTAATTAAATCTGAGCCAAAATATTTCTAGGGACTATAGCTGGGATCCTGAAAAAAAAAAAAAAGCCAGCAAGGTCCTATCATCATATAATTACAGTTTATGTTAGTGTATGGTATGTTGTACTTTTAGGAACTTGAAATCTAACATGTGAAGTCCTTGCTTTCCCCAAAAGTTTGAGTAAAATCCAATTTTTTTTCCCCAAACATCCACCTCATTTCTAATTCTACTAGGGGTATTAATTAAAGCACCAGAGAGTAGCAAACAAAAGCAGATCATAACACTCACAGATAGTCAGGAGTTAAGCAACATCAGAAAAGACAGTTACGGTCTGTATTGATCCAATAACTGACAGAAGACAAATTTATTTTTGTCCCACACATTTTAAAAGAATTTGGTTTCTAAAGGGAAGACAGGAAACAGCGCTCAAACCATTTACTTTAAAATCTTAATGAAACTTTATGATAGGTAGATTATTCATATAAATCCACTTGGAGGACACTAGTAACTACATAAACTCTTGTAATTATATTTGTTGTTAGAATTTCCTTATTTAATATTATACTTTCAATGTTATTTCCCAAGCAAAATCATGAAACACTAAAAGATGACGAACTTCTCTCCAGTCATGTGTTTATACAGTAAACATTCTTGAATTAAAAGGTAAAATACTTCACATTATGATTTTGAAAAATTTGAGAGTAGAATTTGTAAGTCAAGATAAAATTTATTTTTATGAATAACTTGCATTTTGTATTTGCAATGTGTATTGCTTCTGAATCAGAAGCTCCTGAGAAGGTTGGCACTTTAGGCAGTAATATATTAAAGCACTTCACCATCTTTTCATATGCAAGCACTATCTGCTCATTTAATTTAAGCATCAAAACATACAACTTCAAAACCGTAGTCAGTGAAATACTGAGTATTCATTTCTTACGTCCTCATAAAACCAATAATGGGCTCCCTTTAAGAGTAAAATAAAAAGGAGAGGGACAGAGATGGGTATATTTGAGTTTGGGATCACATTTTTTTTAAGTATTTATTTACTTATGCATACAGAACTGGGGTACAGGCCAGAGGTGCAGGTGCAATGAGAGGCTTCACCAGAGATAGAGTGGAGAGCAGAACAAGCAGATCGAGGAAGTACACTGCTGAGGGGAGCAGCGGGTGGGTCAGGAAATGTCTGCCGCCATGTGGTCACCTTCAGGTTGGGGATTTAACTCGTGCTAAAGTGGCTCTAGCTTCTTAGTGCTGTGCTTTAACCCACTGAGCCATCAGGGAGGGCAAAGGACCACATCTTTGCTGTATGTCAATTTGCTTTTAGAACTATAGTCAAATTAATTGCTATGTCTGCAATTTTGAGAAAAAAAATTGATTGTTTAATCAGTACCATATAATGTGTACTATATGATATAATTCACATAATCCAACACAGCACAGAAAAGAATTTTTAACAAGTTGCATACAAAGGATTTAATCAAATGTGGAGTTTAGACTTTTATCTTCTATATCTTGTAAATCCATATGACGCTCTAGTATGATTAAAAATATGGTTCAGTGAATAAATGATGAAATCTGAAATCAAACTATTCTAGGTTCTTGTCTAGTACGGGATTTAGTAGATTATCCCACTCCCTAAATTTTCATGTGAACTTTGGGGTGAAGGTTAGCTCTACTTCAGAGGATTATGATGAAGAGTCAATAAGATAATTTATATAAGGATCTCAATGAAGTACTTATATTCTGCATAGGGCTAATAAATACTAGTTATTAATATTCCTTAAACTTCTCCAGAAAATTTCTGAACTTCAGCCATGTTTACTGACTAAATAAACACCATTCCATGTTTGTAAAACAATATGCCTTCAGAAATGAACATGCTTCAACTTTACTATGGGATGGCCCTAGGACTTTATAGAGAAATATGATAAAACCCCAGTGAGAGTCAGATTCAGAGGCTTTTTCGGAAGCTCGTGATAAGCCAGGGTTCAGCTGAGACTGAAATATCCTATTTGGATATTTCTAGAGGAAGAAATAATGGCTTTAAAACTATCAGAGGTAAGCATGGAAGGGAAATTGCAGAAAATGGAATAATTCTTGTAAGCTGATGAGGCAGCAGATATTGTCTGGAGACAGTGATTACAAAATGACCTCAAATAAGCCTCTTGATAAAGCTTTTTAGGAACTAGCTACTAGATGGTAGCAGGCAGTATTACAAGCACAGCACATCTCTTTGTTGCAAACAAATAAAAGCAAATGAACATCTGTTCACTTGCTGACAAGATACAACTAAAACTTACCTGCAATCTTGAAGACTGGTGTAGCCAAAGGATCCCAAGAGAGTTGTATAGTCTACTAAATTTTACAAAGCCTTTAAGGTAGAGGCCCTTTAAGGTGGAAGTCCTGTTTTCAGATCAGCAATAAAGTATTTTGGGAAATAAATTAATACACTGCTCATGCATCTGCTTTGGTTGAAGCAAATGCTGCATATTAAAGCACTCAAGTGAATAACCTAGCTGCCTCAGCTAGAGCTGAATTGCCCTAGAAATGAGATGCTCAGGAGTTTTAAGTTTTATATTTAGCTACTACACATATTTAATCATCAGCCTCTATGATGTGCTACTTGGGCCTGGGCAGCAGAAAAAAACAAGGAAGGTATTTTAAAAGATTTAACCTACAAGATGTGGCAGGTTCCCACTCTGTCCAATATCCTAATCCCTTTTGTGCTTTGAGCAAAAATTTTTACCTAAAGGTAGAGTTAGCTATAAGAAGGCACAGCATTTCACAAAAATAGTTTGTTTCTTCTGCCAGAAATTCTGTTTCAAAGTTAGAAAAGATGTATAAATACTGATAAAATTCCTATCTTGGTCACTAAGATTTATTTAAGCCTGCAGACAAAAGGGACATCATCAAGTTAATCTTTCAGCATCTCGTCATGTGACTCAAAAGCATTCTCAGATCTGTTTTGGTGTTTATGATGTTATTGAGAAAAGAAAGGGGCACACTGGGGTGTAAGAAGTAAGCTAGAAACTTGTCTAATGGTTAATGACAACTGATCATCCACAATGCAAAAACATGAAAGAATCGTGAGGGCATTATGCTAAGTGAAATAAGTCAAACAGAAAAGGGAAAATATCCTATGATCTCACTTAAATGTAGAACCTAAAAATTCTGTACACTTGGAAACAGTGAATGGAAACCTGGTGGCCAGGATCTTTGGGGTAGGAAATGGAGAAATGTGGATGAAAAGATGAAAACTTCCAGCTATAAAATAAATATATTTTAAAGTTCTACTATTGGGTAAAGGGGAAGATAGCTAATAATACATGAAAGCTACTCAGAGTGTAGATCTTAAATATTCTCACCACATACAGTGAATAAAGGATATGTTAACTAACTTTATTGTGGTAATCATTTCACAGCATAAATATATATCAAGTCATCATGCTGTATACCATAAACTTCCACAGTGCCAAATGTCAATTATATCTCAATAGAACTGTCAAAAATTTTGACATAATTCTGGAAACATTCCCTGCATCTATCTCATGCATCCCAAGTGACCCTAGTAAGTCCCTGTTAAGTAACTGGATAAATCATAGGAAGACTTAATTGCCTGATGACTTAAGGTGCGCATCCCCAACATACTAATATATGAGTTCTTAGTGCCTCAAAGGACAGACAATATTTTCAACTAATAAGTTCTGACATCTAGGAATCAGTTAACCACCTCGAAGGTAATTTCTTTAAGCTTTTTGGACCTATCCATTTAGTTTACTATAGTGTGAAAAGTCTAAACTAGATCCTTCTCATTCTTCTATCCCTTTCTTCTTATCTACTCAAAAAAAAAAAAAGAAGAAGAAGAAGAAGAAAGAAAAGCTGAAGTTAAAATTCATCACAATTTGAACCTTGTATTTAAAAAAGGGCTAAATCCATCAAATATCAGATTTTATATTCCATAGGGCGACACTATTCCAGTTTGCTGGGATCATTGAATTTCAACATGTCTCTTGCTTTGGAGAGACCAGAGCTTATTATTTCAGTAATAAGGAAAGAGACTGATTTTAATATTAATTCCAATCACTAAAAATTATCATATTTATTCCCTAGTTAAACTCAAGAAATTCAATACAACCTTCATTTCCAAAATAATTTTGAGATTTTCAGTCAATACAGAGTGTGAAAGATAAACTCATACATGCAGCCTACCAAAATCCTTTAGTTTCAGCTAACTGGAACAGGAGTTGTTCTGCTTATAGCATAGTTGGTATGAAAAGTTATGCATCTTATATTTGCCCTTCAGACACACAGAGAACGTAAATGTACCTGAAACCGCTGGGAGCTCTCGATGTTAATGACAGTTCTCTCCCACTGATATTGTTGTCCAGCTGTGTTTTGCCATAAATGCTGAAGAGGACCACCACACTCAGTTTGAAGGCCTGCAGTTAATTTGCCACTCACTTGACTGGAGAAGTAATAAAATGTAATCTGTGAAAAATAATTAATGTCCCAACAATTATAAAAAAGTATTTTCTAACTGCAAGAATTATTTAAAATGCTGTCTGCTTTCAAATACCTGACAAGTAAGTTGGTTATTCGTTGGAAGAAAAATCCTGCTTCTTAAGCTTGATGAAGTAGAATCCAGTTTGGATACCAAAGAAAGAAAGTGGGCTGTCAGAAACAAAAGTGTTAGATTCAGAACTATAAATGGTAAATCTATTTAAGATATCAAGCAGTAACTCAGGATACATTCACATTAGGTTCAAGACTTTTTAAGTCAAATATTTAACCACACCATTTGCTTCTGCAAATGATCCAACTGATACTTTTACATTTTTTTATATTTCTCAGTGAAATAACTAACTGTGATCACATTCCCTTAGCACGATTATGGGCTGCACTTTATAATCCAATTTATCTCGTATAACGTACTTATAACTGCAAAGATGGTATCCAGAGAAAACATTTTACAGGAACTGCCTACCAAAATAACCAATTCAATAAAGAATTCATAAGAGATTAATGTTGCTGTGATTTTTCTCTAGAAAGAATTAAATTGATAGTCTCAATTTTTCCCAGAATTACAGAGCTGAACCCTGGCAATCTCCTGTATGTTGCAATGCAGATTATGTCACTGGACTATTATTGTTCAGAAGTCTATAAAATATATATAAAATATTCCCTGGCTCTCATGGATTTCCTGCAATGATTGACAAAATTAGAGAGTATAATCTGGGAACCATTGTTTCCTGCTATGCTATTTAGTATACTGCTATTTGTCAAAAGGACTGAAAATTATGTTGATGATTATGATGACATCTACTTGAATTATTCAGTGGTATTTTAAAGTTGGATTAGAAATCAGATCTAATTGTCACATCATTGAGAGAATCGATAGTAAAATTATGAAAGCTAAGAAACCTCTTCTTCCCTTCTCCTATTCCCAAATTATACTCTAAACAGAAAACAGTGACATTAATGATTGCTTAAAGATATAATCAGAGGCATAATTGAAATCCCTGCAATAACTGAAAATTGTTCTGAGAATGTACTCCCTGGAATAATTATATAAACATAATTCAGATGAAGAGCTGACAGCATAGTGATATAAGTGGACTGTCATTAATGCTCTTGTTTTATATTCAGCAGGTATAGCGTATATTAAGGATATGAATAATCAAGTAAGCACAATGAACCATGTGAATATATTGCTTTCGGTTCAGATATTATTATCATACAAATGGTATGGTATTAAATAGACTTTAAATTATTGTTTATAAATATTCAGCTACTAAAATTATTTTTGTTTATCAAGGAAATTACTTAATCACATTTACTTTTGAAAATTGGACTTAAAATTCAAACTTGACACATTAAGCTATTTAAAAAGGGAGTAATATTTTAAATAAAATTGTTGAAATCACTCATTAATAAATTATCCAAATATTTAAGCAGGGCATTTTACAAATATAAACTATTTAATTTGGAATGTGCTAAAGCAATGGAAATTATTCTACACTTTGTCAAAAATTAAATAAAGGTTATATTTTTAAGCTGTAAAAAATAAAATTTTCAATGCATAAGCAGCTGGAAATCCTTTGCTATTTGTTCTACAAATAAACTTTCTTTTCATGGACAAAAAGAAAGTGCTGAAAATGCAACCAATAATAACATGTGGTTTCTATTTTTAATTCTGACTTAGTGATGGTGCAATCATTTGTTTTAAATGCAGAGTTTTACCTCACTTCCTGTAGAGTGGCAATAAAATCTTTATTTCACAGTCTTAATTCTATAAGACTTATCAAATTTTCTACCTTATAGATAATTCACATGTGTTCTATAGGCCTTTGGACATCATGTCTAAAAGTATAAAAAGCAGGTGATTGACAGCATAACTTTCTCCAACATGGCCATTCCTTCATCCAACACTTCTTCATACTAACCATAACCATCAAGAGATTTATGAAAATAACAAAAAAATGTATCCAATATTTTCTCTGCATACTTCTCTTATTCCTTGAAAGGGTCTAGTAATATACATGTTACACACAGACATATACACACATCATGCCATCAATATGATGACTTCTTTTAATCTCTATACCATATTCATTTCCGTTAATGATTCACAAATTCTTATTTTGTGCCTGCATCCATTAAAGCACCAGCAGAGCATATCTTTAAAATTTTAAATAATCTTGTGTTATTAAAATGACAAAATAAGAAGTCAAACAGCATGACTCCATTCATGATCTTAAATATTTATATTAAAAGGACTTTCAAAAATATTTTTTCCTCAGTTAGTGGGTAAACGTTGGAATAGAATCCCAACATAAACCAAGTTTAGTACCAACAAAAAAGGAAATATAAAATATAAAAGTGGAAGAAACTATGAATCAAGTTTTAAGGACTAAATCAAATAACTGGCAAAAGTGATCCTCAAGAAAAATAAAATTGAATTTTCAGTCTCACTTTCTTCAACTATTGATAGCCAGCCTTGCTTCTTCTCCACTTCTGAGTTCTAAGTGATTAATAAGAATGAATGTGTGCAAGAGAAACATAAATCCTATTGCACACTGCAGAGTAACAAATGGGCTCAAAGGAGCTAAAAAAAAAATTGAGTATTTTAACAATGAGATAATATCAGTTTTCAAGAACATTTTCCAAAAATTCAGTTTGCGGGAATGGATCATCATGACAAGGCCCAAGGCCTGAAGCAAAGTTTCTAGTGTCAAAATTTTTGGAAAGGGTAAGTAAATATGTTCACCTCTGATGGAAAATGGATCAGTTCACATAACAGCAAAGAAATAAAAATCTTAGACACAAACTCCTTCAAGCTGGTCATTTCTTATTTACTAAATTCTGATTCTATTAAATTCTGAGATTTGTCTGATAGCTTTTCATTAAACTAACAAATTCAACATGACCATATATTTGCTAAAACTGTAATTCTTAAAAGATACTCTCAAGCAGTAATTCATTATAATTGTTAGTAATGAAAAACTTGGCCAAAATGATCATAACAAGATTTAGAACAAACTGAAGAGCTTTTATTCACGGAGTGACTGAATCTCAAAGCAAGTAGTAAGCTCCATGTTTTTAACATGCCCTGGGCCCTCCCTGGTGGTGCAAAGGGTTAAAGCTAGCACTAGGAAGCTAGCAACAACTGCTACAGCACAAGTTTGATCCCCGGCCAGGGAGAGATCCACATGGCGCAGCAGACTTCTCCTGTCTCACCCGCTGCTCCCCTCTGCAATGTACTTCATCAGTCTGCTTGTTCTGCTCCCCACTCTGTCTCCGGTAAATCCTCTCATTGCCCCTCCTCCTTTGGCCAATACCCCATTTCTGTAAGCATAAGTAAATAAAACTTTTTTTTTTAAATGCCCTATTGCAATTGCTCACACTCCTGCTCCATGGTAACTGTAAAAGATAGTACCTACATGCCTAGGGCAACATGATCATCATAAGAGTCAGAGCTCTTTGAAAGCTGGTTCCATGTCTAGCATCTCCTAAAAGTGCCCACTAACAACTGCTGTCTGAAACTGACCATATGAACAGTTTGGCCAGGGTACAAATTCTTCACAGCAGGTATTTGTTGAAAATAATTACTGGCAAGTATTTTAACTTTATCGTTTCCAGAGGCAGTGTGTAACAGTGTAAGCTTAAAGGAAAAGCTGGAAAATGAGCTGTCCCACAGCGTTAAGAAAAACTCCAAAATACTCCTGCAAATCTAGATGAGCATGTGAATGCAGAGGTGTGTGCTATGTTCTGCAAAGAACTGTAAAGTCCCTCGGTTCTCATCTCTAGCAGACTTTGAGGCTATTCGAAAGCAGGTAATGGAGACTGAGACATGGTTGTCAACTGCCTAGATGAGTGTTGAAGACACACCCCAACTGGACACAGAGTCCCTCAACAAACATTGGGAGATTTATTGGCCTAGGCATTCAAGGAAAAATCTCTAATCATTAGTTGAACATTAATCACCATAAGCCTGCTTAGCAGGAGTTCAGTGATCACAGATGACAAGAATAAATACTTTACAGATGTAGTTCAGAAAAATCACTAATGCCAAAAACAACAGCAAAAAGTGATAACAGCAAAACTTAAGGGAGTGGAACAGATTTACAGCTTTGTTCTAATTGGGGCATATCCATTCTACAGAATTTGGCAGGTATTGAGATTTTTGTAATTTGAGGGTTTATGGTAACTGTGCATGAACAAGTCTATCAACACTATTTTCCAATACCATGTGCTCAGTTTGTGTCTCTTATGTCACATTTAACTAAGGTATATACCTAGACATAATGTTATAGTTTATATAATGTTTATAGATAGAAAACTATATATATAAATGAAACTAGAGTGAAAACATAACTTTAATTTGAACTAAGAAACAAAAATATTTGTATGGTTGCTTTTTAGCAAGATTTGCTTTATTGCAGTCAAGTATGCCTAATATAGTGCTTTTAAGTATTTTAAGTATTTTTAGTATTTCCAGTGAAGCTGTGAGAAATGCAAGGAAACAAGCCACAACATTCATGCAGAAGAAATTCACACATACCTATCCAGAGGGGAAAAAAAAAACTGTCAGTGCAAAGTGTCTCTGAGGAAGTCTAAACATTGAATTTCCTAGACAAATTTTTTAAATCAGCTATTTGTAAATATTTCAAAAAGCTAAAGAAAACTAAATCTAAGGAACTAAAGCTACCAACAAGAATCTCACAAAATAATGACTATCAATAAAAAGGAGAGACTCTAAAAATAAACAACTTAGTATAATTGACAGCTACAATTCACAGAAATCTAAATCACTGGCTCTCCCCGTTGGCACAACGGATTTCAGCACTGCATTATGAAGTTCTCGTAGCCACTGCCAGGGAGCTGGCCCACATGGCATTGTAGACCTCTCCTGACCCACCTGCTGTGACCCTCAGCAGTGTACTTTGTCAATCTGTCTGTTCTGCACCCCACTCTGTCTCTGGTTAATGCTCTCACCCACCACAAGTCTGGTTTGTACCCCAGTTCTGTAAGCATACATAAATAAATCTTAAAAAAATAAATAAAAATTACATAAGGGCACACAATATATAAAGATACAATTTGTGGCAATACTGCATAAAGGCAGGGAAACTATAGATACATAAGATCCAATTTTTCTATTATTGCAATTAAATGACTGATCTACATTGTCATAAATTAAGATATTAAATGTAATCTACTGGTCAAGCACTAATAACATAATTCAAAATACATAGTAAAAATGACAAGGAAATTAGTAGGATACATTAAAATATGAAGATTCTGCAAAATGTGTAAAATTATCTGGTAACTGTCTTTCAAATTCTCAATTTTTTTCACTTGGCATAATCATCTTGGGACAAAGTAATATTCTAAAAACCAAGTAATATTCCCTTAGTATATAACCCACTATTTCCTCATCTAGTCCTTTTGGACATTTAATTTGGCTTCATGCTTCAGTACATTTTTTTTTAGGAATCTACAAGCCATTTTCCAGAAAGACTACATCAAATTATATTCCCAACAACAATGAAGGAGGCTTCCTTTGTCTCCACATCCTCACCAACATTTGTTGTGTCCAGTCTTTTGAAAGCAGACTATTCTCACCAGCATAAGATGACATATCATAGTAGTTTGGATTTGCATTTCCCTAAGAAGAAGATAGGCTAAACATGTTTTCATGTATATGTGAGCCATCTGTATGTATGTATGTCTTCTTTGGAGAAGTATATTTTTAGCTTTTCTGCCTGTTTTTGTTGGTTCAGGTGTTTTTATGTTATTGAGTTGTATGAGTTTTTATGTTTTAAAGATTAACCTCCTGTCAGATGTGTGATGTCCAGCTATCAACTCCCAGTCCAAAGGTTGCCTTTTTGTTTTTGTAGTGGTTTCTTTCATACCACTGTAAGACTTTGAGTTTGATGCAGTTCTATTTGCTCAATTTTGCTTTTGTTTCCCTTGTCATAGGGATTTTGACAGGCATTTCCTTGAATCTATAACTTGATTTAGGCAATATGATGATTTTAACAATGCATATTTTTCCCATACATGGACACTAGATACCCTCCCATTTCTTTGTGCTTTCTTTTATTTCCTTTGATGATGTCTTAAACTTACAATCAGATAGTTCATCCTTTTTGGTGTGATTATAATGAAGATTTTTTCCCCCAAATTTCTTTCTTTTAATTTGTTTTGTGTATGGACTTTGTATCCTCCCACTTTACTATATTAATTTATTACTTCTAGCAGTTATAGGGTAGGGATATTGGGAGATGGTTTAATGTATTATGTCATTCACAATAGTGGCAGCTTCATTTCTTTTTTAATTTGGATTATTTAAAATGTTTTTTCTTGCCTCGTTGTTCTGGCCAGGGCTTATGTGTTAAAACTGTAGTGGTGAAATTGAACATCCTTGTCTAGTTTATAATCTAAGGAAAATGTTTTCAGGTTTTTAGCACGGGGTATGATATTGGCTGTGGCTTACTCACTCATGGCTTTTAGTTGATATGTTTCCTCTAATTCCATTTTATTCAGTTTTTATCTCAAATCAGTGTTGAATATTGCCAAATGTTCATGTGATTTTTATCTTTCTAATGATGGGTTGAATGACATGAATTGGTTTGTATATTTTTAACCAACTTTGTATCCTTAGTATGAATCCTACTTAGTCGTGATGAGTAATTTTCTTAATATGTTGTTGGATTAGATTTGCTTAATTTTCTCAAGGATTTTTGCATCTCTGCTCATTAAATATATTGTTCAATAGTTTTCTTTTACTTTCTTCTTTTGTGCTGCCTTCATATGCTCTGGGGATCAGGGGAATATTAACCATGTAAAATATGTTTGGGAGCTCTCATACTTCTGCAAGTTTTTGGAAGAATTTGAGAAGCATAGCTATTACATATTCTCTGAAAATTTGGTAGAATTCACTAATGAAACCACCTGGCCCTGGGGCTTTTGTTCTCAGGGATACTTTGGTTACTCTTGCAATTTCTCACTGTATCTCTTAACTAGGTAATCAAAAGTGAACATGGCAAAGTGAGAATAAGAAAGTAATGAAAGAAGAAAGAATAATAGGAGGGAAGCAAACAGAAAGAAAAAAAAAAGCAATGATAGACATTCTGATGTTATCTAGCTCCAAGAAGAGATGGCAAAATAAATATATAAGAGCCACAACATTAAAAAAAAAAAAAAGGTTATCAGTATTGTGCACAGGAAAAAGCCAAAGGCAATAAAAAAAAAAAAAAAAAACTTTTCTGTATAAAAGACACTGTTAGAAGTGTCCAAAACAGAGAAACCCTGAATCAAACAATTCAAAAGGCATTGCAATAACTAAACATTGGGAACCAATTCAATAGCATGACCTAATATAACTGAACCCACAATACATGTTACAAATATGTAAAGTAATGTGTCCGTGGTGCTGTTTGGGAAGCTGGTGGAGCCCTCTCTGCTTAGAGAACTTTCCTGTCCTCTTTATCTGACAATAAATTTCTTGCTTCTCTGCCTGAAAAAAATTAAATTCTAAAAAATGACTTTCAACATCAAAACAAAAATAAAAGGAACCCCATCATGCCTACAGAGAAGTTAGAATGAGGAACAAAAAATTTATTCAGGAATGTATTCAATGTTTATTTTTGTGTGTGTCAGATATTTTATTACAAATTTTAGCGATAACAAATCATTTGGATCTTAAATCAACTACTCTGTGCACTATATACTATTACTGCCTCCCTCAAAGTTAAGGAAGCTGAGGCTTAAAAAGTAAACTGCTGAAGGTCACATAGCCTATGAATGATGGTGCTAGGATTCTCATCAACATGAATAGTAGTTTTATAAACATTTTCATCAACTAACAAATAAAATCTTTATATCTGCTTGCTTTAAATTATCTCTAGAAAATATTCATATTAAATGTTTAATCTTATTTACTTGAGAGAAGCACCACTGTTTAAAAATAATCACCACCCTTCAATTTACTATATCAGGCCATCTACCAGTTCATTTTACATCATGTATAAACCCATCAGATTATGGCAGGTTTGTAGACAGTTTTTGCTCATTAAACTATCTTAATCACCTGGTAAAAAATGGTGAGTGAGTGAAGTTCATGAATGAGTAAATGAATATATGTCTGGCTACCTGGAAGGCTAATAAATATCCCACCAGAGCTTTCTCGTCACCCTTGGAAAACAAGTGATACTGGACAGAACTGAAATCAGTCTATCCACATGCAAAGAACTTGACTAATCAATCCATGTAGTAGTACTTTTTTTAATTTTACAATTTATATAGAGTCAAAATACCTGTAAAATCTTTCCTATTGTGATAATTTGCTATCACAAATATTTTAAATGGCTAAAGAATGCAGAAAGTGAGATAATTATTAAAATCTAAAGAGTAAGCTTCTATTGCTTTAATCAGATACTTTAGAAAGACAGAAAATACAAAGCATTTACCAGACACATCACCATTGTGATCATAAAATGGAGGTGAAAGGCCAGTCATTCCATTTGTCCTTGTCCAACCAAGTTGTGGATTCCTATCTTGTGTCATACTACAGAGTCCATCCTCAAAATTGCATCTCTCATAATTCCAACCTAAAGAAAGAAAAAAATAAGCTAGCTTTATAATACTTTAACTTCTCAAAACATAAGAAAGCATTTTAAAAATAAGCTTTGCCACAAATGACAATATAGACTAAGAAAGATCATTATTCACATCTTAAATCTAATTTATTAATGCAAAGCTTTCTTGAATGACATTTGAATAAATCGCTATGCACAAATCCAGTTTTTTAAGTAGAGACTATCTTTTGAGGTCTTCAGAAGACTGAGGACCTAATCCTATTTTTGTCTCTGATTAACTGACTGGTTTTATCTGTCAGTAACAGCTAAAGTCACTTTATTTAAAAAATTATGATCTTGGGCCCTCCCTGGTGGCGCAGCGGGTTAAAGCACAGCACTGAGAATCTGAGGCCACTTCCGCATGAGTTCGATTCCCGCCTGCCGCCTGCCCCGGAGGAGGCCACATGGCGTGGCAGACCTCTCCTGACCCGCCCGCTGCTTCCCTCAGCAGTGTACTTTGTCGATCTGCCTGTTCTGCTCCCCACTCTGTCTCTGGTGAAGCCTCTCACCTCCCCTGAGCCTCTGGCCTGTACCCCAGTTCTGTATGCACAAATAAATAAATAAATCTTTAAAAAAAAATTATGATCTATTTTACAACATCTTCCCAAATTGCCCACTGCATAAAAATCAGATTAATCACATTTCAAACATGGTGTGGGTGTATCCAACACTACCAACAGTATCCTATGTAATCCACTGGATTTGAATGGTAGCAAAGTAAGTACTACTGCTAACTTTATTTTTAAGAAAAATAGCATTTTTAAGACAAAAAATCATTATAGAGTGAGTAATTTTGAGCAATTGTTAGAAGATAAGCTAGCCTATCTCTATAGTTAGTATGACCCTATGTTAACTATGAAAATGAAAATAAAAGAGAATGAGGAAAACAAGCAAACAGGACCAATGTGGAAGCAGATTATACAACAACTAGAACACAATTAAAAAACAAACATACCCAAATCAGTATCACACTTATTACCCTGGATCATCAATAAATTCTAAAAAGAAGGGAGTCTTGTCAACACTACAAACAACAATGGTTAAACATAAAAATTCTTTTTCTTGTTCACTGTATATTTTAAAATGTCCAAAATCATGTACAAATGGCATGTATTCTAGCGTATAATTCAGTGATCTTCAATAAAAGGTCCCTTTGAAAAAAAAGTTGAGCTAACATAACAGATTCAAGTATTCTCAGGTAATATTCTTTAAGAAAAGAACATTCTCAAAAACCTACTAATAGAATCAGTTGCATCTGAAATTCAACCCCAACTATGCCAGTTTCATTAAGAAAAGTCAACATATTAATCTATTGCTTTAAAGGTCACACTATTTGAGTGTTAAAAGGAGACACAGATTTTTTTTTTCAAAATGTGACTACTTTAGCATCATTATAAAGTTTAGCTTTTATAAATAATCTCATCTGTAAAATGAACATCACAAATTTCCATGAGAAAAAGTATCTGATGTCATTATTCCTCCACAATATCCCCCCACACACACACAGTGTGAGATACAAAAGAAACTTACACCTTAAATTGATTCTCAATTTTATCTAGAGGTTATGGTCCACATTTAAATAAAATACCAAAGTGAAAACTTCTCAAATGAAAATGAAAAGTGGAAAAGCCAAAAAGGTAAGTTCCCAATGTAACATTTAAAATGAAATCTGTTTATTCGACAGATCTGTTCTTTTGCTTTTCTTCCAAAGCTGTGAGTTATTAAAATTTTTCGTGCAGCCAAGACCTTTCCTACACAGTGGCTTTCTCCTTCTTGCACATTAACCTTTTCCCTGAAGCAGGCCCATGCATGTTATCACAGCAAGTGTGTTAAAGAAAGCTGCATGCCGATTAATAATGGAAGGGACTGTGCTGCTTGTCAAACCAGCCAAAGGTTCCTCTTTGCTGCTCACCCAAGAACCATAAGGATGTTCCTAGACAGGCCAGAGAAAGGGCAGCACACCATATTTAGCCTTTTTGGGGAAATTGGACAAATACAAATGAATTCCAGCCTTTGGTTGTACTTGGCATTTAAAAGTTCCTAGATACTAACAGTGTGATACCTATTTCAAACTAGAGTAAAAAATCCATTAACTTATTTTATTCTGTGGGCAAGAATTGTTTTTAGCAATCACTTTCTTGTTTTAATGTAATAATACCGAATATGAAAATAGAAGGCAAGCAATAGCAAGTCAAATATGTTATTTTACAGAAGAAAATGTAGAATTCTATAAATAATAATGTAGTATCTGAATAAAAATACATGTTTGAATTGTGTTCTAAAATAATAAAATTAGTGCTTCCAGAAAATTTAATCAATAGTTTCTATGAAGGAATAATGAAACAATTTAATTTTATGACAATGTTTTTGAAAGGTGATTGTAGCTAAGAATGACATTTGTCTCCATGGGTAAAATGTAGTGTTCCTTCACAATATCAAATTGCCATCGAAACTACAGAAACATACAGATCTTCACCCATGTCTCCACTAGTAAACATTTTTTAATAATACTATACCCGTAGGCAATAGAGTATTTGCCACTTATGAGGGTTCAGTTACCTAATTTTATAACCTCTTATAATAAAATAGATTCAAGATCACACATTAGATGAGATCTCATCTCAAACACAGGTCCTGCCCGTTCAGCTCTGTACTTTTTGCCCTACCCAGAAATCAAAGGATATAAACCAGAGTTGTACTCTATATCCCATCGATACCAACTTCCATATAATCATTAAAAACTAATTTAAATACATTCCATTCTGTTAGAATCTTAGCAATCTGATTTTGTTTAATTTGAGTAATTTTTACACGTGAACCCATCTCTCAAAAAAAAAACTGTTTTCAGTTATGATTTACAATAAAGGCTAGAAATTAATTGTATGCAGGACCAGGTATCTTGCTGAATCTCCATAAACTGCTCGTGGGCTCTGGTTTGAAAGTGTCCAGGGAATGGAAATTGGAGATAGGGAGGAATAGCACTTACATTGCTGTTCATCACTCCTGTCTCCACACTGATCTGTGAAGTCACACACTTGGTCAGAAGGCAAGAAGACACCATTCCTACACTGAAAGGCTTCTGTTCCTTGCTGAACCAGTGTAGAGATGAAAACATAAGAAATCCAAAGGAAACAGAAAGCTTCATTCTTTGGGAATGCTAACATTCTAGCATTCTAGCAAGGCAGAAGACCACTGATTGATATGTCTACAACTTAGGCAGCTGTAATTAGTGAGCCCATAACTAAAACATTCTTTTTCTTCTCTCTATTCTTTGGTTTCTATATTTGCCTCTTATGCCTGGATATATTGGTAGCTGTATACAATTTTGACAAATGACTTTCAAGGCAGTTAAATTATTCTCTCAGAGGTGTGTCTTTAGAAAATATTTAACTTGAGCAATTACACCATTTCTATAGTGAGCGAAGTATGGAGGTTTATTGCCCTATATATAACATGTTTGAACAATTGGAGCCTGTGTGATCATGCTATTTCCTGAAGAACTGTTAAAAAAAAAAAGTCAATTACATAAATTGAGGGGAGGGGCCACAACAGAGCTATCAGTCACATAGAAATGTTCTGGGTAGATTCCTAAGTTTATACAATCATAACCGTATGATTTAGAGCTATGATCAGGATTTCTCAAATTTGTTCAAATATTTCAAGCTCAATGATTCAAATTGCTCTATGAGAAGGAAATATGTATCCTTTAATACTGAGTAGAAAACTCTTATTATGTGTTTAGATAAGAAACAGCAAATTTTTGAAGTTATTATTTTACCTATCATGTAACTTGGACATGAGAAAGTTAAGTATCTTATAGGAAAATCTGTAGAGGTTAGAAACTAGAATTCACATGCCTTACTGCTGAGTGCAGTGTTCTCTCTCCCAGAGCAAACTGATTCTCCTGAGAATTCATCTCAAAAGCCTTCTGATCTCATTCATCTAAGCACCTACAGGTTTATTTCAATTTTTTTTTTCACTAATCTGTAAGAACAAAATGTGATTGTCACTTTTTCACTGTTATATCCATAGTTATCAGTACAGTTCTTGTCAGACAGTAGAAACTCAAAAAGTAATGATTAAGTGAAACTAATGAGAAAGTATTTCAGTTTTTGTTAGCTATAAATAAATAAATACAATGAAAATGCAGAATTCCACAGTGCTACTTCATAAAAAGGTATATAATTACTGTGTTCAATATGCTGCTTTTTGATTTCTGAATCTTGTACTATTTTAAAAGGTTCTTTAGACTTTGAAATAGCAATTTTGTGTTACACTGGCAATGCATTGCTCCATATCTTCAACACTCAATGAGTTATCATACGTTAAAGTATAATGTATGATATTTTTCCTTTTAACTGGAAAAATATTCTAGAATTCTATGCTTTTTGAAATAAAGAAAGCCAATACATTTTTCCCCATTGACAGCTATACAAAGGTTTTACTGATTTGTTTCAGTTAAGAAGCTATATCTGGGGAAACAGCTGTTAATCAGAGTCAGAATCTGATTACACTGTCAGGAATCATCCATTATTTTCCAACACATCCTTCTACTAAGGACAAAAAGCCAGGTCACATTAGAAGCTGGCAGGAATTAGCGTCAATCTCCACAGTTCCCCCAGATGTTGGGCTTTGCTTTATTTCTGCCTATTCAGAAAAAGCTGACCTAACAGGATTGACTGCTATTCTTATAAAAGGCATGCTGAAAATGTTGGCCATTGTTGGTATTTAGAAACGCTATTTCAGGACACTTCCACTACCTTGACTGGTAATTTTGGATCACTGTGCATGAAAGGCTTTGTGAACAAAAATGTAGTTTATACTGAATATTTGCTTTCCTTCTTGCAGAATGGAATTTTGTTATCTGCCAGAAAGAAGCTGCCTATTTGACCACCCCCTATAAAAAATCCCTGGACCCTGTGAGTCTTATGAGCCCCACAATGGTGACAAATGGATGGTGCCATTTCACTTGTTTTGTCACAAATATGTGCTGGTTTTAAGTATGTTACATATGACTCCATGTGTGAGAACTCTGGAAGTCTGCAATGTTTTCTGCTCAACTCTGCTTCCTGTGCAGCTATTGTTTCATGCACTTTTTTCACTTGCTATTCTTGTTCTATTTCTTTCCTTTAAATACATTGTAGCCATGAATTCAACTATATGCTGAGTCATGAAGGTTGCCCTAGCAATAATTGAACTTGAGAATGGCCATGGTCCCAATATGTTCCCCTATCTTTTAAATGCACTATTGTGCCCTAGAGGACATTTATTTCTCAGGTTGCTACTGGTGAAATCTTTAGTAATTGAACTGTCTCCTTGTGCTGGGGATTATTTTTGTTCCATATACAATTAGGAGTAGTGTCTATTTTATTCACAGGTTTAAATAAGTGTGTTAAACCTCATCTTGCCACTTGTTTTCTTAGATTACTCTCAGTATTACTTGTTATTCAGAACCCTGAAGGATGAAGCTAAAAAGCAAGGCATAAGGCATGGCAAATAAAAGACTGGGAACTGGCAAAGTAAGTTTTGTGTTATGAGAATCATATTCTTCCCCCAAACTAAGCATATAATTTTTACTTGTAAGATTTGAAAATGTTTTGTTGAAGATTTTGTCCCCATAGGACTTGGCATACAGTGTGATTCTCACATTCTTAGTTGAAGTGCCATCCAGAGACGTTGGAATAATCAAATTTGTATGATCTCTCCAACTGTGGGTTCTATTGCTTTTCTCCACAGTGGGGTGGATGTTTGATATTATTGGTTTCTATCATAAAATAAATACACTACTATGGAGAGCTAACAGTGAAAAAGTGAAGAGGTCAGATTTCCCGCAAATATTAGTTTCTCTTTGCAAGATATCCATGAACATACACTCAAGGTTTTCAGCCAGTTCATGCATAGGTTACTTCTTCTCAGTTTGGCTTTTTTCTTCTGCATAAAAAGACAGCTTACAGGGCCCTCCCTGGTGGTGCAGCGGGTTAAAGCACAGCACTAAGAAGCTTAAGCCACTTCCTCATGAGTTCAATTCCCGACTGCCCCGAGGAGATCCACATGGCGTGGCAGACCTCTCCTGACCCGCCTGCTGCTCCCCTCAGCAGTGTACCTTGTCAATCAGCCTGTTCTGCTCCCCACTCTGTCTCTGGTGAATCCTCTCACCCTCCGCATCTCTGGCCTGTACCCCAGTTCTATATGAATAAATAAAACTTAAAAAAAAAAAAAAAGACAGCTTACACTACTCAGCAACTTGTCACCTAAATTCTATCCCTACTTCAACCACCTAAAAAAATCCAGAGGATTGATCTGAATAGGACCAGTTCTCTCAAGTCTCTGGGTTGACAGTACATGCCACAAGACTCAGACTCAAAAAAACTATATTTCATTATCATTAGACAACCTGTGAATAAGAAAAGATGGTGAAATGCTTTACATACTAATTCAATCTCTGTATCTCTGTGGTCGCTTCATTATTCTCATTCCCTGAAAACTCTTTCCCCACCTCTCATTTCTAGCCAGGTAGAAGAGCATGAATAAACATAAGATTTTAGTAAGATCTATTCTATTCACAATTTGGAAGATAGTCTCTTCTCCTTCCCTCTTCTATTTTGTTCCCTAGATACATGTCACTGATGTACCCTATTACACTTCAAGGTCCTCCGTACTCCATTAACACAGAGGAAGAAGACAACTAGAGACCAATAAAGCTGATGAACATAGCTGCAAAAATCCTCACAAAATTTTATGAAACCAACTTATAGTAATGCATTAATGAATCATATTTCATAAACATGGGAAATTTACTCCAGAGATGAAAAAATGATTAGACAGATCTATAAAGCAATCTATGTAATTGTACCACAAAAACAAAAGGTAAAATTAATATGATCATATCAATACTCAAAGTAGTTGACAAAATTCAACATCCATTTATGATTAAAAATTTTTCAAGTATGCAGATAAAAGGAAGTCATCTTAACATTTTAAAAGTCATATACTGTGAATTTACACTGGTAAATTTGTAGTGATTTTTACAGTGGTAAAAATATGCAGGTTCTTCCTCTAAGATCAGATATAAGACAAGATTCCATTTCACCACTACTATTCAACATGGAAAATCTAGTTAAAGAAATTAAACATGACAAAGAAACAAAAGGAATCAATTTGGAAAAAAAAAAGCAAAACTGTCACTATTTACAGATGGCATGATTATATACAGAGAAAGCCTTAAAGATTCCACTAAAAACAATTGCAAACAATAAATCAGGACAGTGAAGTAGGAGATTACAATATCATCATACAAAAACTGTTTCATTCCTATCTGCAAACAACAACAACAACAAAAAAAAAAAAAACGGGAAGAACTTAAGACCACAAACCCATTTAAAATCACAACCAAAAAAAAATAGAACCTAGTAATTAATAAAGGAGATGAAAGACCTGTCCATTCACAATGAAAACTATTATGTATTGTTAGAGAAATAGAAAACAGAAGGGAATGGATTGGGAAGAGTTAACATTGTTAAAGTGATCTCTTATTTTTTTTTTAAGATTTCATTTAATTGTGCACACACAACTGGGGTACAGGACAGAGGTGCAGGGTTGGTGAAATTGACCTGTCTTTTGGTCACAGCATACTGATTTTTTTTCCTTAGAGAAACCACTCAATCGCAATCTAAATTCCATGATTTTTTTAAAAGTTAAAGGTGTTAACACAAGACATACTCCTATATAATCAGACCTGCCTGCCATACTGGCAACAGTACTATTCAAGCGAGACCATGGAAGAGCAATCCCAAGATTCCAAAAGCCGTCAGGAAAGAGGTTCTCGCTTCTACTGTGGGGACAAAGCTGAGATAATGGGGACAAAGCTGAGATAATGTATGCCCACCAATCTTCTGGTGGGCGTCTTGGACAGTTTTGGAAGAGGACTTCCTGAACACAAAACTAATATGGATGTTAGCTGAGCCAACAGAAGATGGATACATTTCCATGACTTTAATCCATAAGAAGTCATGCCGGGCCCTCCCCGGTGGTACAGCGGGTTAAAGCACTGCACTAAGAAGCTAAAGCCACTTCCTCATGAGTTTGATACCCGCCTGCCCCGGAGGAGATCCACATGGCGCGGCAGACCTCTCCTCACCCACCCGCTGCTCCCCTCAGCAGTGTACTTCGTTGATCTGCCTGCTCTGCTCCCTGCTCTGTCTCTGGTGAATCCTCTCACCCTCCACATCTCTGGCCTGTACCCCAGTTCTGTATGAATAAATAAAATCTTTAAAAAAAAAAAAAGAAGTCATGCCGAAAAATTCTTCACTTAGATAAACTGAAAGAATTTTTGGCCACGTTTAATGTCTCTCCTGGTCAACCAAAACTGTTTGGACAAACACATTATTTTTCATTTACTACATGTGTTTAATATTGATTTTGAATTTAGGAAATAAGAGCAAATCGTTGTTTCAAGTTTAAGGAAATAGATATTCTTAAACCAGCCTCTTCTGCTCACTCAATTAATTTCGGTGAACTTTATTTTGTCATTATTAATCTTAAACATATTTTATAAAAGTTGAACTTTAAGCAGCTACTTCTGACTTTGAACATGACCGTTTAAAAGAATGTTTTGAAAGTTCCACTTCCGTTCCCCCTAGCAACTGTTTGTTGACTTCCTTGAACATGCTAGTTGCCATTGACCCACCTACATCGTGGTCAAGGCCCAAGTCTTAAGCTCCACCGAGTCGCCCCCGCCTACATCCAGACCCAGTCAGAGGTCCCCTAGCGCCCTCGGCATGGGGGAATCCAGTGAGCTGGTGCCCCATTCAGGTGCTGTGTTTACATTTGGAAAAACTAGATTTGCTGAAAATATTCCTAGCAAATTCTGGTTTAAAAAGTACATACCTATATGTCTTTCCTGTGGAGATGAACATACTGCCATTGTTACAGGAAATAATAAACTTTACATGTTTGGTAGTAACAACTGGGGGCAGTTAGGATTAGGAACAAAGTCAACGGTTAACAAGCCAACCTGTGTTAAAGCTTTCAAGTCTGAAAAAGTGGTATTTGCTGCCTGTGGAAGGAACCACACCATAGTTTCAACAGAAGGAGGCAAAGTTTATGCAGCTGGAGGAAATAATGAAGGACAATTGGGACTTGGTGACACTGAAGAGAGGAACAGTTTTCAGCTAATTAATTTTTTTACATCCCAGCATAAGATTAAACAGCTTGCTGCTGGATCCAGCACTTCAGCTGCATTAACTGAAGATGGAGAGCTTTTTATGTGGGGTGACAATTCTGAAGGACAAATTGGTTTAAAAAATTTAACTAGTGTGTGTGTCCCTCATCAAGTTACCGTTGGGAAGCCTATTTCCTGGATCTCTTGTGGCTATTACCATTCTGCTTTTGTAACAAAAGAGGGAGAACTGTATACATTTGGAGAACCTGATTGTGGGAAGTTAGGTCTCCCCAATCAGCTGTTGCTCAATCATAGAACACCCCAGCAGGTGTCTGGAATTTGTGAGCCGGTTATCCAAGTAGCCTGTGGTGGCGCGCACACAGTGGTCCTCACAGAGAAAGCCGTGTACACCTTTGGCCTGGGACAGTTTGGTCAGCTGGGTCTTGGTCCTTTTCTTTTCGAAACTTTAGAACCCAAAGTTGTTGATCAGATTGAGCATCAGAAAGTAAGTTATATTTGCTGTGGAGAAAATCACACAGCTTTGATAACAGATGTAGGCCGTCTGTATACTTTTGGAAATGGTAGACATGGAAAACTAGGACGTGGATTGGAGAATTTTAACAATCAGTTCATTCCCACTTTGTGCTCTAATTTTTTGAGGTTTACAGTTCAATTGGTTGCTTGTGGTGGATGTCACATGCTAGTTTTTGCTTCTCCACGACATGGTGTGCCAGAAGAAATTGATTTTGATGAAGTAAATGACTCTTGCTTACCTTCAATGACTTCTCTACCTGTCAATGATCTCTCATCAGTGAATGTTCTATATAGAACTTTATCAGCACATGTGCGGCGAAGAAAAAAGGAGAAGTCGCCTGATTCCACTCAAATAGTACAAACACTACCTCCAATTGAAGGGATTTCTGTACCACCTGTTGGTTTTGCCCATGTGCCTACAAGTCCTTCAGCAGAACAAACAATATCTGGAAAGGGGGATACCCTTTGCTCAGTGCAACCCAGTTATTTTCAAGATAAAATAACCAAAGAAAAAGAAACAAATAATCCTTCAGCAGCAGATTCAGAAAGCTTTGGAAAAACCACAGATGTCTTAAGTATGACACATGTGATCAGCATGAATTCCAATGACAAGTCATTAAAATTATTGCCAATTCAAAAACAAAAGAAACAAACAATGAAGAAACTGAAACAGCACATAGCACATACTGAAAATGATGATGGGAATGAACATGAAAGTAAAGAGATGTGCCAAAATATGAAAGAAGGGAAAACATATAATCAACTTTTGGCAAAAGGAATCTACATGGCTCAAGCAGCTGTGCTTATGGGAGCATTTTCAAATAAGGATGTACAGACTCAAGAGCAGAAAAAAAGAACAGAGGATTCAGAAAGTGAATTAAAGGAGCAACACACACACCCACACAAGAAAAATATAGAGGTGTACGGAAGAAAGAAAGAGAAAGTAGAGATCTTGTTAGAATACCACACTGACAGGGCAGAGCATCCTAGATGTTCAGAAAATGAAGGGTGTGAAGATGTAGATGAGGAAATTTCTAACAATCTGAAAGATGAAAAGAAAGCCATGGGAGACTATAAAAATCTTAAAGATGACCACAGTGAGACAGAGGAGCAAAAAGATCCAGACAGCTCAGTTAAAAAAAACAAGTCCAAATGGAACAAACAGGCCATTTACAAATACAATGAAAATCCAAAAGGAAATATGCATAAAGAGCTATATTAGTATGTTCTGGATTGCACACTATGGCCAGTTTTGATATTTGCTGATACTAATATTTTTGACAAGCACAAGCAAATTCAAATTGTATCTCAAACTCTCCAAATGTTGCAATAAAATTGCATTGAAATCCTTCAACCTTGCAATAAAAATATTTTATGTGACAATTAAGATATTTTACAGTTTTTACTAAACAATTTTACTTCTTTGAAATATGATAAGGCAACATTGCAATTGCATAACACAATGTACTTATAATTGTTCAATTGAGCAAAATTGTTTTATTATTATTATATATTTTTTACATTGTTTTCATTTTGCACATTTTTCATCTCAGTTGTAATCACTATGGTCTTCCCACCACCACTTCTCCATGTACCATCACCATAGTCCTGTGTGCTCGTCCCACCCCCATTTTGATCTTGTTGAGCAAAATTGGTTTTGATGAGGATATTTTAATAAACTCTATCTGGTTGGTTATAAAAAAAAAGAAAGAAATTTTCTAGAACATAGGTTTTTATGAAGACATAATGATCTCAGGGTACTGCTAGAAATAAATAGATCTCTAGTCTCATAGTTGAAAATGAATTTTCCTACAGAAATTTAAAAGCTATTGTATGATAAAGATCAGGGAAAACTCAAGAAAATTAGCAGATGCAAGGTTATGGAAATAAGGTCCCTTATGAATATTTTATTTCACTGTGAGCAAGGCGGTCAGTGCACAGCTTAGACTGAGCAGGTAGCTGGTACTTATTGGCCTATGGATCTCAGAAGAAGAGAAACCATCAGTATTCAAGGTTTAAGAGCAAGTCTCAGGATTGCAGGCTGGGTCAACAAGGAAACTTAAATAGAAGACTGTCCATATTTCCAACACTCAAGACAACCTATCTGCATAAGAGCTAGAATCTAGAAAGGTGGGGAAACTGTAGCCATCTACAATATAATTTTATTTGCATTTATCTCATTTATATAATTCTGTATGAAACTATGAACAGTACAGAGGGAAAGAATACTTTGTTCTGGTATAATGGATATCCTCAGGTAAAATCGACATCAAAGAAATTGTAGTATATGAAGTCCTTAAATTTGGCAGTACTGAAACTCTATTCAGGGAAAAGAATTTTATTAAAAACAAAATTCACTTGAGTTTACAAAATCTTCACGAAGGTATTCCATATAATTTATAAGAATCCCATGCCAGTCTTCTCTTAATTATTTCATTAAAACACATAAGTAGGCCTCTAGTACAATTCCATTCCTCCACTTAAAATTATTTGACTGTCTGTTATTTCTCTAGCATGCAGCTTGTTGCTAGGCATATAGAACTAATTACATTGTCCAAATTCATGGAAATAACAGTAGATGCTCAAGAACTGCTCAGCAGTTTATTTTATAAAGGATGAATTTTAATGAATTCAACCTATATTCACAACTTATCCAGGGCTGTTGAAGATCCAAAGAATAATACAATACAAATGGTTACCTCTGCAGATGGTACTTTAAGGGCAGATGAGATCCTTATTTCTTTCTTTCAAAACTTCCTACAAATTGTCAGTTACAGATAACTTTCATTTAATTTGTGTGGTTTTAAATAACTTATCAAATATTAAGAAATATACTTTATGTAAAAAGGGGATGTTACAATTTTTTACATTATGTCCTATAGTTAGAGGCACAATATAAAATCTAATCTAAAGAATGACATTGTCATAAGTTTGTATTAGTGCTGAAATCTCGGTTCTAGTTCAGGAGTGAGAGTTATATGACATCAGATTTATTTTCAAGGGATGAAATACAATCTCAAGACTGAAATAGATCATAGGAAAGGAGCTTGATTTTATTCCTATCGGGGCTCCAATATAATCCATCTGTTGAAGTCCAGGACTCACTCTGTCTCCTTGATATGAAAGCTGATATGTTCAGTTATAACAATATGCCCAGAGCAATACTTTCAAAAACTTTTGAATGATTTAACTCTACTGAGTGATATAAATAATACTTTGTAAACAAAGTACTATTTGGAGACAACTGTTGAAAGAAGAAATTCACCAGATAAAATGAAAAGAATCAGTTCCTAAAGTAATGATGCTTTCCAAGTTTCTTGAAATACGGCTTTTGAACACTCACTGTCAAAATATTCAAGCTTTCCTTACACTCTAGTTTTAGAATCCAGAACCACTATAGCTGTGATTATTCAAATGGATAAGCATTAAAATAGTCTATTAAAACTATGTTTAGTTTTCTTTACAATATAAGTCTGTGACTTCCAGGCATTCATAAGTTTAGCTCTGTATTCATTTTGTAGATGGCAATAAGATCATTAGTGCCTCTAAACTATTTCAGATCATCCAAAGTATTAAGACCACTCAAGGAAAACATTCTAGTCATTCATCCTTGTAAAGTCTAAAAGTTGGTAGTTACTTAAATGAGTTACATAAATGAAGCCTTGCTTTGAATGAATTTAAAACTAATTTTCAAGGAGCAATGTAATGCCCCTTGGCTGGAATTGAGGGCAAGAATGAGACCTTCATCAAAGAGTTACCCACAGAAAAAGTGCTCATAACTAATAAACAATGCTGACTCTACAAACTGTGAACTAGAAATCCAGGAGAAATATTTTAGAGTAGTTCAAAGTCAAAATGGATGGAACTGAAGGGTATTGTGCCAAACAAAATAAATTAGAAGAATGAAAAATACAGGATAATTTCATATACATGATATAAAGAAACAAGACAAAGAAAAAGATCAAATGAAACCAAAACAATGAAAATATTCAATCTTTTTTTTTTTCGTAAGTAGTACCCAAGACAAAGGAAGTTATATTTATACTGTCAATCTAGAGAATCTAACATTTTGAGAATCGTATTCAGTTCTAAATGTCCAGCATAAAAAGAAATGTAGACAATCTGAAGCATTTCAAAGGGAGAACAGAACAATTAGGAAGGTAAAGTGACTCAAATATTTGCCCTAAGAAACTAAGCAGAAGCAATAAATTAAGGGAAAAGCTTAGCAGATGACTTAAATCATGGAAAATCAGATCATTGCCTTCAATATTTGAAGACCAGCGTAAAGGAGAGCTAAGCCTTGTCTAAGGCCCCGAGTTGCAGAAATAGGACCATTAGTTCTGGGATAATAAGTGTCTAAGCTTTTCACTGGTGGAGATGATAGGTTACTAGGGTTTGAATATTTGGTAGTAATAATACAGAGGATATAGTGCTCACTATCTCCAAATAGCTGTTCTTTAGCAAATATCAGTTATAAATTAGTCTTAATCTTGGAAACTGAAAAAAAAGTAGTTAACTGAGAGGGGAGTTTAATTAAAAGAACCAGAATAATATGAATATATGTATGACTAAATTTTAACTGCTGGTGTTAAAATTTTGGGAGTGTTTCATTCACAATTATAGGTCACTTGTTTTAGTTAATAAAATTTAATCATTTTTTCATTAAAAAAAGAAATAGGATCACTAGGCATAAATCCTGAGGAAGTACTCTCACCCTTATGTATGTATGAGTATGTTTTCTTAATAAGAGTAGCAAAAGATAAGGAATTAGTGGGGTGCTAACTTTTGGATGGCATTGGGGATATGGCAATACATTAAAGACTAAAATTCTTCTACACACTAGCTATAACTTGGAAAAAATTAAGTCACACAGATCAGTGTCTTCAAACTTCACTAAGAAATGCCCATCACTAGAGAGAAAATAATCATTTCTGTAGTTGATGTCAGAGAAATCACATTTATTTTAGGCATTCTAGTTCTTCAAGGATATATATTCAGTAGGAGGGAAACAAACTGTCAACCCAATACTTAGCTGCATGCTGAAATGAAAGTGACTTTTTTTATCGTCATTAACTGGTTCTGATGTGCTTTAGTATCTTTGCTAGCATTACTTTACTCTTTCATAACTACCTTTGTGTTTGTACCCTAAGATACTTTCAATCTCTGCCTCAACATTCTCACCTTTTCTTTTTTATAAACCCTATTTTCACCCAGTCCTAATCAAGTCCTTGTTCTGAAAGACCCACCTCATGCCAAATTACAGCTCCCTGAGCCACTGCCAAAGCTTTTTGAAGCTTATGGAATGGTAAGCAATAAATTCAGCTTTGTCTTATCAACAGATTTTGTTGGTATTGGAGAACCAGTTTTTGACAAAGGAATATAGAGAAGAGTGGTACCAAGTCAGATTACAGAGAGATAAAGAAATTCATCTATAAACTTTAAAAGCTTCATATTTAGGGCCCTCCCTGGTGGCGCAGCTGGTTAAAGCACAGCACTAAGAAGCTAAAGCCAATTCAGCATGAGTTCAATTCTCGGCCTGGAAGGTAACCCACATGGCAAGGCAGACCTCTCCAGACCACCTCCACCCAATGCTCCCCTTAGCGGTGTATTTAATCAGCCGGCCTGTTCTGCTCCCCACTCTGTCTCTGGTGAATCCTCTCATCACCCCTGCACCTCTGACTTGTACCCCAGTTCTGTATGCAAATAAATAAATATTTTTTAAAAACAACTTTATATTTAAGACTAAAGCAGTAAGATATGAACAACTGGGCAACATCACATCAAATGATGGACTCACCAATGTTATGGTCATCAGCTCAGAAATACATAATTATGAATTTTAAAATAATAATTGTGTGTCCATATGTGATTGTGTTTAGAAAAAAAGTAGAATTTTGGATACTGCTACCTTTGTTATCTAGCACATGATTAAAACTCTTATTCCTTCACATGACATATGGAAGACCTGGCATTGTAGGCTCAAAGATAGAAGCTAGACAAATAAGTCAGACATGGAATGTGCCAAATGTTGTGATTAAATCTTAGTGAGGCACAGTTCCTTGACATTTGCTTTTGTATTTGCCCTCTACCCTTTGTTCTTTGGCAAGAGTGCAAAGGTAGTTGGGGAGGAAGGGAGTAATAGATAGATTGCTTGTTATTACAAAACTTCATAGAATGGAGCTTCAAAAGCTTTAGGAAGAATAGAAAAATGTCCAAGGGAATAATAAAGAATGATTCTTTTTCTTTTTTTGCTGTTCAAGGGAAAACAAAGACATGTCTGGTATTTCTCACTGTTACCATTCCTTGCCTTGAACTACTTTTGCTTCAACCTTATAGAGGTCCTGATATGTTCAGAGCTTTTAGAATTACAGTTGAATGAAATCCAAAGTCATAAAATATCAGATGTGTATGGTATAGTTGGGCAAGAAAGCATGGATCAGAAACAACTGCAGCAAGATGTTTAAGACAGATGATCAACAAAATTCAAGAGGACTGGGAGAGAAACCAGAAAGATTCACTAAAAACAAGATCAAATAATGAATAAAAAGTTGGGATAGCATCTATATTTAAGGCAAAACATTTATAATTGTTTAACTTTAACACACAATGCAAATTTAGGAAAGGAAAAAATATAATTATTTATTATGTGTGAGTATATTATAGAAACACAAGGAAAATGTTTAGGAAATAATCCAAAGGTATAAAGTGAGTACAATTTAACACAGCATATAGACACAAAGCATCCAACCTAAGTAATAGTGTAGAATATGATTGTGTGGAAAACTCTGGAATCTTATGAAAAGATATATTTTCTATAGTGGCTATAAATTATTTATAAGAAATTGTGATGATATTCACTGTTCACCCCTATCTTTAGAAGAATTGTGAAGGAGTAAAGAAAACTAAACCACAAGGGATGCACTAGCAAAATTGCCTGTGAAATGGCCAAAAAGTAGAAAAGAGGAAGGTGCTGATCCCCTGTACAGACAGAGTTAACTCTCTGGTGAGTTGCGGAGAATGAATCTGTGACACAAGAGAGGTCTCCAACCTGCACCAATAGAGAAGCCTGTTGTAGTGGCTTAAGCCTCTTGCAGAATACCATAAGCTGGATGGCTTATGAACGATAGAAATTTATTTCTCACAATCTAGGTGTTGTGAAAGCTGAGCTATAGGCATGGGGATATGTTGTTGAGTGAGGGTTTGTTACTTGGTTTAGAAACAGCCATCTTCTCAATGTCCTCAGAGGGGGAAGATGTGGAGAGCCTGAGTCCTCTTTTTGAAAGGCATTAGTTTCATTCATCATGACAGAATCACCTCCCAAAGGCCCCATCTCCAAGTGCTATCACTCTGACAATTAGGTTCCAACAAATTTATTTGCAAGGAATATAGTCAACAGCTCACAGTAACCAATAAGCAAATAGCAAATAGCACATGGAGTACAGGTAGAAGGTGATGCAAAGCCAGAATAAAGAATGTGTAAAGGGTCTGAAATGGCACTGGAGAAAGACCAACATTGTTGAAAATTATGATACTGGATCAAGAGCACCAGGACATTGGTGGGGGGGGGGAAGAAACTTTGAATTCTGAGTCATTCCAGTGTTTGAGGTCAAAAGATAACAAAGAGGTAAAGAGGGAATAGCTGGAGAGGCAGGATGAAAACCAGGACTATGTGGCTTGCCAGAAACTAACTTAAGAAGGGAATTGAAGAGGAAAGTGTGATTAATATGGCAAGTGCAGCTGAGATAAACTAAGGCAAGAACAAAACAATGGATGTTGTAAGAATGTGAAGGCTTTGGTGACTTTGTCAAGAGCCTACTCAGAGTTCAAAACCAAATATGAGGCTAGCAATTTAGGAAAGTGATTCTAGGGAACTCTTTCCCAAAGTTTATTATAGAGGGAGAATATAAGTGAGAGACTAGATTAAAAGAGAGGTGAGGACAAAGGAGCTTCTTTTTTTTTTTTTTTAAGAATAAAGAAATGGTAAAATGTTTACATGTTGATGAGAATAACAGAAAAATGTGAAAAATACTAATGCAAATGAGGAAAAAAATCCTATAGGGTTTTCACTGAGTGGATAAAAGGGGATATACTCTACTACCCAAGGGGCAAGTTATAAGACCAGCTGATACATAGGCACCAAAAACGAGCAGGATATGTACAGATAAAGTTGAGTGGTAGAGTTTAACTATACTCTCTTTAGATTAATTCAATGTTCTTAGATACATAGAATGCGAAGTCATGAGCTGCCAATGAACATAGGAGATATAAAATGGGCTCAAGGAAAAGGGACAAGTCTCTCTCTTACAGGAAAGGAAGAAAGAGTCAACATACCAGGGATGGATGTGTGATAGCATTCTGAGGCCAGGGGCAGATGATGTGGGGCTTATGGGACAGAATCTGGAGACAGAGAACAGGTCATGAGCCACAATTCTAGTTAAGTCATCTAGGCAGTGCCTATCTGTGTGCTTCCTACTCCATAAAGGATACTAATAATACTTTCCTGTGAAATGGAGGATTAGGAAGATAGATAGATAGAGAGAGAGACAAATAGATGACATGTACACAGATGGATAATAGACAGAGGTCACAGAAATGTACTTAACATAGTTTTATGTGATAGTAATAATCTACATTGATGCTAATGATTATGAATTTAAATTAAAAATAAACATCAAAGATCAACATTTCTCAGTCACTTAACTCCTTCACTCTTTTACTACCTACTACAAGTTACCAAGAGCTGTTGATTCTATCAATAAAGAAAAAACAGTTTAGATGCATGTTATATAATAAAATTCCTGGTATTCAATTCCTGATTTTCTTTAAAAGCTATATACAGTTTCACGAATTATCCTAATATCTGTCAAACCAATGGAAGGTGAGGGACCCAGTATCCTGGGTTAGACTGGGGGGGAGAGGGATTGTAGTGCTTTATTGGCAAGTTTTTTTTTTTTAATTCCAAAATACATCACTGCAATTTTCCATATTTTTTCTATATCTAATCCTATTCAGGGATTTCTCTCTCTCTCTCTCTCTCT
>NW_004567131.1:21478149-21493948 GCF_000260355.1 Condylura cristata | reverse complement strand
TCTCTCTCTCTCTCTCTCTCTCTCTCTCACACACACACACACACACACACACAGACACACACACATTCTGAAAACTTAGAAAAATCACTGGTAAGAAGTATTTTTCTAAACTACAGTAAGAAACAGCTAAGTGAGTCAGGAGAAGAGTGATGAGCTCTCAGAAGCTAAAGGAAAGTGATAGATCCATTCAGTAGAAAGATCAATCTGAAGAGAGAAAAGAGGTCTTCAGCAGGGCCACCCCTGGATGCATGCATGAAAACAGAGATTTCTTTGAAAAATATCAAAGGGGCCCTCCCCGTTGGCGCAGCTGGTTACAGCACAGCACTAAGAAGTTAAAGCCACTTCAGCATGAGTTCGATCCCGAATCCCCGCCTGCCCCGGAAGTGACCACAAGGTGCAGCAGACCTTTCCTGACCCACCCGCTGCTTCCCTCAGCACTGTACTTTGTCAGCTGGCCTGTTCTGCTCCCCACTCTGTCTCCGGTGAATCCTCTCACTGTCCCTGCACCTCTGACCTGTACCCTAGTTCTGTACACATAAATAAATAAATAATTTTAAAAAATCAAAGAAAAAAATATATCAAAGATGACTGGTGAACCAGGGGAGAGAAAGCCCTAAAAACAACGTGCATGCCCTTAAAGAGTCTTCCAGAAACAGCCAACCCTCATTTAAAAAAAAAAAAAAACCAAACACTTCAAGTTTGAGAAAAAAAAGATTTGCACTATTTGTCCTACAATATATAATACAATAGGTTCCACTCAAACATTTGCTCCATCCTGAAAATTTCCAAATGATACTGCAGTTACTCTCATTTCAGCCAAAAAAATCAATTAAAAAGGAACCTAAACTTTTCTGAATCAGTTTATATATTTCTAAATAATAATTTACCTTTTGGGACCCCTGCACCCCTATGTTTATTGCTGCATTACTTACATTAGGGAAGATGTGAAATCAACCCAAATGCCCAAGAGTAGATGAATGGATCAAGAAGATGTTATACTTATACACAATGGAATATTACTCAGCAACCAAAAGGATAAACTCATGCCATTTTTGGCAACACAGATGGAGCTGGAAGCAATCATGCTTAGCGAAAGAAAAAGAAAAATACCGATGGCTTCACTCATAGCAGGAATATAAGGGATCAAGAAAATACACATATATAGTAATTTTAATACAGTAAAAAATGAACATCAGATAACAACTATAAACCAGAGATATTCTACAGGGGAGGAAAGGGGAACAGGATCAAAACTGGGGCAGGAAGAGCACATGGGACTATGGTGATGGCATGTGGGTGAAGCTGTAGTGGGAAGTCCATGGGGATTACAGCTGAGATGGAAAAAAGCACAAAATGAAGAATGATGTAAATATATATATATATATATGTACCTATAATTAAGTATAGGTATATATATATATTATATATAATAAATCATAATGGTAATAATTTACTTTTTGAAAAAATGTGGTTACAGTTCTGAAGAGTGAAAATATCATTTGATTTCAGTCTACTGTTTGAATTGTGAGAAAGCAGCGTCTGCTGTATCCCCAAGCTGCCTTCCTTTCAGCTGGAGAGGTGCCTGACGGAAATGCAGGCTGAACACTCACCCCGGGCTCCATGTTTGAGGACAGCATTTCACAAACATAGTCAGTTTTAAAATATGCAAACTTCTGCCTATGTTTACAGAGAGACAATTTTATTTTCTGACTTAAAAAGGCAAAAATAAGTTATTTTCCAGAATTTACTACAAACTACTACATTTTGAAGTTAAGATGCCAAGATGCATAATGCATATGTAATTTATGTGATTTCTACACATTTTAATTGCCAGATTTAAATTGAATAAACTATATTAATGAAAATCCAAGCACTCGCAGTAACCCTTGGCTTAATCCATATTTAACAAGTATTGACAGGTTTGTTTTTTTAGGAAGGCAATAATCACACACCATCTGCTGCCAGTTAAATGGAACTTATTCAATTGTTAAATTACAAATGTAAAGAACTGAGTTACAAATATGTTTAATTAAAATGGACAGTACACAGATTTCTTTATGTAGTACATGGTACAGTTATTTTAGGGTCGTTAATTCAGTACTTTTCCTTAATTTTCTCTCAACTTTGCAATTTTACTATATGAACACTTTTGCCACAGAAAAGGGAGAATAAGAACTGATAAACATAAAAACATCCACAAGATGACTGCATGCTAATAATAACAACTTCACACAATATTTAGGCTCTTTTCAAATGACCCCCCCCCAAAAAATTGCCAAACTAGTATACACTAAGAAGTCCCCTATATGATAAATACAAACAACATTTTATTGTACCATATAGTATCTTGATTAATGAATTGCCAGCTTTATTAAAAAAAATTAGTAGATGAAATTCTTATTAGTCTGTTCCTTACCTTCTCTTTGCATCTGTTTGTGAAATTTACACTCTCCCTGGGTGAATTTGAAATATCTAGGGTTAATACCTATTTAATAAAAAATAGCAAAGAATTTTAAGTAAATACAGCACCTAGTCTCTCAAACAAACAAAAGACAAAATGCATAAATACAAAAGTACAAAAAGATCAGGAAAGAAGATAATGCCAGGAATGGCAACAAAGTCAGACAGAAGGAGGTGGGGATATTATAAATGACTTCACAGAGAAGAGGGTGGAAGTATCTGGACTGCAAAAATCCTGAGAATTGCAGTCAGTGAGAGTACCAGGGCTTTAGAAAGCGGAGCTGATTACAAAAATAAAAGCTAATCTTCATTAGAAGTTGTATATCAATCTTAGACTCCCAGATCCTGTATTAACTCTAGCAAAGTCTCGTTGCTGTCCTTTATTCTGCCCTTTCGCCTCCATTCTATGCTACAAAAGACCAAAAATTGGCTTTTAAGAAACCTTAGACTTTCCACTTAGCTTTATTTATTTATTTTTAATTGATGACCTTATGTAGGATTCATGTCCACAGAATAATAAATCAACATCTGCATTTATTCCATTATGCCCAACACAGTCTAGTTTCCATTCTTTCCTCCAATTAGCATTTAATTTCATCACTCATAATTGAGTGCATAGCAAGGATCACTAATCTTTTAAGAAGGGTCTGTGCTATACAGCCTCCATTTGCCTCTTCCAGAATCACCCCTGCCTTCCCCTGCAGTCAAACACAGGGGACTAAATCCCAGAAAATGCTCCTGAGTCCTCTCCCAATGGTAGGATGAGTGAGAAGCACTAGCAAGAGTCTGCAGGTAGAGGGTGAAGTCTTTTTCCTTGGTAAGCCACTGAGAACACTTTACACATGATACAGAAAAATCTATTGCCTATATCTTCAGTGTGATAAAGGTCACTTTCAGACAAAACAATCACCTTGCTGTTTTAGCCTTGGCATTTAAAGAATTATAGCTACTGTTCTAAAAATCCATTTTGAAATCACCTGCCACAGTTTGCTTAACCTTTTCAGATAGCTAAATCATAAGGTGTGTTGCTATTAAAGTGAAGAGCTTTAACAAAGAATAAATAAAAGGCGGATGATGAGGCAAGAGGGAATAAAAGAAACAGCCATACTTTCATATCTATCAGTTTTTTAATTCTCTAATTGAAATGGATTACTCAGACTTTACAGCTGAAGAACTAAGGTTGAAAGATTTTTAACTTGCCAAGGATCATATATTCTTTTAATTGACAATTATTGAATAGCTATTGTGTACAAGGTATGGCACCACCACACACTGGGATGGTTTTCAATGAACTTAAAAAGTCAGAGGGCAGAGAAAAGAAATAAAGAATGGATGTAAGTTGGATAATAATGATACAGTGGAGAGGAGCAACTAACCCAGGCTTCCTGGAAAGCAGACAACTAAATTGAAATTTGAAAGATCAGTAGGAATTAGCTAGGCAAAATATGTCAACTTAAGGATATTCTGAACAGAGAAATGAACTATATTTAAAGATGGAATTAACCTGACTCCAAGATCCAAGTCTTCATTAGAATGAAATTTGAATTATTCTTTCATGCAAGTAATACTGTTTTGAAGGGATTCACAATATCTATAATGCCTGGCTTCCATATGATATGGCCCCAGTGAATGCACCCTCCTCTGAAATTCTTAAATTGGAACTACCTCCTATTGTGGATGTGGTTGGGAGGGAGGACTGTAGGAGGTAATTAGGGTAAGGATGTGTTCATTAGAATAGAGCCCCAGACTGGGATTAATGTCCTTCTAAGGAGGGGGAGAGGAACCAGAGCTCTCTTTCTCTCTTTCTCCCCCACTTTCTGAGGACACAGTGAGGAGCTGGTCATCTATAAGCCAGAAAGAGAGTTCTCACTAGGAACCAAATCAGCTGGCATCTTCATCTTCAACTTCAAGCCTCCAGTGCTGTGACAAATAGATTTCTCTGCTTTAAGCCACCCCCGTCTATGGTGGTTTGTTATAGTAACCCAAGCTGACTATATGTCTTTTATAAAACTCAGAATCTATATAGGAAGGCAAAGGAGATAAGAGTGTGGCCCCTTCCCACTCAGTCAAAAATCTGTATATTATTTTTGACTCCCCCAAAACTTAACTATTAATAACCTGCTATTGACTAAGACATTACTAATAATATAGCCAATGCCTATTTTGTATGTTAATAGATATTATATACTGTACTCTTACAAGAAATTAAGCTATAGAAAATGTTACTAAGAAACCCATAGAGTGGCCCTCCCTGGTGGCGCAGCGGGTTAAAAAACACAGCACTAAGAAGCTAAAGTGACTTCCGCATGAGTTCGATCCCTGCCTGGCCCCAGAGGTGACCAGGCGAAGCAGCCCTCTCCTGACCCGCCCGCTGCTCCCCTCAGCAGTGTACTTCATGGATCTGCCTGTTCTGCTCCCTGCTCTGTCTCTGGTGAATCCTCTCACCGCCCCTGCTCCTCTGGCCTGTACCCCAGTTCTGTATGAATAAATAAATCTTAAAAAAAAAAGAAACCCATAGAGAAAATACACTTATAATAATGTACTGTTTCATCAATACTGAAAGTTTATATCATTTCTTTATAAGGAAATATACAAGTGGACCTGTGCTAGTCAAACCCCTGCCATTCCAGGGTCAACTGTGATCATACATAACTCAGAGTTGTGAAGGATTAAATAAGAGAATGAATGTAAAATCACTGTAAAGAGCTCAAGAAATAGTCACCATCGCTAGCATGATAACGAAAGATGTCAGGAGACACCACCTAACTCCATGCCAAATGATTAGTTGGTGTGAAAAATATGTACTCACTTTTCATTTCATCATCTTTGCTCTCCTATCCATTTGGAATCATGCCTACCAGTTGTTCACAGACCCAATCTCTTACCATCTTTCAGATCTCCATCTGTCTCTGAGAACTGACAGTTTTAGGAAGCCTCTTCTTACACTCGTCAATGGCATTATCTCAGCAACACATTCTTTATGGACTTGCTACTATATCAAATTACCTATTTTGATCACATAATTTCAAACAGAATGTAAAATTCAGAAAATCAGAGACATTTCGTTACCCAGCATCTATCCCAACCCTCAGAAACAGTCTCGATCACATAGTAGTGGCTCAACAAATGCTGAACAGATGAATAAATGGTGCTGGGTTTAAAAAGCATAAATCAAATATAGAGAATTCAGCTATTTCATGAGAAAGATGGCATCTGTGCAGAACTGCAATAGGATCTGTGGGGCTCCGCTCTAGAAGAATAATATTCTGTCCAGCAACTCAGGGCCCGCAATTTGGTAGCTCTCTACATTCAGCATTAGAATTTATCTTGTTGTTGACACACAGTGTGTTAATGTGAGACCATTTCATCTCACTCAGGAGTTGACAAGGGACAATACCAGACCCTTAGGGCATGTTGTTTTGTTTTGTTTTGTTTTGATGGTGGAGTGCTTTTTGACAAATAAACTCATTGAACAATACCTGGAGAGCTTTGCTGGCACTTAAGGTCTGAGAGTGAGGGATACTAGAGGTCTGAAAATGCATTAAGCAATCCCTTGCCATGGAGAATACTCCCCAAAATAAAAGTGCTCCCCTTAGATGCACTGCAGGGCTAAGCTTTATAGCCTTCTCGACTACTGATGCTAAGAACCTAAGGACTCGGAGCTTCTCTTTTTGAGTAACTGTACCTTCTTGCTGTCTGTCTAAAGTAACTTCTTCCCTAAGGAGCTTCTTCCTTCTTCTGGCATGTTTACCGAAACATGTTTACCAAAACATTTCTGAACTGCTTTCGAGACTTCCTCATTTATAATTTCGATGCATGTCCCAGTTGTATTGCCTTGTGTCTTTAAATCAGCAACATTTTAGTAATCTACCAATTTGATTAGTCCCACAATCTATAGCCTCAAAGGGAGTTGAACTGACAGCCTATAGTTCTTAAGACATTTATAAACAAGGTTTTTCAAAACTAAATATACTAAATAAGGACACCCATATTAGTAGAATTTGGTTAGTGATTATAAATTATATTAGTAGAATTTGGGTAGTGTACATGATCAGGTATTTCATTTACTCAGTCTGTATTCTCTTATGCCCCAAAGTGTGTAGGCACTGAATTAGGAATATAGGTGACAATGTATGCCTTAGTTTGAGATACTATCACAAGCATTCCCTTATAATGGGTGATTTAACCCATAGACAATTATTTCTCAGCATTTTGGAGACTGGAAATCAGAGATCAGGATGCTAACATGACAATCCTTTTCTTGGTGTAGAGATGACTCTCCTCTTGTGTCCTCACATTACAGAGAGCAGAGAGAAGAAACAAGCTCTAATGTGTCTCTTCTGAGAAGGGTATTAATCCCAGTTATAAGAGCTCCATCCTCATGATCTGACTATCTTTCAAAGCCCCCCCCGACCCTTCCTAATCCTATTGCATTGGGAATTAGGGTTTCAACACATGAGTTTTAGGAGGGACACAAATATTAGGTCCATACTAACCTATAATAACTGTCCTTACACTAATGATTTTGGGACATAATGTCCCCTTGCCCTCTCATAATTGTACATATGTTGCAAGCAGGTGCATGAACTGTTCTTTTGTTCAAGTTTATCTCTTTAAGGATGTTAATAAAGCAAACACCTTACTTGCAACTTCTTTGCAAAGTTATATTCTGATTGCCTAAATTTGGGGTCCCCCACCTGTGACACAAAGTTTCTGAATACACACTATCCACCCCTCCTGAGCTCCTGAGGGAACTCAGGGAGTAAGAGGAACCAACAAAACTGGCATCTTATACTGCCTGTTCTGCCACAGTATTGAAGTCATTGTCTCTGACCCAGGAGGCTTATGTCTCTGCCAGCACCCACAAAACTGTGAATTGCTAACTTGCCAGTATACAGCTAGGATAAATTCTCACACTATTCATAGTTCTTGACAATAGAAGATAGCAATTACAGTTTAAACTAGCATGGAGTATACATCTTGAAAATATAATAGATAAAACTGCATCAAAGAAAAAATGACCTTGGTAGGTAGCATTTGAATGAGATCTCTGAAGCAAATGTTTCAACCTACAAGGAAATACATTTCTAACAGGGAGAAATGTCATGTGCACAAGTGCAGAATTAGAAAATATGATACAAGTTCAGGAAGTGACAATTCTTTTGGTTGGACTATAGAGTCCTTGAAAATAAAACTAAACATTGCTTTATGGCATGCAATTTTTATTCTGAGACTCATACTGGAGACTCAATGATCTATGGCTCTTGGAGACCACTGTGTAGGCTAGAATATGCTCTTCAAGCCTTTAGAAATACTTGAAGATAGAGACTAGCTGCATAACTGATTCTCAGGTCACATCACCTCTCATTTGGTTAATTGGTAAGGCCTCCAAATTGGTTCCCTAGGTTCTACATTTGTCCTGCCCACCAGACCACATGTCTGCTTTCACAAATTAGTTGGAAAAAATATATTAAAGTTATAAGTCACATGCAATCACCCCTGATTTAAACCTTTCAAGGACTTTGAATTATGCTTGGAATAAAAGCTATAATTCCACCCATCTAATCCTGGTCTTCCCCTCCCTCATTCATTCCATTTTAGGAACACTGAGTGCTTGTACAGGCATTTCCTTATGTTTTATAGTCTGTTCTCATTAATTTGTTTTGTAAAATCATCCTCTAGATGCATACTCTGTCCAGACATACATATTTCCACAATTTCTCACTGTTCATTATTGTCCTTCATATCACATTATATTCTGTCACTTATTACAATGTGATATTTTCTAATTTTATTTTTTACTAGCTTTTTTTTTCTGTACTAGTCAGGATTCTCCCAAGAAAAAAGAAAATAAAGAACATGAGGTAAAGAAAAGGGAAGGAGGAGACTACAGAAGCTTCTTCCAATATTACTTGCAAGAGTGCTTATGATACTAGTTGTCTACTTCCTGTCATTCCAATTCTTTCCCTTCCACTTTTTGGTTTAATAGTATACCCAGAGTAGATACTAGCAATATCTTCTATCCCTGCATTTTTCTGTTTCCAAATGCTTTTGTGTTGGTGACTGTTATAATTATGTAATGATACTTGGAGTGACAGCCAATATGAGAAAGTCATCACCAACCACATTGAGAATGTAAGTTGAAAGGAATGTGTGTCCTTAATCACCTAGTATGCCACTAACTGAACCAATTCTGGAGCTTTCTACATCTGTATGTCTTATAACAATTTCCATCACTTAAGTCATATTGGTTAAGTATTCAACTCTTTGGAATAGTGTTTTCCCTACTGAAACACTTCCTGAGTACCACTGGATCTCAAAATGTGAGGCCTGTACTAGCAACATTTCTCTCAACTGGAAAAAGGAGGCCTCTTACACTGCTAGTGGGAAAGCAAAATGGTCCAACCATTATGGAAAGCTGTGTGGAGGATCCTCAGACTACTAAAAGTGAAGCTTCCATGTGACCCAGTAATTCCACCACTAGGAAACTACCTAATGGCATAAAAACTTTCATTCGATAGGAAACCTCCACTCCTATGTTTATTGTAGTACTATTTACAATAGCTAAAATATGGGGACAACCTAAATACCCCAAAAGCAGATGACTGGATCAAGAAAATGTGGTATATATACACAATGGAATACTATTAAGCAATCAAAGGAGCTAACACACGCCATTTGCAGCAACAGGGATGGAGCTGGAGGGATTATGCTCAGTGAAAGAAGTCAGAAGGGAAAATAAAAACATCGAATGGTTTCACTTACAGGAGGAAGGTAAGAGAACCAAACAAGGGATCAAGGGGGCACAAAACACAAAACAGTAAAAAAAAAAAAAAAAAAAAAAACAAAGCTATCAGGCAAATTATAAATCAAGACATTCCATTCAGCAGAAGGGGGGAAGACCTCATGGTAGGAACTTTGTGGGGATCTCACCTGAGAGGAGAAACCAAACATTGTACAAAAATGAACGATATAAAAAATACACATTAAAGAAAAAAACATTACTCTTACCTGTAAGAGTAATACAATTCAGAAATACAAGTCCCTGGGTTCCACCTCCAATCTATGTAGATTGGACCTAACGATTTAGTTTAACAAGCTCTCCAGGTGAGGCTGATAAACCTACAGTTTGATATCTCTGTTCTGGTGTTTAATTAGAAAGAGCACACATGGATCAAAAAATCTTCATTTCATCTAAACTCTGACTCCAAAGGTGTGTTCTATCAGGAACTAATTCAATTTCAAATAAGTATACTTACTTCTCAGAAAATGCAAACAGTAAATCGATTGACATACTCATGAAAGTCTGAGGCAATTGTGGTCTTTGCCACAGGGAAAGGCTTATCTTTTTAATATAAATATTCATGAGAGTTAATGAAAATATAGCTACTGGGAGAAGTAGGTATTAACTCCTGCTACAGGCTCATAGAATAGCCCTAACCCTCAACCAGCCACATCATGGTCAAAGCTAATTTCACAGCCATCGCTAATACCCTTTCTAGATGCATATTTTAACCACCTCACCTATAATCCCCAAATTTGGTCTCCAGTGTTAAATTTATATATCAGTTGCTGGCAGCAGTCAAGTTTTTTTAAGCATGGCCAATCATATTCCATATATTCTGAATTTAAAACATCTGAAACAAATTCAATCGTTATGCCTAACATTAGATATTTTGAGTGCAGCAATAAACTCTTGCTGCTTTTCTAACTGATGGAATGTAATACAATTGCCACTGTGTGTTTTAACTGTCAAAATGATCATTATATCTCATAAAACATTTTAAAGAGAAATCAAGTTGTGTCAAATAATTTAAATAAGAGTTTAAGCCCAAGGTCTTCAAAGTGCTTGAAACATCTTTTGGAATTAATTGACAGCCAGGTACCTTCTCTGAACTGATTTGAAGTCTTTCTCCAAATATACAAGTTAAAAGCAACATCTTGCCACCGTGCAACTGAGCTGTTAAGCAATTATCAGTGACAGCTGTAGCTCAAGTATTTGCCAAGCAAGACTTGCACACAGCCAATTTTTTAATTCTTTCAACCTGACAGAGCTACTGCAATAACATTTAACAGTTACCCAGCTCTACTTCATGATAACGGAGCCCCAAAATACAAAATGCAAAATGCAAAATCTGTACTACATAGACAATATCTATCTTACACGCATTTTTCACCACAATTTAAAAGAAAGGAAATCAGAACTCTGAGAAGCTGAAGGCATGCCTCTCATGCCCGGAGTTTTCCCAGTACCTTAAAACTAGTGATAACTGAATTTAGATGTCTCTGATTAAAAGTGATTTTCCTTAAAAAAGCTCATTAGCATTTTATGTAAAATAATTTGTCAATTCTTATAACCAAAATGAGAATGAGAAGCATGTATCCTAATGTTTAAATAAGCAAACATCATCCATGTTTCATTATAAATTTTAAAATGAATTGTCCAACTGTGAGCTAGTCAGTCCTTAACTAAGCCATAAGAGGCTACATTAATCTCTGGGACCTCAGAGTTCCTTAATTTGGAGAGAGTAGAAGAATCAGGTATGAAAAAGGAAAACAGGCAAGGAAGGACCAGGGCATTCACCCAACCACTGCCGATCATTTCTGTATAGGGGAACTAATGTAACATTATTCTCCCCACTACAGTGAAGAAGACAGTTGTCTGAAATCGGTGAGATAATTTGCCCAGAGATTATAGACAACTCAAAGGTGCAAATCAGATTAAAACATAGTTCTGTCTATCAAAAGAATGGCAAGGTGCCTTTTCCACACAGCTGACATATGCCTCCTTTGGCTACCCTGGCTTTGGTCCAGATTAATACTGAAAAATATGTGACAGAATGATTCAATAACTTCATTTTCAGCCAAGAACTTAAACTGCTTTTCTTCCTCTGTTTCTTTGCTGCTGAACTCTGCATTTGCGATTCACCATCTTTGATTTCCCCAAGGCATTTGTCTGATAGATTCACTGTGAACTAACTAAAAATTGAAAAGGGAAAATAACCAACTGAAGATATTTACAGTATTGTGAATGGAAAATTAGATGCTACTCCCTTAAAACAAATAGTTTCACTTAAAATGCAAATATTAATTTTAGATTGTTTTACTTTATTAGATAGGCATTATACTAAAATACTGCTGATTTGTTCATTCACTTACTTAACAAGAACATCTCGAAAATCTAGGATGCATTAAAGATCTTATTTGATATAATAGAATAGGCAAACTTCATTGTAATGTTTTCCTTCATTTTTTAGGAGATTCTCAGCGCTGTATTCACCAGTGAACATTCATCAAAATAAAAAGTCCATTTAATCTGCAGTGATTATCAAATACATTCTAATTGATTTAATGCCCATTAAAATTCTATTGTGGAGTATAAAGTGCCCAGACATGTAATAAATAAATGATCAGTCATCTAGCACAACCAGAAAATCATAGTGATTATAAATCATTCAAAGTAAAATAATGTCTCAGCAAAATCTTTTTACCATCCCTGTGTGAGAATTAGATAAATAAGAAAGATGATAATCAAAGTTCAAAATGGATTTTCATGATCAGATCAATACTACCCTGTAAGCATCCATTCAGAGTTACTATGAAATAATAATACACAAATAAGTCCAAGTATTTTTTTCCACTATATTCAACTGAAGAAGATAAGATCAAGCATGTACCATTAATATATGAAGAAGACTCAAGAACAGAACTTAGTCATCACCATTGTTTTTATCTGGCTGGTAAACAAGAGGTTAAACAAATATGACTCTGAACATTTTGTCATATGCCTGTTGGCCATTTGCATATCCTCTTTGGAGAAGTGTCTTTTAAGTATTTTCTGTCCATTTCTTGACTGGATTGTTTATTTCATTGAGTCATGTGAGTTCTTTGTATATCTTTGTGATCAGTCATATGGAATGCAAAGTTTTTTTTTCCAATCAGTAGAGTGTCTCTTTGTTTTGGTTAATATCTCTTTTGCTAGACAGGAGCTTTTAAATTTGGTGTAATCCCAAGTGTTTATCTTTTCCTTCATTTTCTTAGTTTGAGTGATGAGTCTTTAACGATGTTACTGAGATATATATATTTTACCTGTATTTTCCAGAAGGATCTTTTAAGGAATTGGTTCCCAGGAATACCAAGTAGTTCTCATTTCCTGAACTTGCCCATATTCTCTCTAAATGATTTTTAAGACTTACTTTTGTGTGTCTGAATTCACAGGGCTATCTTTTCTTTAATGAATTTTGTATTCTAACTAATGACATGAAGAGTACCCTGACTGGTTTATGACAAGGTGAATTTCAAAATCAAAGAAGAAAAATTTGCTTTTTTGCATTAAAGGTCCAATTCACAAATGTCTCTCAAAGGCACAAGAAAGCTTGTTGGCTCTAACAAATAAGGTCAGTAACTCAACTATACAGTATAAACATTATCTAGTGTTATGTTACATCCTCTGTACAAGTACTAAAGCTGAAAAGGGAGAATCAATTTGACACAGTTGTACAGGAATTTTTTTTCAGTGCACAAGCTTCAATAATATAAAGTATCTTAGAATCAAAGAGCAATAATATTTGAACTTTCCCAGTGTGACAACTAATGTAATATTATAGTCATGCTCATTTAAATATCACCCATATAATTTATGTCTAGTGAACGCTATAAGGTCAAAACTCTTCACAAAATTAGGAAGGACTCCTACTATATTTCTCCTTCAAAAATAAATAACTGCTTACTTATATCTGTATCATGCTAAACAAGATACAATATAAGATTTGATGCTAAAATATTTATTGGCTCTGAAATTTGGGACGTGTAAGTTATTAGGACTCTTAGTTTTAAGAGTAAAACATCTGAATAAAATTAGCATTTAAAAAGAGAATATATTGCTTAGATATTTGAATAGACCAATGTAGTACATAAAACTTTCACAGGACCCAGTTTTCTTCTCTCAACTCTGCTTTTCTCCTTGTTGGTTTCATGTTCAAAACCTACCATTGGCTTTTAGAGCACCTGTTATACATACTTCCTGTGGCAAGAAGTCACCTGGGATAAAGAAATCACATGCTTTCCTCCTTCCACATCCCAGCAGACATGTCCTTTATTCTGACTGGTTTCAAGTTCATCATTAAGCCAATTGCTGGCCTGGTGAAACTGGTATTCAGAGGAAACCAAGGCTATGTTAGAGGTCTACCACACTAAATCAGGAATGCAAAATAAGGAGAAATAAATACACTGGTCTCCGTGCTAGTTTCCTGCTAATACTTTATCTTTGATCCTCTTCCTGGCATGGAGCTCCTAAACACTTGCAATTTCCTGAATAAAGGCAGTCTAACATAAAGCTCCTAAATCTCTTGGAACTGTCTTGGTATTAAATAGTCTTTTGTTCTATTGAGGGTAACCTCAGTGGGCTCTTTTCTGGTCACCAGAAAGTCTATGCCATTAACAGGTGCTTGGTGCTCAGCCTCACTGCTCCCCCCTTCTTTCCAAAAAGGAGAGAAAGGGCAGGAAAATGAGTTAATGATTGTGCCTGCATGATGAAACCTTCATAAAAATGGCAAGTCTGCAGATTGGAGAACTGCCAGAGGAGTAAACAAATCTGCATACCAGGAGGGTGGCAAGTTCCAGCTTACAAAGGTCCTATGTTCAGGCTCCTTTCAGATCTCAACCTATGTATGTCTTTCTCTAACTGTTTATCTATATCCTTTATTATAGCATCAGATTTGCATGAATTGCATTTAGAGATTAGACACTAAACTGGTATTGCAAGTTCATTTGCTAACACAAGAAGGAGAACATTTAGAGACTTGAGGCCAGGAAAATGTTCGTGGTCCCCAAAACTTCTCCTAACCTATGGGATAAGAATATTGGGGGGTGGGATACATCCCACGTATTGCTCTAGGAGAGGCATCCCTATACTTCATGTATAATGTTTGGAAGGTGATAAATGGTTTCAGAAGATGGATCTATCTGCAAGCAGGATGTAATCACTTTGGTAGAAAAAACCTTCTGTTCTTGGAGGCCAAATGCCTGAGAAGATCAAGTTTCAGCAGTAGCATCAGCTGGAGCCTTTGAAGCACTCCCTGCTGCTGTCTGAGAGCCAAGGTAAAGCCACAGCCCTTTCCCATTGCACCAACTGGCATGTGGCTCTTAGAAACAGTGGCACAGCACAGATTAAGGCAAAAATTTATAAGCAAGAAGAATTGTTGCATTACAGCACAGTCCATATATTGAAAACACTGATTTCAACTTTTTAACATGGTTACAGAATATATAGTCAAAACTAACCTAAAATAAATTTAAAACAGAACATTTTTCAAAGTATGTGCATAAAAGGTAACTTCAGGCCTGAGTCTGATAGGGAATATAATGGTTATTTCATGTTTGTAGATTTAAGTATCACTTTTGGTAATAATCATTACCAAATCGTTTGGAGAATAAGAGGTCCAGAAGAAGACAAATAATAGAACATACAAAGATTCTAATTGTTGCCTATTTGTCCTAAGGAGAATAGCTTCATCTTACAAAAAAAAAAAAATGTGGAATTGAAAATAAAAAAAGAAAGTTTACTTGTGAGTTTTTCCTATAGTACTATCTACCTTGCCCCCCCCCCAAGGGGAGAGCGTGAAGGCAGTCCCCCACTACCACAAATTATACGGTCAAGTTTCCCACATTTGGGGAAGTCACAGGGGTCAGCACATCCTGACTGCAATGGGTGATCCTCGCCCTGGGAAAATCACCTTCGTGATCATGGTATCTCTCCTACCAGGTAAGTATACTATCTGCCTTCTAATCTAAACTGAGTCAGAATGAACCCAAAAATGTAAATGTTATAGGAGGCCAAGTAGAAACTTGGATTTTAAAGGATTCAAATAGCTACTTTGTGTACAGTATGAATTATATTTGAAATACTAGACTTTGGAGATGTGAAAAAAGAATACATTGACTGAAATTACGTTAACAGACGTTCTTGAATTTTCTTCATAGCTCCTAACTGTTTTTTAATAGCTTTCTTTTATCCTTTCTCCATCTCACTGGCACATGCTAGTTTTATACCTGTAGTTTTATCACTGGCAACTTAGTAAGACTAAATTTTTATCACAATGAAGCAGGAGCATATCAAAGTTCACATTTATGTTACTTTATCTTTGTTCCTTATATCTGAACCTTGGCCTAATAATTCACAGCACTAACTATAATCACAAGGAAGATCAAGGTGGGTTAAGGATTGAGATGGTGTTGTAAATGATAAAAGAATTAAAAACAACTCTGATAGCAACTTTCATTTTAAAGTTAGCAATTTGTAGGTGGGTCTAGTCTAAGTTGCCACTGCCCAGTTATTAAA
>NW_004567131.1:21469302-21477989 GCF_000260355.1 Condylura cristata | reverse complement strand
AAAAAAAGTGTGTACACTGGTCTATAATATCTATCATGTCCAGAAGTTGAGGTTATAATAAGTGCAGGAAATTGAAAGAGGTGGTCCTATTCATCTCTCAACCCTGATTCATATCTCTCATTTTCTATCACAAGTAGCTCCTAACACAGCAGAAGTGTACTGGAAACAGCCTACACTGCCTCTAAAGAGCTCAAAGTTGCTCATCTTTTCAAAGCCCATCTTCAGGAAGTTCATAATAGAGCTTGAAATTGTTCACAGTGGGAGAATGTACAAATCAGAAAATGCTATCAATTGTGAATGGGAAGTGGTTCATGGAATTCAAGTGTTGAACATTTATCTACATGTGACTGATGTAACCTAGCCTAGAATTCCTTAAATTAGAAAATGTCTATCTCCCAGCAGCTGGCTTCCGAAGGGAATAAGACCATGATCAGTGGACACAGTTGCTAGGTGTTAACTCTGCTAATTTTTTTTTTTCAGTCAACACACTCTGGAGATCAAATTGACCCACAATGATACAGTAGTTATTTAGTCATCTCTGATTAAAAAATTACTGATAGACTCTGCTCCAGAGTATCTGAACTGGAAACCCAGACTCCTTTATATTGTTGACCTTCATCGGGGGCCTCTCTCATAATCCATGGTTGCAACATCATCTATCAAGCAGCAAGATGAGAGAAGGAACAAAGAGAAAAGTCAGACAAGGACCTATAGTCTCCTGGTAGAGTCTCAGGAGATTGTAATCTATTGTCTAGAACATGGCCAAACAATTACAGAACAACAGAAAATAATTTTAATCAACTATATATTTACCTACTAAGATTATATGATTCTTCCCTTTGTAAATTAATGTGGAAATCATGTTGATAGATTTTCAAATTTTAAAATAAAATCTTTCTTGAGTTTCTAGAATAATTCTATTTGATCACTATGTATCATTCCAAACTATTGTAGGATGATGTTAGCTAGTATTTAGCATTTTTGAAAATTAAAATAAGGTAGCACTTAGAAGAACTCTTGGCACATAAAAGTATCATGTAACAATTGTTATTAAAATTTTTAAGTCAGCGTGTCATAACTATTCAAGATTATAATAGCCCTCCAAAAGGGCTGATAGGTTTTCTATTTGAAAGAGTGTAATTAAGTTTTCATAAGTTTATTATTTATGAGTAGATTTCTAAGTATCAACTTAAATTTTAAAAAATGATATTTATTTGCTTGGAGTTTTCTCTTTTGACAAATTTTTTGTAATCCTTGTATTTTCTAGAAAATTGTTTTTCACCTATTCCAATTTTCAACTCTTTTCAAATGAGAATACAATCTATATAGTGTTTGATTATGATTTTTGACATCTCCAAGGTGTCTCTGTTTGGACCTTTTTTCATTCCTAAAACTATTTACCTGTGATTTTCCTCATTTTCTTGATAATTTTCAATGACACTTTCTCTTTTTACTAATGTAAAATACTTTATTGCTCTCAGCCACACTGTGTTGAATTTGGTTTTCCCATAGGGTTCTGCTTTCTGTATCTTTATGACCAGATTACATATGATTTAAGTTAGGAAAAAAATGAATTTTATATTGAATGAGCATTTGCATATTTGCATTTACATTTGTTTATTTTTATAATAACTCAAATATTGTCTCAAAATTTGCTATCACTATATTTATTGTTGTTCAGATAATTCTGTTTGCCATAGTCAGTGGTTATATAGAATAATTCATATGCTAGGCAGTTCTTTACACATGATTCCTTCTTGAATCCCAGTTTTGTTTTTTGTTTTTTGTTTGTTTGTTTGTTTTGGTTTTTAGTAGGTGTTTCATTTATTTATTTATTTATTTATTTATTTTATTTATATATTTTAAATCACTGCTGTATTAGCCATAAAATTCCCATCACTGGCCCTCCCTGGTGGCTCAGCGGGTTAAAGCACAGCACTGAGAATCTAAAGCCGCTTCCGCATGAGTTCGATTCCCGCCTGCCCCGGAGGAGACCACATGGCGTGGCAGACCTCTCCTGACCCGCCCGCTGCTCCCCTCAGCAGTGTACTTCGTTGATCTGCCTGTTCTGTTCCCCACTCTGTCTCTGGTGAAGCCTCTCACCGCCCCTGAGCCTCTGGCCTGTACCCCAGTTCTGTATGCACAAATAAATAAATCTTTAAAAAAAAAAAAATTCCCATCACTAGTTTGCCCATGAGCCACGACCATACTCGCTTTTGCTCTTCACTCCCTTGACCTGATGCCTTTTCCTCCCTTTCCATCACATAATGAATGGATACTAGGAGGTGTGATTATCTCCTACTTGTGTTTTATTTTTTTTAAATGTCATTATTATTATTGCTATTCTTTTCCTGATCTTTAATTGATTCCTCTGCATTCTTCCTATAAATTAAACCATCCAATGTTTTTCCATTTCCTCTGGCTTATTTCACTGAGCATGATCCATGTTGCTGTGAATGGCATGAGTTTATCTTTTAGATTTTTGAGTAGTATTCCATTGTGTATATATACAACATCTTTCTTGATCCAGTCATCTATTTTTTAAGTATTTGGGTTGTATCTATGACTTACCCATTGTAAACAGCATTGCAATAAACATAGGAGTGCAGGTATCTTTTTGAATTAGTGTTTTTGTGTCCTTTGGATAGAGTCCTACTAGTAGAATTGCTGAGTCATGTGGTAGCTCCATTTTTGGTAGCTTGAGGAGCCCCCACACAGCTTCCATAATGGTTGGACCACTTCTTTCTTTAGGCTTTAAAGTCTTATTTATTGACGTGTAGTTTTTTTAAGATTAAAAAAGAAGTATTCTCAGATTCTGCTTAACTAATTTCTTTTATTATTACCTCATTCTTAAGTGATATGTTAGAGAGTTTTGAGTTTTAGGTTTCAACTTCCAAAAATATTGCTTCTATTAGGAGCCACTAGAGATAAAAGTAAAAGTCTGTTATGAAGACAATTGTCAGGTAAATTAATTGTCTTTTCTCTTTGGTTACTTTAAGTTTTCTCCTGTGCCTACTGTTCTGTAGTTTCATTGCAATATGTCCACACAGTATCTGTTTTATTTATCTTACCTAAGAATTAATGTGTGCCTTCAGTATAGATTCTTATTTTTCTTTTCTTGAAGAAAATTTCCATTCATTATTTCTCTATATGCCCTCCCTCTAATTTTCTATTTTCTCTTTGTAGAATTTTAATTGACTACATTTAGCAATCCCTGTATAAAACACATGTTCAATATTTTTAATAGTTCCATTTTTTTTTAAAGATTTATTTATTTGCACATACAGAAGTGGGGTACAAGTCAGAGGCTCAGGGGCGGTGAGAGGCTTCACCAGAGACATTGTGGGGAGCAGAACAGGCAGATCGAGGAAGTACACTGCCGAGGGGAGCAGCGGGCGGGTCAGGAGAGGTCTGGCTCGCCATGTGGTCTCCTCCGGGGCAGGCAGCAGGCGGGAATCGAACTCATGCGGAAGTGGCCTCAGATTCTCAGTGCTGTGCTTTAACCCGCTGCGCCACCAGGGAGGGCCCATCCATTTTTTATCTTTCTGGAGTCTTATGAGTCTCTAAGCTATATCTTCTAGTTATTAATTCTGGATACAGAGGGCATTGTCTTATTTTCTCTATAGCTGTCAGGTTCTTATCAAATTCCATCCAATTTTAAAGAAATTGAATAAAAATATTAAAATTTATATGGAAATATAACATGCCCCAACTAACAAAAGCAATCTAAGGGGAAAAGAAATAGCGGCATCATGTTGCCTGCCTTTAAACTATAATATAAAATACCAGTAATTAAAATGTGGTATTTGAATAAAAATAAACAAATAGATTAATCAAAGAGAATCAAAAGCCCAGAAATAAATTCATATATATATTTTTTTAATTTATTTTTTAAATAGCAGATTTGTAACCATACAATGGGGACAGGAATAGGTCATAAATGGTACAGAAATAATAACTGGACAACCACCTGTGAAAGAATGAAGTTGTTAGAGATGCACTATCTTCCCACTTTCTTGCCATAAGTGCCCAGACATGTTAAGAGGAAGCTGTCCTGAATAAGTATTCAAAGCTGACAAATACAAGAGACAATTTGTTTATAAAACAATGACCCAGTACTTCAGAAGTGGGGCCAGAGTCATAGCAATAATACACCATGCACTGGTCATGAATACATTAAAATGTACATAATAATGAATACCACCTAGAGAAGCAATGAAAGCCTATAACATTCCAATGACATTTTTTGCAGACATTGAAAAAGCAATCTCAAAACTTGTTGGAACTACCCTGTTAAAGGGGAAGAACAAAACTGCAGCCATCACACTTCCTGATTTCTAACTGTACTACAATGTAATAATAGTCAAAACAACAAAAATAAATTGTAACTTAACTAAAGACATACAAAATTGGAAACTATTAACTTCTAGAAGAAAACATGGATGGCAAACTCTTTGACACTGGTCTTAGTAATGATTTTTGTGGATGACACCAAAACAGCTTGGTAGATAAAGGTGAAGAGCACCTACAAAAATTATTTTCTCACAGCTCAGTAGATAAACACTTTCCTAGACAGACAGATTCTGTGTTCTCACATGAAGAGAAAGGAGGAGGATGGAGAAGGAAAGAAAGGTAAGAGAGAGGAAAGAAAGAAGTTAGGGGGAGGGGAGTGGAGGGAGGAAGGGAGGACAGGAGGAAAATGGAGATAGGGATATCAATCTGGTATCTCTTTTATAAGGACACTAATCTTATGAGGATCCCACCCTCATAATGTCATCTAAATCCATTTATAATCCCACCAGACTTATCACCACCTACCAACATATTGAGGGTTAAGAGTTCAACATGTGAATTTTGAAATGACACTTTTCAACAGATAGAATATTAAAGTTCTCAAACCATGCAAGTTACATGCATATTTACAAACTTCGATCCTCTAGGAACAGGTTGTGATCTTAACCTATTAGCATTCTAGTCGAACCATACAGAACCATAACATGCCAACACTTGAATCAAGGACAGACTTAAAAATTAGCCCACTGCAAAGAGATTTCAATCATACTTCCTCAAGAATATTTTACTTACCATTATACAAAAGTAGGATAAAGTGAATTAAAATGTCCCAATTCCCTATGCAAATGTAAACTTCAAAAGAATTAAGTGAAATTTTTAAAATTTAATTAGCAATGAACATTGTCTTATCCTGAAGAGTATTCCTTTTTATGACAAAACAAAATTAAGTAAAAATATTAATGAATATGGTTTAAATTGGAAAATCATTCACCATGTAATAAAGGCACCAAATGGATTTATAGTAGCAAACTAAATGAGCTGGAATGAAGGAGTTATCCACAGGGATTCTATTCTTTATATAATGTGTTTTTTGTATCAGATCAAATCTAAACTGACCAGTTCACAAAAATCTCATGAAATAAAAATGCCAACATATAAAAAAAGTTGAAACTAAAATTCTTATGGTCCATGGTATCCATTTAACTCTAATTATAGGCATCCTTAATATATTAGTTATCTTTGCATAGACAAATGTGTTATCTTACCACAAGTTCCCTAGGATTAAGACCTATCACCACAGATCATACCTTTCATTTTAAAAAGTGATATAACTATTTTAACATTAAAGCAATTAAGAATACACAATGCTGAACCCGAGCACAGTTTTTCTAACTTGTTTTAGATAGTCTTATCCATAATCACAAAGATAGTTATCATGATAGCTTTCATATAACTTTATATTGCAGGTTGCTACAATATTGCAATTATTCCATCAAAAACATTATGTAACTGTTTCCCTTTATCCCTAATTTGGTGTGTTTTGATTTTTTTAAGAAGATTTATTTATTTATGAATACAGAACTGCAGTACAGGCCAGAGGTGCAGGGGCAGTGAAAGGCTTCACCAGAGACAGAGTGGGAAGCAGAACAGGCAGATCTACAAAGCACACTGCTGAGGGGAGCAGCGGGCGGGTCAAGAGAGGTCTGCCACGCCATGTGGTCACCTCCAGGGCGGGCGGGGATCCAACTCATGCTGAAGTGGCTTTAGCTTCTTAGTGCTGTGCTTTAACCTGCTAACCTGCTGCACCACCAGGGAGGGCCCTAGTGTGTTTTTAATTTTTATTTTACAAATAATTTTTCAACAAACAACGAGAGTAAGTAAAGATATACAGGAATCCGTGTATCAGGACAGCTAACCACTGAAAACCTGGGATAAATATACATATAAAGGACAAGTACTCAGCTATTTAGAACGATAAACTTTTGCTATTTGAGACAACATAGATGGAGCTGGCAGGAATTATGGTTAAGATGTCGGGAGACAGACAAACACTAGATGATGTCACTTATATGTGGAATATAAAAAAATGAAACAGAGATTCAGATAATAACAAACCCTAAACATATGACTGTAAAACAAGACTATCAGAAGTAGATGGAGAGGGGTGAGCATGAAGTGGGGAAGAAGCACAATGGACCATTGTGGTAGACTATGGGCCCTTTGGTAGGAGGGTTGGTGTAGTAACAAAACATGGAGCAGGGAGACCCTATAAATCTCAAACACAAACAACATTGTAAAGTAATGGGACCTGGTTTTAAAAAAAATCACAAGATATGTGCAAGCAGGGTTAGCTCAGCCTGGCTCTGGAGTCCCTCAGCTTCCCTTCAGTGCTTGGCCTCACATCTGTATTTTAGAACAGGGTGAGAAACAGGAAGATTCCATCCTTGAAATAGTAAGCAAATCTGTCTTTGAAACATTTTGCTTCAGATGACATGCCAGACCCACTGCAGTTTGTACAGCCATAAGTAATGAGCTGAAGCTCCCCCACTATGGTCACAATGATCACATACTCAATGGCAAAAATAAAAAAGTGCCCTCTCCCCCAGTCTTGAAGTTAAAGTCCATGCTCAAGAGATTACCCTCTACATAATATCTAGAAGGAGAAAGGCAGAATGGATGTTGAGAAACACCACAAAATTATATATGAGATTCTTCTCACTTCATCTTGGAGAAAGACATGTTATCAGAGACAAATAACCTCTCTGCTTTATCAAATTACCTACCATATTTTCTTTCCAAATATGGGGGGATATGCATGAACAAGATGGACATATTAAAATGGAATGTGTCTAAATGAGTACCAAATAACGTCCATTCTACATACGTAATAGTTATTTCTATGCTACCTAAAGGGAAGGATTCATTCTGAAATTTTAAACTATTTCCATTTCAGCAGAGCCAGAAGCAGGTCAGAGAAGATTGCATCTTCCTTTTCAATTTTAGATATGATCTCTTAATTCTTCACTCTATCTGTGTCCCAAAAGGTACCTGGCCCAATGGTTTAAAAAAGAAGTAAACAGGCCCTTCCGATGGCGCAGCAGGTTAAAGTACAGTACTAAGAAGCTAAAGCCACTTCAGCATGAGTTCGATCCCAGCCCCTGAGGTGACCCACATGCCGCAGCAGACCTCTCCTGACCTGCCCGCTGCTCCCCTCAGCAGTGTACTTCAACAGTCGGCCTGTTCTACTCCCCACTCTGTCTCTGGTGAATCCTCTCATCGCCCCTGCACCTCTGGCCTGTACCCAAGTTCTGTATGCATAAATAAATAAATCTTTTAAAAAAAAGAAGTCAACAAAATCATGCACTAATTTCCTCAAACATTCTGACAGAAGAGAAGTCTATGCTCGAGAATAATAAGATGGACTTCGTTCTAATTTAGGGAAATGTTACAAGAGGTTAAATAAAATTAACTAGTTGGCAACTCTCATACGCAATCTGTTGGAAGTTAGCATACATCCGGAAATTATGGAGTGGAGTCATGGGCCTAGACCTTGGTACTTCATTCCAAATAGTAAATATTTAATTAATTGATTGATAACAGCAAGCTTAGAAGTCAGGAGAAAGATCATTTATAACCAAATTTCCCATGAGTGACTTTGTTGACGGAGTAAAAGCAGGAAGATACTTATATTATTGGCCGCAGGCACTAAGACCAGAGAAAAAGATTTGGGACTATTTTAAGGAGCTGTTGAGAAACAAATTCAGGGGCCTCCCCAGTGGTGCCAGGAGTTAAAGTGCAGCACTATGAAGCTGTCCACAGCCCCTGCAGTAGGAGTTCAGAGTCTATCCCTGGCCAGGGCACAGCAGATCAGTCTTCTCTTGTCTCACCTACAGCTTCCCTCAGCAGCATACTTCAGTTAGCCTTCATGTTCTGTTCCCTACTCTGTCTCTGGTGAATCCTCTCAACCTCCCCCCTACACTTCTGGCCTATACCCCAGTTCTTGTATGTGTAAATAAAGAAATACTTTTTTTAAAAAAGTTTCACATTGAAAAATTGGAGATGATACAAGGTTGTGAATTAAGGAACTGAAACTGGTGGGACAGGAGGCAACATCCAAGATCAAGAATGTTTTACTTGTGAAGGTGAAAGAATTTTGTACAGATTTAGGAATAGAAGAATAACTTGAAGTCATTGTGGGATGTTCATGGGCTTATGAGGAATGGAAATTTGCCTTTCCTAGGGCTTATCTTTCTATTTCTAGGTTTTTTTCCATCATGAAACTTTATTTTGTTTTCCTCTTTTCTTTATATCATGAAACTTTATTTTGCTTTCCTCTTTTTTTAATAATTTTGAAACTCTAGTTCATAACCGTGTTATGAGTTCAAACGATTGTT
>NW_004567131.1:21465567-21467337 GCF_000260355.1 Condylura cristata | reverse complement strand
GCAGCAACCTTGCCTCCTATTTGCCACGGCCCCCCAAAAAGGAATTCTTTCCCTTTAGACTGTAAGAGGACAAACTAGGTTATGGTCACATAACTGACATGTTGTTGCACATGTGAGGTACCTTCATGGCCATTGGCTATCTGTTGCTTACTGGATAACCAGACCTATGGAAGGTGAGAAAGAACTGAAGTTACTCCATGTACCATAGAACATATAGCTGTCTCTCAGAAGGGTTTGAGAAGTACTGAACTCTGAAAAGCACTAGTTAAAGTTATAGCCTAGAGACACAGGCTTATTAAAGACTGAGACCTAATCACAGAATTATAGAAAGCCATCCCTACCACCAATCACATAGATACATCAATCAAGTTCTTGTTATCAGGGCACTGCAGCCGAAAGCACTACAAACCACAGACATTAATGAAGAAGAGGTTTCTAGAGAACTCCAAAGACAAGAGGAAAGACAAAAACAAGGACACCATGAGAAAGTTTAGATTATGAGACCAACAGCTACAGCAAAAAGTAAACACAACCTAAGTTCTAGCCAAGTAAAATGTAAGAGTTCACACTACAAGTTGTAAAAGAGTTCAACTTTTTTACCCAGAACTTTATGCCCAACTTTCAACAAAATATTATAAGGCATGAGAAAAAGCAACAAAGCACAGCCTGAAAACATAAAGCACGCATTAAAAACAGATTTAGACATGTCAGGGATATGGGAACTTTCAAACAAAAATTATAAAGAACAAAGATGCATGCACTAAGAGTTCAAATGGAAACACAAAATTGAAAGAAAGAACACTCGAGGACTGGACCACCTGTACAGTGAGCATTATGCTTACTATAGAGCTACAATAATTATGTCTTATGGTGTAAGCAGACAAATCGATTGATAAACAAATACACCAGAAATAGTCCCACACTAATACAATCAACTTCACAAAGGGTCAAAGGGAATTCAGGAAAAAATTGGTATTCTTTCCAACAAATAGTGCAAAGAAATCTGGATATCCACATGCAAAGTAAACCAAAAAAAAATTATCTAGACACAAGAGTTACATATTTCATAGAGACTACCTCAGATCACAGACCAAAATGTAAAATTTGAAACTATAACATAAGAATATAAAATAAGGAGAAAATTTAGGCAACTTTGAGGTTGATAGTGACTTGTTAGGAGAATAAAGGTATGACCAATGGGGAAAAAATCATAAGTTGGACTTCATTAAAATTAAAGCTGATTGGTCAACTGTACTCCTAAATATTTACACACATTGAAAAACTTATGTCCACACAAAGGTTTATAGTAGCTTTATTCATAATTGATAAAAATTGAGTGAATATTCATTTTCTTCAGCAATAAACATTGATATGATTCAGCAATAAAAAGAAATGAGTTATCAAGTCATGGAGATATCTTTTTTATATAATAGTTTATTTTTCCATATTTTTGTACGTTTTTCCAGCTCAGTTGCAATTCCCTTGGGTTTCCCATCACCAAATCACCCATGTGCCATCACCATAGTCCAGTACATTACCCTCCCCTTACTATTTTTGAGCCCACTCCCCACTCCACCCCCACAAAATGTCTCTGGTATATAGCTGTTCATCATTATCATTATTTTCTCTCCTGTTCTGTTATATTCCTGCTATGAGAGAAACCATCCTGTATTTTTCCTTTTCTTCCTGGCTTATTTCACTACGCATGATCTTCTTCAGTTCCATCCATGTTGCTGCAAAAGACATGTTTTTTTTGTTGTTGTTGTTGTT
>NW_004567131.1:21461913-21463337 GCF_000260355.1 Condylura cristata | reverse complement strand
TGAAAGTTTCCTGTTGACTTCATGTAATTCATCCCATCTATCTCAACTTCCCCTTGAGATCACTAAGTTCTAGCTTTCTTTCTCTTCCACCCCCATTTTTTAAATCTGTTGTCAAAAGAAAGAAAGTAAAATAAATTGGGTTTAGGAAGGAAAGGGTCAAAATACACAAGACACAGAATGAGTAAAATCCACTACATTACAGTCATTTAAATCAAAATAAATATATATCACAGGAAATCAATAACTAGATTGTGTTAGATAGAAGCATTTTCTGCTCTTACATTAAAGAAAGTATTGTCTCAAAGCAAAAGATACAGGAGTAAATAATTGGGAAATATTTCAGCATTGCAAATAAAAAGCAGCTATTCACTAACTTCTAGTGGGGTGGAGGTGAGGAGAAGCTGTGGATATTCCTCATTCTTGTCAAATAAATAACAAAACAAACAGAAAATATCTATCTTTGTGATTTTAACCTAAGTTATTATGTTCTTTTCAGGGTTTACTATAGCACAGATTGACTGGTCAATAAAAAGGGACCTTTATAAATGCTTGAATGTCCACTTCTTGCATACGCACATCTTTATAAATGTCACCAGTCTCCTTGCAGTTTCCCTTGACTTATCAGGTCCAAGGTTCTGGTCATTTTTCACTATCAGGACCCTGGACAGCAGCCCATCTCCTTTATCAGTAAAAGAATCAACCCTGTCCCATTATTCAACTTTGTCTCTATACCTGAACTTTTCAGAAATTCTGATGAAAAGCAGATGCTAAGGGCTTGAGTGTCATTTAACTTCTTCCCCTGAGACTACACACAAAACTGATAGTCATTTCTAGAATGTCTTTTATCCAGCTATTTTTTTCTGGAACTCTACCTACTAACCTAGTTGGATAAGTATATCCTTCATGCTTCCTACTTATATCTACCCCATGCCTTCTAAAAAAACATTATTTTCTAACTTAATAGAATTTCTTATTCTTAAATTTCATTATTCATCTTAATGTACACATCTGAGTGCCTAGTATGGTAGTAAACAATAACAAAGACTATTTGATTATTTCGTCTAAAGTAATTCTTCAATGTAATCATCCTGTTACCTTTCTGCTTACATTTCCAAGTAAATTATAGCTTCATTTTACTAAACACATGAAATCAAGTTATAGCCTTCTAGCTACTGATATTAATTTTTAAAGGATTATTTGTTTATGCATAAATAAATAATGGAGTATAGATTGAAGTGCAGAAGGTGAGAGGATTCACCAGAGAGAGTTGCAGGAAGAACAAGCAGATCTACTGAAATAGATGACATAGCAGCAGGCGAGACAGGAGAGGTCTGTTGCATTATGTGGGTCAGCTCCCTGGCCTGCTAGGGATTGAACTTGTGCTCCAGTGGCTGATGATCTTTAGTTTAACACGGTAATTAAAT
>NW_004567131.1:21459919-21461688 GCF_000260355.1 Condylura cristata | reverse complement strand
GGAGCAGGGATCAAACTCATGCTGCAGTGGCTTTATCTTCTTAGAGCTGTGCTTTAATCTGCTGCACCAACAGGGAGGGCCCCTGAGATCCTCCTATTATTTTAACTTCCAAAAAAAGCACATCTGATAAAAAGTAGTTCTTTAATTTTTTATTTACTTATTTTTTTAAGTTTAAAATGCAGCCTTTATTTTTTTAATTTTTTTACCATTGATTTGCAAAATGGTCCTTTTATTTTCATTCTCATTATTTCACTACTATTATTCCCCTTTTCTTCTTGAGGTATAAATGTGTGCTAGCTGACAAGTGGTGTGTAAGTGTGTAGGTGTGTGTATGCCCATGCACATGGAATTTGGAAAATGAATAAATTTGAAATCTATATCAGGACTTAAGCAATCCTTTTTTTTTTAAGATTTAGTTATTTATTTGTACACATAAAAACTGGGGTATAAGCCAAACATACAGTGGGGAGAGAGAGCTGAGAGAATTCAACAGAGATAATAGGGAGCATAACAAAAGGATCTACTGAAATACATTGCTGAGAACAGTATTACGGTAAGCCAAGAGAGGTCTCCTACAATATATGGATTATCTTCTTGACCAGGGGTTGATCCCGACCCCTGGCTCAGGTTGAAAATTAACCCCTTTGTTACCAGGGAGACCCCCAGTAATCTTCTTTATGTGAGGAAATTCCTTATAGATTCAGAAGATTCTACAAAGACATTTAGAGTATAGGTATAGGTATAAGTTATTCAACCTGAATTTATAAAAAACTTTAAAAGTCTATACCTAGACTTTATTTATTATTTATGAAATAAATATTTCTTAATAGTATTTCCATAATCAAAGTAACATTATAACATTGTACAATGTTAAGCCATATATATCATTAAAAATCAATATATTTATCTACTATATTAACTTTACCACTAAAAGTCTAATTCAATCTTTTGTCTTTTACCTGGCCCTGTACTCCCCTTGGTAACCACTAATTCGTCCTTGTAGTTTAATGGCTTATTTTTGTTTTATTTAGTTCATCCATTTGCTTGTTTTCTCTACATTTCACATATGGATAAAACCTCATGTTTGTCTGGGTTCATCCATGTTGTTGCAAATGGCAGGATTTCTTCTTTTTTATATAGCTGAGTATTATTCCACTGTGTAAATATACCACATCTTCTCTGTACATTTGTTTATCCATGAGAAATTATGTTGTATCCATGTCTTGGCTACTGTGAACATGCTGTAATAAACTTGGGCATGTATATATCTTCAAATTAGTACTTTTTTATTTGGAGAGGAAATATTCAGAAGTGGAAAAACTGGATTATGTGAAATGGCTCTTTTCAGTTTTTTTAGGAAATTCCATAACGATTGCAACAATTTATAGTCCCATTAACAGTGTACAGCATACCCTTCTCTCCATGTCCTCTCAAGCACTTGCTTTCCTTTGACTCCTGGATAATAACCATTCTCACAAGTATGCAAGTAGTAAGCTTTTTATTTTGATGGTACAAACCCTGATGGTAAAACAGGTTAAAGCCAGCCCTAGGAAGCTAGCCACAGCAGCTACAGTTTGATCCCCAGTTCAGGGAGGTGACCCACATGACACAGCAGACCTCTCCTGTCTTACCCACTGGTTTCCTCAGCAGTGTATTTCAGTAGATCTGCCTTTTCTGCTCCCCACTCTGTCTTTGGTGAATCCTCTCACTGCCCCTGCATCTCTGGCCTGTAGCCCAGTTCTGTATGCATAAATAATCTTTTTAAAAAA
>NW_004567131.1:21452511-21458974 GCF_000260355.1 Condylura cristata | reverse complement strand
TTTTTTTTAATCTATTGTTCCAGGGTGACAAAAAAATTATCACTGACATGTTATCTTGATTTAGACTACATTTTTTCTTGTCATTGACAAGAAACATATCCTTATTTTTACATGGAACGGGTATTAAATGATTTTTTTCATATTCTTAATTGAATTTGGTGAGTGTATAATATTTCTCCTCCAAGAGAGACCAATGACACTGTTATTATTTTTTTCTACTCTCTGAACTAAACTACAAATAGGGCACAAGTATGTATTAAATTTACAAGTAAAATAAATTGAACCTTGGCTTATTAGGAAATACAACTGACAACAGAAAAACTACTTTCTTCACATAATGATCTGACCTTTGTTATACTTGCATATATCTACTCCTTGTAAAATCTAAGCTTTCAGGCCACCACTGTTTTCATTGTATTTAGGAAATTGTCTTCAATTACATGACTCCAAACAAAGCCCAGGGCTCTTTACAAATCCATTTCTAATGTGTTGATTTTTATGCTGCACCTTAAAAGCTCATATCTAAGTCTGAATGAAACACAATGGCAGAAAATGATTATTATCAGCATCTCAGACACCAAGTGAACAGTAAAGCAAGACAGAAACCTCAAGTTCTATAAAACTGTTTCTTAGAAGGTAAAAAAAATAAATAACATTTTCCAAATCTCAAAATCAGCCCAACTTCTTCTGTGTCATACTCTCCCTTATATAGGATTTACAGTGAAGGTTGTAAACAAATATTTTTTCTAAGTTTGTTCAGCAAAAACATACAAAATACTGATTATTTTGTTATGCAGTGATGAACATTTTGGATTAGAATATAAACAACATATATGAAATTGTTAATGGTGATAGCTGCCCCATATCACTTTTAATGATTATATTTCCAATTATAGATACCAGAAGAGAGAAGGTACTCGTTATGATTTCAACAACACATGGAAGAAAAAGGGTAAATACAGAATATAGTATTCATCTGACATTATGTGCTGTTGAATTCTTAGATTCTACTTCTACTTTTAGAAATTCACTTTAAGCCAAGAAGAGGACAAAAGAAAAAATGAAAGTAACAAGCTCTTTGCTCTTTACTGACTGAGGAGTAAGTCAAAATCACAACATATATGCATAAAATGTTACTTCAAAAGGCAGAAAGCGTAAATCATAGGAAACAGTTCTCACTTGGATTTAGGTAAAAAAGAATTTTGCTACATATATTTCTTTGTCCTTTCAATGAAAACAAAAATTCTAAATTTCCTTAAAATATATTCCTATTGATGGGCTCTCCCTTGGTAGCACAACAGGTTAAAGCACTGCATTAGGAAGCTCTCGGAAGCCACTGTAGGACTTTGATCCCCTGCCAGGGGGCTGACCCACATGTGCAGTATACCTCTCCTGGCCTGCCCGCTGCTCCCCTCTGCAGTGTATTTCAGTAGATCTGCCTGTTCTGCTCCTCACTCTGTCTCTGGTGAAGCCTCTCACCCACCACACCTCTGGCCTGTACCCCAAATAAATCTTTAAAAATACATATATTCCTATTGAAAAATTAAATGTGGGCATAAGTATATGTGCAGAAATGTTTGTAACTATGACAACTAGAAGCACCCTGAGTGTTCTTTCACAAGAGTCAGATTGATAAATATTGATATAACCAATTCTAAAATACTATACAGAATTAGTCATGCCATCCTTGTATTATGTAGACTGAATTAGTAATCTCAATACTTCAAATCACATTGGCACACTGATATATATTTAATACAACAATTAAGTTTGAGGCAAATGGAAGTTTGACCAAATTCTTGTGTATTTTTCATCAGTTATTTTCCTTACTACCTCTATGATTATAGCATACATGACTTGGCCTCTTGAAGAAATAAACACATCAAGATCAGCCCAAATTGGAGAAAGTGATAGATCCACTAGAAATAAAAAGTATTTTTTGTTTTAAAACACTAAGTTTTGGAGTATTTTGTTACACAGCTTTATTTTAGCAACAAGTAAGTGGGACATACTAACATAAAACAATATCAAAAATATGTCATTGAGTCAAAAGAAAGTCACAGAAAGACGATTTTAGGTTGAGTTATGTAAAGAAAAATCTGGATCATATATTTTTTAAAAGGTCTAGTAAAGAAGGATATGGACCACATTTATAATATTTACTTCAAGAAAGAGAATAAATAGAATATAAAAGATAAGATAGATTCTTACTTTTGAAAACTAGCCTTTATAGATTTGATTTTTCTTTCCCTCAGGGAGTGTACTTCCATGTATTGCTTCTGTAGTTTAAGAACATTTTCAAAATAGAGCATAGTTTGCCAGGCAAGAAAACTATTCAGCCTATTTCAGATATGAGGGATAAATAAAGGCCTCCCCCGACAAATAGAAGTTGAAGGCATTTGTGAATAGTAGATCTTCCTTATAAGAAATGCTGCAGAACACTTGTAGTACTATTCAAAAACCAAAAAAGTTATGCCATTCACAACTACATGGATGAGCTAAAAGGTATTATGCTCAGTGAAGTAAGTCAGAAGGAAAAACAAAAATATCAAATGTTTTTACTTATAGAAGAAATACAGGAGAACAAAAAAAAAGGGATGGGAGGAAAATAATAACAAAAAAATGAACAGACAACTATAAGTCAGAGACATTCTGCAAGGGAAAGAGAGGGAGAAGATCAAAACAGGGGAGGAAAAAGCACAAGGGACTATGGCAGTGGTGCACGGGTAAATTGGTGGGAATTCTACGGGGACTACATCTGAGAGGAGAAAGCAAACATTGTACAAAATGAACAATGATGTAAAATATATAAAAATACTAAAGGAGCTCTCCCATCTAATCAAAGACAAGACAATCTTTTTAAAAAACTGAATGTAGAGAAAAACAGAATTCTAAAAACAAAATGGTAGCAGCAAATGCTCATATGTCAATGATTAGTCTAAAAGTAAATGGACTGAATCCACCAATCTAAAGGCAGAAATTAGCTGGTAGGATAAGAAAACAAAATCAACCTTCTATGTCCAAGAAACATCTGACCTACATGCATATGCCAAACATGCCCTATTCTGGATAACCTGATGGTATGTCTGAGTCACTGCCCCCTTGGGCAAGATGGGAGTCTTCTTATTTGGTGAACACTTTTCAAATACAAACCATCCAATTCAGAGTCCACAACCCCAACCATCTATTTTACTGGGCTTTCACATTCCTGGTTACTCTATACCTGTCTTAATCACCCCAAAGTCAGGTTAAAGACAGATCGAGACAGCAGCCTTCAGAGACTGCTGAAATTAGTCAAATCAGCCCATCCTAAGCCTACATAAGAGTTATCCTACATCCCCACCCCTTCCTGAACAATAGAGGCTAATGCCCATAGTTTCCCTCCCTTCTTCAGCCTTATGACCAACTTCAGGGCTTCCCTTAGTAGTGCCCATGGTGTGGCATACTTCCTTATGGAAACAGAAATAAATTTTCTTTTTAATGCAGTTGTTTCCAGACCTATTAGCCTTACTAACCTCAATATTTTTATTAGCATATTATATGTTAGAATAGCTAAACACCACTGTTAATAGAGCACTGAGGAGACTGTAGTTATAGTGACTAAAGGGAAATATATAAGCCAGGTACTAAAAGCAACACATCAATCCCCAGTAAGTGTCAACTAAAAAGGAAAGATGGCAAAGTGTGATCCCACACTTTGAGGCATCACTTCATCTTTTATCAAGAGTCAAAACACTCAAAGTCCCCCTGACTTACCTGATCATTAGTTTCCTTGGCTGTAAAATATAATTAAGATTATGGCTCCAACTCATGGTATGCATGATAATTAAAGATGCAACTGCTATGAAGTTGCTGTGAGTGTGTAATACACAGTATATACTCAATAATTTAAGTATTATTAATGGTATGTTAATAATAATAATTATAGTTATTCTTTTTTAAACTTTTGTTTAAATTTTACAAACTGCTAACATGATCATTAATGGACTAAGGTGATGATGCACGGTGAATTGGTGGTAGGAGCTTCACAGGGAAATCATACATTGTACAAATATGTAGGATGCTGTAATAAATATATTTAATTTTTTTTAATTTTAAAATCTTACCAATCATTTAACAAAGAAAAATAAAAAGATCCAATTCCAAATGCAAACTGAACCTAAATTTCTGCATTATTAAAAAACATTAAAAATAAATGAGTCATCACTGAAAAGCATAATATTTGTTACTTCATCACTCACAAATATACTGATTTGTTTTCACAGTGACCTGGCAACTTTTCATGTTACAGACAAAATAACTTGTAAATTATTCATTCTGAAAGGGAATAAAGTCATGATTGTGAAAAGGCAAGTTATCAAAAAGCATTTAGTAATAAAAAAAGACAATAACTAAAAATATTCTAATAAAATATTAAGCATCAATAAATGTCAATAAAAATACGACAAAATATAGAACCTTAGGTATGCAGTGGTATGATGTGTGCTGGTTAATTTTATGTGTCAGTTTGACTGGACATGAGGCTCTCAAATATTTGGTAAAATATTATTCTGGATGTTTCCATGAGGGTATTTTTGAATGAGATTAACATTTAAATTGGCCTACTGGGTAAAGCAGGTTGGGTCTCATCCAATCAATTGAAAACCTAAATGGAACAAAAATACAGCAGGCCTGACTCTACCCCAACTAAGAGAGAATTTCTCCTGCACACTGCTTTCAGAATAGGACATCAGTTTTTCCTGACTTCTTTCTGATTTGTGCTATGGATCTTTGGAAGTGTCAGACTTAATATCTTATGAGCCAATTCTTTAAATAAAATATCACTCTCAGACTGATTGATAAATAGGCAGGCAGACAAATATCCTGTTGGTCTGTTTCTTCAGAAAACCCTGACTTATCCACATTCCCAAGAGTATATATAGCACATGAGAAGAAATAATCACAGATTTACCATGTGCCAAGCACTGTTCCAAGTCCTGAATAGGTATTTCCTCATTCCTTACAAACAATCCAGTATCATTGATATTTCCAGCCAACAATAAGAAGCAAGAGAGGGAGAATAATTTGCCTTGGTGGATAAACCAAAATGGGTCCTGTGTACTGTCTCCAGAATCCTGTTTCTAGCCAACATGTTATCTTCCCTTCACTGCCAAGAAGCAAAATGCTTCAGGTGGGATCATTATTGGAACCCAATGGACAATTTTGCATGACTTCAGTCTAATATGCTCATATTTTGAAAAATGACTCAGGAATTTTGTATCTATTAAATATTCAGTTATAAATATAAATATAGCCCTGCTATATTTTCTTAACAAGCTAGTACTCAATGATTACCACTTCCTCTCCTCACCATAAATGAAATATTCATGGTGCTACTTTCATAAACATAGAGTATATTAACCCGCAAGTATTCCCCTGCACCAGTTTGCAATACATTGTTATGTCCTTTCATCCTTCTTCTTTGGATGATATAGCAGCCATACACTTCCAAAATTAGCTATAAACATAAAAGTGACTCAATTTTAATATCCACATTTCTGTAAGTTACACCCAGCTTGCCACCTTGTAAAACATATTTTTATAATTTTATTATCATGACAAAATGAAAAGAACTTGTATTCTGACATTAAAATAATATACCTTCTCTAAGGGCTCTAATTTCAGCTTAACAAATGTGATCAAATATATTTTTATTCTATCCATGCTTTATGTGGGGAATTTATTTGCTAGTTGAGCTATATGTAAACCACATTGCTCATTTTTCCTTATAAAGCAGAAACTAAAAGAGCTCATAATTTTTGTAACATATGCAGTAATATTTTGTATACTTTACAGTCTTTCCAGAAAACTGAGTGTAATCATCTCATTAGTGTACTTTCATCTAGGTAACAATCAAGATCATACCCTTAGATGCTAGTTGTCTGCAGCTTGGGAAACACCAATGCTTTTCTTACCTTTTTATTCTTACATTACTTCAATTTAAACATGAGTATATGAGCACAAGTAATTCACTTTTAGGTAACTTTATTGAGATAAAATCAATATATATTATCTAATTATATAATTTAGTATTTTAATGTATGTATACATCTGTGAAACAACTACCACAGTACAGCAACAATAAAGATAATAAATACATTAATCATCTCCAAAGTTTTCTTCTTTGCCCTTTTTAGGTATTGCTAGCACCCTTAAATGTGGTGAACAGACCCTGAGGTGGCCTCCTGGTGTCATGCCTTCCATAATATTTCCTTCTGTGTGCAGGAGATCTGTGACTTTTCTCTAACAAGCATATTATAGCAAAAATGATCAAATTCACCTGATTCCTTAGACATAATAATTTATTTGAAAAATATTAAAAGAAAATAATAATAATAATAATTTATTTGGATTTATAATATCAATGTATACTTCTTTAATAGGCCATTATGAGATATGTCATTTGCAAATATTTTTTTCTCAG
>NW_004567131.1:21432464-21451718 GCF_000260355.1 Condylura cristata | reverse complement strand
AAAAAAAAAAAAGCAATTGTTATGTTGATGTTTAATATCAAATTGTTATTTTTTATTTGACAGAATATTAAGAAATCTTTGCCTAAACTAATCACTAAGATTTTTTTCTCTTATGCTTCCTTCTGTAAGTTCTATTGTTTGGGAATTTATATTTAGTTCAATGATCCCTTTTGAGTTAAATTTTATGTGGTATGTGATATTGATTACTAATGAATATCCAATTTTTAGCACTATTTGTTATAAGACTAATCTATTTCCATTGAAGTACCTTTATTTCTGTGTGGAAAATCAATTTTTCATGCATATGTGCTTCTTCTACTTAATTCTACTTTATTTCATTAATCCACTTATCTAATATACATTAGTTCCTTTTACTACAAGTGCTTATTCCTAACAATAAAGCCTCCAACTACCTATTCAAACCTATTGTTCTTTACACCCTTGCCAAACCATCTAGTCCAATCAAATCTTACTAATCATTTCCAAATAGATCTTAATTCCAAGGATATTAACTGGCCTGTGTAGCTTCCTGTTTATTGGTATATAGAGAGTAGAGTATTATTCAACTATAGCAAGATGAAATCCTGCCATTTGCAATAATATGGGTAGAACTAAAAGGTTTAATACTTTGTGAAATAAGTCAAAGAAAGACAAATACCATTTGACTTCACTTGGTAAACAGAGAAATCAAATAGATGAACTAAGTAAAACAAAAATGAACTTTTAGACTGTAAAACCAATTAGATACCAGAAGGAAAAGGGAATACAGTAAGTAAATAAATAAATAGGATTGTAAAGTAAAATATGAATTGTCTAAAATTATCCATAAATTGTAATGTGAGCACAATTCAGTGTCTCCATTATGAAGAAACTAAAAGACAGCTTTAAAAATACAGATTGACTCCAAAGTATTTAAAAAGTTCCAGATTTTAGACAGATACAAATCCTTTGTTCCTGTCCACTTAAAACTTGTTGAAACTTGAATGGTTTTCATATAAGTACACCCCTGAAATGATGACACAGCAATTAGAAGGATTGTGGTGATTATGTAGGACTTTAGTAACAGCAATATGTACTGATTGCAGTAGCACAAACAGAAAAAGGGAAAGACTGAAATGGCTGAGATATATACTTAGAGAAGAATTTACAACCTAACACATAATTAACAACATTCTTGACAGATGGCAAAGAACTATCCCAACTTCTTTGCATAATAACTAGGGATTTTTATATAACATTGTCCTTCAAATTTTAAAGACATTGTACACAGCAAGAATTGCCAAGTGTAGGGTTCTTTATTAGCTAAACTATTGTTCAAATGATAATCTCGTGCCTCATCTCAGAGGTAAATAACAGTTCATTGAAAAGGATTCAGTAGGGCCCTCCCTGGTGGCGCAGCGGGCTAAAGCACTGCACTGAGAAGCTTAAACCACTTCCTCATGAGTTCGATTCCCGCCTGCCCCGTAGGTGACCACATGGCGTGGCAGACCCCTCCTGACCCACCCACTGCTCCCCCCAGCAGTGTACTTCGTTGATCTGCCTGTTCTGCTCCCCGCTCTGTCTCTGGTGAATCCTCTCACCCTCTGCGTCTCTGGCCTGTACCCCAGTTCTGTATGAATAAATAAATAAATAAAAAGAAAAGGATTCAGTAAAGAATTTCACTGTATTATGATGTTACTGAGACAAAATTTTGCTATACAGTTATTTACATGGTTTTCTTAAACTGGCTAGAATTAGTGACTTCAAATGTCAATCAAATCAAAATGAATTTATCTATTTACTATTTTTTTTGTTTATTTTTAGAACAAAGCAGGTATATTTGTACTGGACTACCTGCTAGATTAGTGTGGTATGGATGGATAGAATGACTAGTAATAAAAATACATTTTATTTGAAATAAACAAAATGCTTGCACAGCTCAATGGGTCACTTGGAAATGTATCCCTGCTCAAGTCAATTGAATTTAAAAATATGTCCTTAAAGTATCTGAAGAAAGCCCAACAAATATTCTGAGAATTGTTTGCTATTCCACTTCTTGGAAGGTTGAGTGAAATACAATGATTAATGAATGGATGGGGATGACAGAGCACCAGAAATAAAATAACAACTCAACACCTATTCAGTGGACAATTTGCATTGGCAAGATGGGTGGGAAGAAATCTAGGGGTGAAGGTTTCTAAAGGTCAATTAAGAATGTTTAACTCTTCAGGGCCTATTACACATATAATTTTATCATAACAATAAAATCATTATTTCATAAAGACTGAATTTACCCTAGAGAATGAGCTTTTGTAATGTTTTGTAAGTTAATGTAACCTGAATACTGTGGTGAACTCTAACTGCATTGTAGTTATGGCTAGTATGGTAAATATAAGAAAATATGGGGGCAGAAAGAATAGGAAGCTTATTGCACAAAAAAATATTTTCAGAGGCATATTCAAGATGGAAGGATATCCTAAAGTAAGAGAACAATTCCTTCTTAACCAGGAATTGTACCTTTTAAGGTTATTGCCTACTTAACTATGTTTGTTTGTCTCATCATATTACAAGCATAAACTCTGAAGTTGACACATTACCTGTTCTACACTTGCAAAGAGGGGATAATAGTACTTGTCTTGCTGGATAGCTTTTGGGATTAAAGAAGAAAATGTATGAAAACCCTAATACAAGTCAGTGGTCACTCAACTGATCTCTAATATTTCATTGTCAGCCACTGATGTGTTGTATAATTCATGTTGAGCTTCTCATTTGCATTTGAAAGGAATAATAAGCCTCTCCACCTCTTGAATTTCCTACATTCTCAACGATAATGCAAGCACTATTACGAACAAAAGTAACTAGAAATGATCCATTCATTTCTCATCTAGTAATATTTCCTAGGAGAATAATTTAAAATATTAAATATTAGCAAAGATCTATGTACAGAGTCATGAATACTCTTTCAAATTATGCCTACCAGGAGTTTTATGCCAAAGGACAATTCTAATATTGCCAAAGAAGAGTAAAACTCAAAATTTTCTTTGTAGTCCCAATTCAGCTAGGTTTTTTTTTTTTTAAGGTTTTGGAGTTTGTTTTGTTTTTGTAGTAACATTAGCTTACAAAACTGTATGATCTAGGGGCACAGGCCACAACTTGTCAGATGCATGTTACCACACCGCACCCACCACAGAGGTATCTATGGTCCCTCACCACAGTACTTGGGTTCTCTCCCAATTAGACCCCATCTCCTACATCCATCCTCCAGTATCCTCAATTGTACAGTCAGATTTCTAGGGTTTGTTATCCATTTGGTTTGTCTGACTCTGTTTCACTTCTCTAAACTCTTTCTATATAACTGAAAATATCCTGTATTTGTCTTTGTCCTTCTGACTTATTTAACTTAGCATTACCTATCCCCTGAGTCCATCCACATTATCACATATGACTAACATTCACCTTTTTTTTTATATAGCTAACTAGCTAACTAGTAACTTAATTTCTGGTGAAACCTCAAATAAGTCCCAGCTTCTCTGAACTGTGGCTTGCCTGTCTATAAAAAAATGTTTGAATTACTTGATCACAAAAGTCCTTTCCAACACCAGCAAGCTATGATTACCTGGGGGCCTGAAAATAAAAAGAAAAATTAATAAGGTAAAAAGGATTCAGGTTTCCAAATAACTTTCAGTTTAGTGCATATCGTTAATATGCAAACTATGAAATCAATTGTTATGCACTGCAGGTAAGGCTTATTTATATTCACAGCATTGGGGGAGTTTCCATGTAAAACACAAGAAATGCCTAGAATGCCAATGAAGTTTCCATTCTTTTGGGACAATATGAGAGAAACAGGACAACAAAACCAAAGAATAGCTGGAGGTAAAATATGTCAATCCTTTCATGTCTTAGAGCAAATATACTAAGGGATTCCTCATCAGACATAATAAAATCCTCTAATGCAAATCTTGTTTTAGTCTCCACAAATTATGCAGCCCATAAACCAAAAGAAAATACATTAACATTATATGTAAGATTTCTAAGAACTCTGTGTGCAAGTTTTTCTTTAAAAAGCTACTTAAAACTAATTATGTTTTCAATATATACTTATTTACTGCCTACTGTATGCAGCTCTGGGCTCTAAATTACTCGCCATATGAATTGGAGAAAATTATATAACTTACATGTGCCTTAGTCTTATCATGTGAATGGGAATCACAATAGCACTCTATTCATGAACTGTATGATTAAATTAGTTAATATTTACATTAAATGAGTTTTAATGTATAATTAAATGCATTCATATAAATTAAATTTGTAAATATATCTCTAGAACATTTTCTAGAACATAATCAACAGTATTTAAATGATTTATATTATTGTTAGTTTGCAAAAAAAATGCATGAAATCCCACCATAAAGTATATATTTGGGAGCCCTCCGGGATGGTGCAATGGGTTAAAGGGCAGCACTATGAAGTGATCTGAAGTCACTGCAGCACAAGTTCCACCCCCCACCGGGGCAGTGACACACATGGCATGGGAGACCTCTCCTGTCTTGTCTACTGTGCCCCTCAGCAGTGTATTTCAGTCAGTCTACTTGTGTCTATGCCTCATTCTGAAAATCAGATTGCTTCTGTCCTATAATAAGTCCCCCACTTCCTTCCTTGTTGGAGACATTCTTTAGCAACTTCTTGGAAATGGTATATGGAAGGCAAATTTTTTATCTGTTGCCCATGTGAAAATGTTTTATTCAGTCTCACATTTAATATGGTTGGTAGATTTTATAATTATATTTAAGAAATCCTTTTCTTTTAAAACTTAGGTTTTTTTCCTTTTATATTCATTAAGTATTGCTGTTAAGAGTCCTAGTCCATATGTAGTGATTTATTTTCCTTTCCAAAAGATCCAGGGATTACTTGTTCATCCATAGGTATTAAGAGCCATAGTGTTGTGTCTTGTTAAGGTCTTTTTTCAGCTGCTGGGCTGGTGCTGTGTAGGTCTTTTTAGCCTGGAAATTTGTGGTTTTGTTCAAGAAAAGTTTTGTATTGTGTTATGATTAATCATTTCTTTCCAGTCCTTCCCTGGTAGCACAAAGGGTTAAAGCACAGCACAGCACTGAAAGTTATCAGAGGCCACTTCAGCATGAATTCTATTCAGGCCAGGCAGGTGACCCACATGGTTTGGTGGACTTCTGTCTGTCCCACTGCTCCCCTCAGCAGTGTACTTTGTCCTGCGTGTTCTGCTCCCCACTCTGTCTCTGGTGAATTCTCTCAATGCCCCTGCACTTCTGGTCTGTACCCTAACTCTTTAAAAAATAATAATAATTTCTTTTCTTATTTCCCCTTTCTGGAACTCATGTTAGTAGGGAATTCAGTTACTTGTCTGATCTTATTTTTTCTCCATTTATTATATTTGTCTTTCATGTAAAAGAAGTTTATCAAATAGGTAAGTTTTCCTTAACAAACTTGTCATATGCTGACAAATGGGAAATGCCAAAGTCTCAGAGGAATACAAGAACTCCACACAACAAAACCCAAATATTTGAGCACTAATAGGTGTCAAGGGTTTTATATGAATATCTCTGCAAATGCCCCTCCATTTTACTATGACACTAAACTGTGCTTTAATACAAAAAAAAAAAAAGAGAGAGAGAGAGAGAGAGAGATACCACAAATATATTATCCATGTCTTGACCATAAAACCTTTGAAGCTATAGGAGAGGTAAATGACTGAACTAAAGAGTGGAAGTAGTTGTTAATATAAAAATGTAATAAAAATTAAGAAAAAGATAAGCTAGCTTTTGTAGATTTCCATTATACTCTGACCACACCATGTGAAGGAGTCTCTTTACATATTTTTTGAAGATTTATTTATTTATGCATACAGAACTGGGGTGCAGGCCATAAGTGCAGGGGTGTGAGAGGATTCACCAGAGACAGAGTGGGGAGCAGAACAGGCAGATCCACGAAGTACACTGCTGAGGGGAGCAGCAGGTGGGTCAAACAAGGTCTACTGAGACATGTGGGTCACCTCAGGGGCGGGGTTTGAACTTGCACTGAGGTGGCTTCAGCCAGCTTCCAGTGCTGCATCCTAACCTAACCTAACCATTGTGCTACCAGGGAGGGCCTCTCTATAAACTTTTTAATCTCCTCCCTGCCCCCACTGGACTGAATGTCTCCTGGGAACTAAGCACCCTGGCTAATTCATCTTTGGCTCACTTTGCTGGGCACAGAATTCAATATAAAAGATGACTTAACAAATATTGGTTTAATGAGAGTAAGTGGATATGCTCAGATTTAAATAGCCATCATTTGACTGCTAACTAAGCATCCAGGTAGAATTGTCTCACAAAGAATTAGAAAAATCAGTCAATTAAACTTCTTAAAGCAGAAGGATCACATACTGAGATTTGAGCTTTCAGAAAATATTCTGATAAGTACCTGTTATATGATTTGGAAAGAAAAAAGTAAGACTGAAAGCCAGTTAAATATTCCACTGTTATTTCAGTGTAAAGAAATTCAACTCAACATATTTTCAATTTTGCCTGAAGTTTATATCTTTAATAAGATTTATAGAAAACACTTCACTTCCATTATCTGGGGTGGTATTACTTGCTTCATTATTTAAATAAAATCTGAACATACTGGGAGGACATTTGATAGATTCTGAATTATATTAATTTTAAGATAAAATCCACATTGCAGATACTGTCAGAAAGAAGACTCTTAGAACAGAGACATAGCTAAGAAAATGTAATTAGGAATTCTATGACTGAGATTTCTGTATATCTACCCTTTCCATGAGGATTTGACTGTAATCTATAGCTCTTACAAAGTAATTTGAGGCAATAATTCCACACCTACACAGAGAACAGAATTAATAAATTAGGCTCTTATCCTACAGGCATTACAGAATCTTTAGTTAAAATTAAATGTCCTCTCAGTGAAATCTAAACATACTACACCACCCCCGATAGTTAAATACTTGCAATGAACCCTCCAGCACTGAAAGACATATATATCTCCTTTATTTCCTCCTTCCCATGAGCTTAGAATAATTTAATGTTGGTTCCTTATATTTGGGGGGAATGACAAAATATTTATTTCTAACCTTTTAGGAATTAATACTCTGAACCCCCTCCACTAACTTACTGCATAAAATAACAGATACAGGATAGACTACAAAATAATATTTTAAAAATTGTTGAATCAAAAAGAATGGAAAAATCAACAATGGCAAAAAAAAAATGGTGATAATGACAATCGTAGTAAAAAAAAAGCCTGAAATTTGAGAGAGAATATAAATATGGAGGAACTGTTCTGGAGATAAATACCAAACAGCAGGTCTCTGGCGCTCTGGGGACTGGAGCCACAGGACTCTGGTAATGAGAAGAGGGCTCTGTGCCTTTTCCTGATGGACATAAAGGAACAACTCTCTCTCATAGGGTGAAAGGAAGAAAATACCAGTTCATCCCTGCAACAAAAAGAACACCTGTCTGCCCCATTTTGATTTGCAAGGGAGGAGGAGAGGAATCATAAAAAGGTATTCAATATCTAAAATGAAAACATATTTGGGAAAATCCCTCTGTAAATTCTGTATTTAACTCAAATATTAAGTCTGTTGTATATTTTCAGGGTATTTATAAAATGTCTATTATGTTTAATGCTCACCAATAGTACAATTCATTTTTTCTGAGTCAAATTGGCCTTTGTAACTCGTGCTTTTTAATAACTATGCATATAGTAAAATAAATGTTATCATTATCTATTCCTCTTTCTCCATTTTATCCTTTTGCATATAAGGATATCATTGATCCAGAAGTTTTTAAGAGACATACAAGGAGCAGAATTTGCAACATTTTTCAAATTAAATTGAAAATTTTTGAGAAGAGTTAAAATTTTCTTGAAAGCATGTTTTAAATATTTTAATTATGCAAATTAGCAGAGAGCTCAAATGTACCAACACATGACAAATGTGTAAGATTCCTAAAGCTAAAGTTAACTTATCAACATGTCAAATCTAGTAATGAGTCCAACACAACTGTGTATATCACAAGCCTAGCAAGGCATTTACAAGTATATAAACGGTTGGGATAAATTATTTCCTTGACTTCTTGGATTACAATGTTATTGGAACTTGGCATTTGGGGGAATTGGAACTTAATGAACTTTAGATGAACTGGGATATGGGTGGTTGCCTCTAATGAATCACTGTGACAGAGACTTCTTACCTTCCTTCTTTTTTTAATAGGAAACAGAGCTCAGTGAGGGTTACAGTTTATTTCCCTCAAAAGCTCAATGAGAATTTGCAAGGTGAGTGGGAGTATGAGACTTTTTTGATGAATCACTAAAAGGGCCCACTTGCTGAACACTAGATATCAGCAGTTTGCCAAGCATCTAGAAAATATAACCATCCATAGTGCTTTACAAAATACACTTGGAAGCAATTTAGAGTACAACATTTCTCAAAAATAGTTCATCAGTCAGAGCAACCTAACTTCCCACTGGCATACTCTCAACATCAACAGAGAAAGCTCTCAGGTATGAATAGAGGCTTTGCTTATATTTCTAAGAAAGAAGTTTCAAGGCAAAATAAAAATGGAGCAGTAACACAATTTTGGGCCTCAAATCAAAAGACATAAATTTTGACATCAACTGCCCCCTCCATGGAGAACTTCATTCATAAGTGATAATTTCCATTTACCCAGTATTTTGGCTCCTAGTCGTGATTCTTAACCAAGGGAAAAGAATTGCTCAACCACATACTCACTTAATTTTCCTTCTTTTCCACTTTCCCTTTTCAAACCTGCACTGTAGCTATAAAGTTTGCATCCCTATCGATTTGCCTTTGAATTATAAGGTAACAAAGCTGCCATTTTAGTCCCCAGAGCAGACACAAAAATCACTATTAATCACATAAGCAATTAATCTGAGTGCATGTCACATAATAGCTGAATATCCATGGGGAAGTAAAAAAATAAATCAAGAGGAACATCTTATTCCTGATGTAATTTCTTCTACTCTTCTCTAGTCTAGATAAAAGAACAATGCACATTAATGACTAAGATATTATTTAATTTACAGTAACAGTGCTCTGGTTACATACTGGAGAAAAAGCCCAAGTCATTTTAATTCACCATGATTGAAACCAGGTCTTACTGGCAGTTAAAGACTCCAGTTTCATCCCCCTGAAGGCTTTTCAGACATTGACCCTACCAATTTATACTAACATGTTCAATCATACACATCTTTCAGTTAGCTTACTCTTAAAAACAAGTGGTTTTGTCTGTCATCAATGTCTTATTTTCTTACTTTCAGTTTTACTTGGCAGTACAGACTATGGGGAATAACTCAGGTCACTATTCTAAGTGACACTGGTGCAGTCACATAAATAACTGTCCTCCAGGTGGGATGTTATATCTGGATATGACAATCAAAAAGAAAGCAGAGAGGAGTGTCAGCTGGCCAGTGATATGAGAAAGCTGTACTGTCAATATCCTTTTATTGGATCACTCATCATTCCATTGGCTTCTCTACCAGGTGGTACCAGTTTTGGAGTCAAAACATCTGGGTTAGAATTCAGCTCTGCCATGCTCTGGAAAGTCATGCATCTTCTCTATAACTCAGTTTCCAGGACTATAACAAGCGCATAATAGTTATTAACTTTAAAGGATTGTGATGACAACAGACTCAAATCTTATAGGATAAAACCCAGCAGATGTTAGCAGTGGTGGTGACCAGAAGAAGCAGATCTTGTCTGCACTCCCAGTGACTGACGTAGCATTAGCCCCATAGGAAAAACTTGAAAAGCATGTATGATTTTGGATATTTAAATTCTCTACGGGTGTGGTATAAAAAAGTAGGAGGGTATGGGGAAAAGATGGCATAGATGAAGCAAGATTGGTATATATTAGTAATTTTCAATATGTTTTTTTTCACTTCATTTTATTTACTTGTATGTATGTTAAATATTTCTATATAGAAATTTATTTGAGCCTCAGTTCTTTCACTATGAAATAATGATAATAACAGTCTACTGGCAAAGTTAGAGAAATGACTAGAAATATGTAAAACATCAGTTAAGTTTCATGGTAAGAGCCAGACAAATGATAATTACTATTTTATTTTCCCTCTTGTTAGCTGATGAACCAAACTGTTTGAGCCAAATATATCTAAATGTTGGCCTCTATGGTTCAGTTTTTTAAACGTCTGGAAAAGCCACTTTATCAATGCATTAAAAGGAGCTACTAAAATTCTAATTAAAATTAATAAACAGGTCTTCCCTGGTGGCACATGAGTTAAAGTCTCAGCACTATGAAGCTATCTGCAACCACTGCAGCATGAGCTCTATCACCAGCCAAGGAGCTGAGCCACATGGCACGGCAGACCTCTCCTGACCTGCCTGCCTCCCCTCAGCAGGGTCTTTCCTCGATCTGCCTGTTCTGATCCCCATTCTGTCTCTGGTGAATCCTCTCACTGCCTGTACCTCAGGCCTATACTCCAGTTCTTGTATAAATAAATAAATAAATAAACCTTTAAAAAAAGTTTTTATTAAAAAAAAAACTTTTAAAAAATAATAAAATGAAATTAATAAACAAACCTCAGCACCAATTTAGTAACCCACACCAGAGCTACTGGAGATAATCTAGTAGTTAGAGAAACCAAAACTCAGGAGCAATAGGATCCTAATAAACATGTCTTTCATCTAATAAATATAAAAACTGGAATTCCCTCTCCTTTTGTCTTACTTTCCCCTTTCCCTGTTCTTTCTTTCCTCCTTTCCTCTCTGAAAAAAAGTTACCAGTTATTTTCAAATTCCTCTTTGCTTAGATTACAATTCACCTCTTTATTTTTTCAGATGATTTAGTACTAGCAATTCTACTGTGCTTATATTTCTTGGCTCAATTCTCCTTCAGCAAGAATAGGGGACAAATTAAAATCTCACCTCAGCTCCCTCCCTTTCCAGGCTCTGCCCTGATCTATTCCCAAGCTTCTCCTTCATGGCATTACTTTTTAAGAAAACAGCCTGCCTGTGTCTCCCTGGCCTCTCTTCCAGCAATTCTACCCATTCAAAGTTGGCTTCCACCACGCACCAAAACTGCACTCCACACAGGTCACCAGGAACTCACTGCCTAAGTTGCAATAATAGAGCCTTTTAGTCTTAGAATGTTATCATCATATTTCCCATCTTCGGGACATTCTACATTGATGACCCAACTTTCCTTTCTAATGTCATCTTTGCCCTGATATTCATACTATTGTTTCTTCACTTTTTGGCCTCCTCTTTGCTGACTACTCTACTCCTCATTAACTTCAGATGTGACCATTTGGTTATGCTCATTTCTACCTTATTTTTCATCACTGTATGGTCTCATCTTGGATTCACCATTATTTCCAAACTTGGCATTTTTCACCCAGAACTCTTCTCTAAATTTCACATCAATTTAACAAGTACCTACTTAACATGTCCTCTAAGATGTCACAAATAATTTTGCAATATATAAAAAACTGAATTTATCATCTTGCCACATTCAAATTTGCCTCCCAGTGTTTCCCAAGACATCTAGTCACACAAGCTTAGTAGTAGCTTTCCTCAAACCTCCCTTTCTTTAATTTATTCATTTCATAGACATATGGATTGTGTCTATTTGTGGGTGTGTGGGAAAGAGAGAGAGTGCACGCACAAGAGTGGGAGAGAAGCTGACTGACCCCTAGGAGGATTTTGAGTGCCTATTTGAGGTTTATAATAATTTAAAGGGAAATCAATGATAGTGTGTGATTTTCTCTGGAAACATTCAGCTGCTTAGAGGAAGTTGAATTTAATTAGGGTGAGATTTTTCAAGGTGATTATAATGAAAGCATAGAAGGATAAGGGATTGAAAAATTGCAAGTAAGAGATTATAAAGCTGGATCATTAAGTCAATGTAGAGTAGTAAAGAAGTTTATATAAAAGGGAATAGTGACAGAAACAATGCCAGGTCAGTGGACCAGAAGCCTCCCTGGGGTCAAAAAAAGTGATTTACATAAGTTGGAGATCATGTATGGAATGCTCAAATTTGAATATGTGAGAGACCGAATACTGAGAAAGGAGAAGAAATATGATAAAAATCATTCTTAATCACCTTAAAGGAGAAAACATCAACAAGTCAATCCATTTATTTGTTTCCCCTTCAGCCAGGTATGGAAATGTTCAAAATACAATAGTTTAAGAAAACATATATAATAAATTTAGATTTATAACTAAGGGCAGTACCAGAGTTATTTCTAAATTATCTATAACAGTGATACTGTGTTTTTCAACAAAAAAGAGAACAATAATATACATTAGTTTATCTACCAAGGATACTATTAATATTTGTTGAAGACTTATAAAAAAATAAATAATATGTATGTTACAGAGAAAATATAGCTATCACATCCACATTAGTAAAATTTTGTACTGATAAAAAAAATCTGGGGGAAATAACTAAAAATAAATATTTAAAAATTATATTTCTATAATAATAGCTGAAAAAGCTAATGTGGATAGCAAAAAAATATTCTCAATATATTTATTCTGTAGAAATACCTTATACACGGCATATAAAAGAATAATTCTTGTAAAGGTAAAAAGAAAAACAAAACAAGAATTTGATTCCTAGTAAATAATCTGCTGACACTGAGGAGGATTTGTGCAAACAGCAATTTACTAAAGGAATCTCCACATCCCCTGAAGCCATGCTGTTAGGCCAGCTGATGGGACACCACGCTGCACTAGCTCTGCACTCCAACATCCTGATTGGTGACAGGGCTCCAATGACTGCAACTACAGAAAGCATAGTGTACCTGGGATTATACCCTTGGCCAATACTCTACAAACTGCAATGCTATCTCAAGACAATTAGAGCAGGCCCGTGAAGGAAATAATGTCTAGCTTAATTCACAGAAATAACTTCACAGAACATTAAACAGAATTTAAACAACAACAACAGGAGTTCAAACAACAATTAACAGGAGTTAATTCATCACCCCAATTGATGAATTAAACTAAACATTGGGAATAAACCCTAAAACAACAGAACTAATCAAATTACCAACAGAAGACTTCCAAACAACAGTTGCTTACTGAATTAGGAGAACATGGTGATAAACAAAAGGAGAAATTAAGCAAGACTGAAAATTATGCAAAAGCTCCAAGTTGTACTGGGTTCCATTGGAAGCTCAGGTCACAGACTGCAGAGATGCTGGTCTGAAACTCAGAAAAGAAGGCTAGTGACATAATATAGTCACAAGCCACGCGCATACTCACCAAACCCACCCTGACCACAGAAGAAGCAGCGAGGAGTAGTTCCTGATCTTGATCTACATCGCCATCTACTGGAAAAGCAGATCTAAAACCCTGAAAATTTACAAAGCAAATAATGGGGAGATGACAAATGACAACCTCAGTCTTCCGGAGGAATGCTATAACAAAGGAAAAGAAAAAAATCTCCAAAATCCAAGCACGAAGACATGGAAGCCTTTTCCTCACATCAGACACAAGAGTTCAAGGTTGCCGTTATAGAGACATTCAAAGGAATGGAAGAAAACGCAGAAAAGCTGATCAAAGATATTCAAGAAAATTCAGAAAAAAAAAAAAAGAAAGAAAGAAAACAAGGAGTGTCCTGAAAAATAAAATTAATGAAACAGGACATCAAAAATCGAAGTTTTGACTAAGAAAATAACAGAGATGCAGGATATAAAATGGTAATTGGAGGGGTTTAAAAAATTCTGGAGAAAGTTTATGAAAGTAGAATAGACCAAATGGAAGATCAAATCTGTGACTTTAAAGATGACCATGCCCAAATAATCCAGGTAGAAGACAAAATAGGAAGAAAAAATAGACACTTTGAGAATTATCCTATTCCAATAAGAAATGCAAAACAAGAAAAATGGTTATCCCAGATGTGGGAAAGATAAGGAAACAGAGAATTACCATTTCATTATATCCCCCAAATCGTTCTGTACATTGTACAGTTATGCAACTGCTAGGGAAACTGGGCGACCCTGCGTATGGGATTCACTCACTCATGCCAGCCTTTTCTGCTATTAGTATAACTGCAACCTCCCTCTGTTCAACAATAATTTTAAAATTTTCTCACAGAATGGTTCATTTCTTGCCTCCTTGTGGAGTTTTTCAGTCAACAATTTCTGCCCATCAGATGTCACTGGAACTTAAAAGAAACCTGCTACACCCTGGTCATATTGACTGTTCACACAAAAGGATTTTATAATGGAATCAGGCTTCACCCTGCAAGTTGTTCCTGCAGAGTCACTGACAGGAAGATCTTTATAATACTGCCACATTGGATTTTAATGCTCTAGCTACTGTATTCAATCCCTAAACCTATATGACCGGAATCTCTGAGCAGAAAAATATAGTCTACTATCTCCTCCATAACTGTACAAAACTTTAGTATCTGACACAAAGAAAAAGATAGTAGCCATTTTTTAATAAATGCTCTCACCATTCATGCAAAAATTTAAAGGAACAAAAAGTTCTAATACTGGCTCTTAGCTATCCCTCTGTGTTCTCTCCCATAATAAATGATACTCATCCCTGTTGTCTCTTCATATCCAGAGCTAAGATGAAGAAGCTGGAAAGAAATACAACCTAGTGTGAGTTTCTTCACAATTATTAGCAGTGTTTTTAAGACTTCTTAGTCTTAAAAGTAATACATGGACATTCTAACAAAATATTCAGAGTCATTCTTTAATTAACTTCACCAAAGATATTCAACATTATACACCAGTAATTAGAATGTGGAGCTGCTTGCTCTGCAATATTAAAGAATGTCAAGATTTCCATTATATATAAAGCTATATTTTTCAGCTTTTCATTTCGCCTGCTCAACTTGCTTCTGAAAACATATATAAAAGCGTCTAGTTCCATCATTAAGTAAAATCATTTCAAAACCCCAGCTTGATTTTATTGCTAACAATGGTCACTACAACATACTGGTATTTCATGGTCAGAAGTGATTAACTTTGATGAACATTGAAGTATCATCCCTCCAACAGTTACTGGAGAAATAGAATGTTGAATGTTGGCAGACTTTTAATTCACATAATTACCCACTAATATACTGCTTAACTGTGTGTCCAGCACTATTGTGTGTACTTTTTTATTTTTAAAGATTTATTTATTTATCCATACAGAACTGGGATACAGGCCAGAGATGCGGAGGGTGAGAGGATTCACCAGAGACAGAGTGGGGTGCAGAACAGGCAGATCGACGAAGTACACTGCTAACGGGAGCAGCGGGCGGGTCAGGAGAGGTCTGCCACGCCATGTGGTCACCTCTGGGGCAGGCGGGGATCGAACTCATTCGGAAGTGGCTTAAGCTTCTCTGTGCAGTGCTTTAACCTGCTGCGCCACCAGGGAGGGCCTATTGTGTGTACTTTTACAAATAAAATGTTTTTCAAATTTTCCCAACAAAACCCTATGAAGTACTTCTACAAGACATCTACATTTTACAACTACAAGTAAAAAAAAGACTAAGTAACTTCCTTCCCCCCCAAAAAATCTACCTCAAAAGTATTTTCTTTTCATCATTAGTCTTTAGCCGCCTACTAAATCAGAATGTGATCAATGTTGAGGAATACAATTGTGCCCTGAATACCTATCACAAGTTTTTCCTTCCTGTGACTATCACAGTTCTATCCTCAGATTGTAAATGAAGGGTGGAAAAGAATTCTGGCAAGTGGCCACAGCTAAGATAACTGTAACAAACCACATCCAAAATCATCTCTGTCTTCAGAGTTCTTCGTACTCCAGAAAGAAGCTCGGTTTGTTAAATTAAGAGTAAAATAACTGCATTGGAAGTTTTTTCTAAAAGACAGCTGATCTGTCTAGTTTTTTTGTTTTTTTGTTTGTTTGTTTGTTTTTAAGATTTATTTATTTATGCATACAGAGCTGGGATACAGGCCAGAGATGCAGGGGCGGTGAGAAGCTTCACCAGAGACAGAGTGGGGAACAGAACAGGCCCAGTGACAAAGTACACTGCTGAGGGGAGCAGCAGGAGGGTCAGGAGAGGTCTGCCACGCCATTTGGGTCACCTCCGGGGCCGGATCGAACTTACGCTGAAGTGGCTTTAGCTTCTTAGTGCAGTGCTTTAACCTGCTGCACCACCAGGGAGGGCACCAGTTTTATGTGAACATTCACAGCATGCAAAACAATTGACTTCTCTAAGTCTTTAAATTCATTCTCAAGACAAATCAAAAAACACTATTGTCTTTCAATAAGAGCCACTTGGTAACACAAAGGAAAACACTCTTCTCTTATGAATGTGTTCCAGATAGACCCCAAAATATAGTCCACAGTTGTATTTCCATGCCTCTATTTGACAACCAAAGACTTTTGGAGTCTTTTGGTCTCATGGGCTTCAGTCATGATAACATTTCTAGTGGTGATGGACAGTCTCACTTACATTCACATTTTCTATCTGAAAGCATAGAATGTTGCTCAGAGCTGACTATGCTGAAGAATTCTTGTGAGATTTTTCTCAATAAGTACCCAATTCTAGAACTTCTGATTAATGGGTTAAGGGTATAGTCTGAGCATGTACATTTTTTTCAAACTCCATGGGTGACTGATGCAGAGCAAGGTGGAGAACTACACCATCTCAGTAAAAATGATGACAGCAGGGAACAAATTTTGCATGCTTACCAGGTGCAAGGTGCTGGGCTTAGAGATTTACATGTCCCAACTCACTTGACCTTCATAGCAACCTTCTGCAGTTTGAACTATTATTATCTCTATTTTTCAGTTAAGAAATCTGAGGCAGTGATAAACTGAATAAAGTTCCCAAGGTCACCTAGGAAATACATAAAGTCAGGATTTAAACCCAGACAGTCTGCTATAAATACATGTTCCTTACACCAAGTAAGAAAAAGCAATTTTTTCCCTTAGTCCAAGTCACATCTTAAGGTGTTAAAGCTTACACTATGAAGACTTTCAGATTTCGTTGAGATTGCTTGAACCCACCTTGTATTAACGAGGCAAAGTCTTAGGGCCCAAGATTTCTACAAAGGGTCTTAAATGTTATTAGTCCTACTCTGAGCTCTTGCCTTCACTGAGAACATCCATCCTGCCTTCTGCCTTGAGCTTCCCTATGTTTCATTCTTCACTGGCCCATGAGATATCCCTACAGGGCAGTCAGACACTCCCATTTAAAAAATAATAATAAAAGAAAAAGAAAAATTAAGTTAAGCAAGTTATAATAGATTTAACAAGATCTTTAGCAAACTTCCAAGCTGATTTCTTGAGTGAGAAGATTTATTAATTATTTAACTCCAACAAGATAAACAACTTAAGATTGAACGATTCTCTTTCATCAAAATTTCCCCAACCACTTACCATGTCAGTTGCTCGGCGGTGCTCTACTTTCACTCTCTCCCTTCACTCTCTCCCTTCTGCTCTCTCCCTTCCATTCTCCCTGCCACTCTCTCCCTTCTACTCTCTCTTTATCTAGTGGTTGCTTCCTGTAAAACCATGGATAGCTCGTCATCAATAAAGCAAAGATGTTCAGCAAATTATCAGTTACCTTGGGTACACTCTTTCACTAATACCTGCTTTGAGAGTCACACAGACCATCACGAGTATTTTTGTAAGCAAAGGTAGTGCTTTCTCTGGCTGGTACTCTTTCATGGGTTTTGGTTTACCTTTACACACCTCATTATCAAGGACTGGGCTATGTGAATAGTTATGCAAAATAAATTTGCAAAATAGCACCTCATAAAATAATTGAACATTTAAATGGTGAATGATGAGGCAAGACACATGGTAAGACTATTTGCTGCTGTGAATAACAGGAAACCCAAGTAATATTTTTAAAAGGTTGAAATTCCAGCTCAAGATGATGATGTAGAAAGAACTTACTTCCTCCCATAGGCACAAAAATCTACAATTACTAGGAAAGAATTTACACAGAAGAAGACCTGAAATGAAGTCTACACCCCAAAGAATAAAACAACCCCGAGGGGTCAGGGTTTGGGCCCCCCACCAAACCTTAATCAAAGCCTTCAGCTGCCACACACTGGCTCACAAGCCTCCATGTGCCCCAAGTCACCAGCCTTTCTGTATCAAGCCTGCAGTCACCCAATACCAGGACATCAGACCCCCCCACTCCAGGCCTCCAGACATCAAAAATGCCCAGCACAGGCTGGCATCTCCATTGACTTGCCCAGCAGTGTCAGTGGACCTAGACTGTGCTAGGCCCATAGTGCTGCCTATACAGCACACCGCCATGGTGCTCAACCAATGCGATGTATCAGTAGCTGAACTGAACAAACAACCCTACACACTGGGCTACCTCAATATGGATAGGGGTGCAGCACAAACAGGATAGATGGGTGCAGCACAAATAGGAAACACATCTTAAGCAACTAGGTCAGTAGCCAGAGGGGACTATACACCTTAACTTCTCAGGACATCATCTACACAGACCAATTATTAAGGCCAGGAGAGGTAGTAGAGTTGCCTAATACACAGAGGCAAGAAATACAAAGGGCAAGGAACCCCACCCTCCCAACCCCACTGGAAAAAACCTTAAAGAAAGGGAGTTAAGCCAGCTACCTGAGGACAAGTTCAAATGAATGTTATAAAGATACCAACCAAGCACAGGACAAATTAGATGACCCAAAAGGAGTCCAGAATGAAGCAGAAGAGCAGACAGTGCAGCAAGGTAAAAAAATTTAAAATTGGAGATACTTAAGAGAGCTCTGGGACAACATCATAAGGAATAATAGCTACATTAAAGGAGTGTCAGAAGGAGAAGAAAAGGTCAGAAAAATTATTGAAAGAAATAATGGTGAAAACTTTCTCAATTTGGGGAAGGAAACAAATTTGCCAGCGTGGGATTCCAGGAGAGTTCCAAAGAAGAGGAAATTAAAGACATCCACACCAAGACACACTGTAATTAAAATGACAAGAGATAAAGGTAAGGAGAGAATCTTAAAAGCAGCCAGAACAAAAAAGCTTGTTGCATACAAGGAAATCCCATAATGCTAGTAATAGACTTTTCAACAGAAACTTTAGGGACTATAAGAAATTGGCAAGACATTCTATGAGTTTATAGCAAAAGACTTCCAAACAAGAAAGGAAACCTATTTAGAAATGACAGGAGACAAAGAGTTTCCCAGACAAGCAGAAGTTAAACCAGCCTTGCAAGAAACATTAAAAAGATGTCTATAAACTAAAAATAAATGTTAATAATGAATGCCAAATGTATGTGTATATATATATATATATATATATATATA
>NW_004567131.1:21421120-21431126 GCF_000260355.1 Condylura cristata | reverse complement strand
CACTCAGTCTCTGGTGAAGCCTCTCACCGCCCCTGCACCTCTGGCCTGTACCCCAGTTCTGTATGCACAAATAAATAAATCTTTTTTTAAAAAAATCAGAGATGAGGGCCCCTCAAGGACAGGACACCCTAAACACCTTCACTTCCTATTGTCTTCAGAGGGGGCGGAGCCACAGGAGCAGGGGCGCCCGCAGTTCTCACAACAACGTGAACAGAGCTGTAAATCAACTTAATCCCAGATGTGATTAAAATATTGTTTCCTTAAACGTCACACGTGCCAAAAGCAAAGCTAAATTCTCTCTACAGGAAGATAAGATCATGCAAAGTCTCCAAATCTCTCTCCAGTTTTTCACATAGAGAACTGCAAGCAATAGTCATTTCAAATGGGGATAATAAAATGTGCCCTACACTGTAGTTATAAGTATTGTAGAAACGGTCTGTAAATTACGAGGCACACAAAAGTTTGGCAAAAATATTACTGGGCATTAGGAAAATATTTACAGAATATGTCATGTAAAAAAAAATTTTTTCTTTTGTTCTTTGCCAGAGACATTGGGAATTGATTAAGAGAAAAGATATGCTGGTTTATCATGATTATGATAAAATAGAAATGGAGTCCTTCCTTTGTCAGAAAAAAAAAAAGCAATTGTACATTAATGAAACAAACACAGCTAGAAAAGCACTTAAGCCTTACTTTTCTAAGTCACTGTCACCGTGTCAAATCCCAGGCTGTTCTGTTTATAATTAAACAACATTTCTGCATACAGCACTGCTACCTAATGTTTCATAATCGAGGAGAAATAATTATCATTCACTCTGTGTGTCCCTTAATTACTGAAAATGAAAATGCATTACCCATACTTTTACAGTGTCTATATTGTGCCACACTTAGAATATCGGATACAAAGTTGATACTGAGAATTATAGGCACTTCAAATTTACCAAGTGCTTTATAAATATTGGGGTTCTGATTTGTATACCATTAATTGAGTTTTGATATTAGACACTAATGACTAAGACGATGAAGCATGCCAGCTTTAAATGCCAACAGCAGCCCACCTGATAATAAATTTGATAAGATTACGGCTAATTTAATAGAATTGGTGTTTTCTATTTTCTTTTTGCCATCGGACATCAGGGCTTTGATGTAACTCTAAATTGGAAATATCCAAAATACTATTTTTTTGCTTGTTTTTGACATACCACAGCTTATCACATGTAAACATTTAGACTTGGGGAGAGAAGAGCACAAGGGACTATGGTCAAGTTTCACGGTGATTCGGTGGTGGGAATTTTACAGGGAATACACAATGATGTAAAAGATATAAATAAAACTATTTATCTTTCTTTTTTTTTTTTTTAAGATTTATTTATTCGTGCATACAGAGCTGGGGTTCAGGCCAGAGGCTCGGGGGGGGGGGGTGTGAGAGGCTTCACCAGAGACAGAGTGGGGAGCAGAACAGGCAGATCGACGAAGTACACTGCTGAGGGGAGCAGCGGGCGGGTGAGGAGAGGTCTGCCACGCCATGTGGTCACCTCCAGGGCAGGTGGGAATCGAACTCATGGGGAAGCGGCCTTAGATTCTCAGTGCTGTGCTTTACCCCGCTTCGTCACCAGGGAGGGCCCTATTCATCTTTCTTTTAAGTAACTTAATAATTTATTATTTTTTTAAATTTTCATTTCCTCCATCTGTCCACCCCTGCCACATTCCCGTGGCAAGTGATGTTCCAAGTGTGGTACAATCTAGATACTGAAAGTATGGATAATGCCCAGCGGCCACCAGCACACGCTGCTGCACCCCAGCCTGGCGCCGCCGGTGAATGTGGTCCGGCTGCAAGCAGGGGCCGCGGTGGGTGGCTGGGTGACTGTGGGTCCGGGAGGACCTCCCTGCTCTCCCCGCAGAGAGCTACACCCCATGTTCTTGCGCAGTTCACCATGAATCTGCAAATATAGAACAAACCTGAGCCACAGCGTGGCAAGTCAGCTGTTCACCTGCAGCACCTCTGCGTCCCTGATTCCTGCTCTCGCATCACCAGTGCACAGTTCGGGCAGCATCTTTAAACCAGAAGCGAGGATGTGCCCCTCACTGCCAGGGGCTGCAAGACTGTCGCACTCACGAGCAAGCTCCCCGGGCAGGAAGCGGTGGAAAGGAGTGCGATCCCTGACAAGGCAGTGCTAAGACAACGAAGCCCGCGCAGGGGCCTACCTGGTCGCGCGCTCGGCTCAGAATGCACAGCCATGTCTTCTTCCCGAAGAGACTGTTGTTCCGACGTCTGCATGGGGGGCCCCTGGGCTTCTGTGTGGTGGCCTGACGACCTGCAGCAACCCAGCCCAGGCTGCCTCAGCAGAGCGGGAAGGAGCTGAGGGCTGGCCTTGGGCCTGGTTGGCCCTAACGGGCCCCAGGGTGGACTGCGACGCCAAACTGCACCTCAAACAGATGGACACAGCGAAGGCGGGCCCTTGCCCCCAGGACTGGGGTTCCTGGGCCGGAATGAATCTTTCTTGAGACTTGGGGAAGTGAGTCCTGGAGTCCCTACAACCATGAGGAATTCCAGCTTTCAGACTCGAGAGCGGCCTGTGAAACCTAGTGCCACCTGGCGGCTGCTTTCAGCACTGCACCCTGAGGACCTGTGTTTCCAGCACTTGGGGAAGACCCATACCGCCTGTTCTTTGCGGAACCATCCCAGAGGTAAGTGGAACAATTAAACTGACATCACTTGTCAAAAACTTGTTTTCGTGAAATAAACAACCATTTATTTCACAAAATAAACAGCTACTGGTAACCACTATGTCACAAACCTTACTTCACTGCAGGAGAACAAGTTCTGTACCCCAGGTTTTTGTTTTTAATTTGGAAGCGCAAAAAACCATGGGGCGTAGCTTTCTGCTGGACTGCAGTATGAGAGGAACACTTGCAAGATGATCCTAGGAGAGGCTGGGGAATGGCAATTATCTCAGTCATAGCTTCCTTGTAGTTCTCACTCTTGAACAATAAGATAGTGTAGTAAAAAGTAAATGTCCTTACGTGCGATAAAAACATTGTGCTCCACATGGCTTTCTCTTTCCCCAGGAATGAAGAAAATAGAGATAAAAATGGAAAGATGAAAGATAGTCCATACCCGTGATGAATTCAAAAAGTACACAAGAAAAAGGCAACATAATGAAAAGAAAATGACAAATACATACCTTTTCAATTTTAAGTAGTATTTGTGACATCAAACAAAAATATTTATAAGAAAATGAAACATTGGCTACTTGATTTTAAAATTTTCGAAAAGCCAATTATATGCTAAGATATAATGAGACTTGCAAATCACGATGATATGAAGTGGTATGTGTTGATACGACCCCAATTGAATAGTTGAGCACTTTTGCTAAGTGCTTTATTTTACTTGCAGAAAAATCCTGTTAACAATAACAAAAACTGTAAAGTGTAGGAATTAACATTATCATTGATGTACAGGAGACATATAAAGGAAACTTAAATTTATTCTTTATTCATGAACACAAGATTTGACTACACAGAAAATCACACATGCTCTGGATTAAAGTAAAAGTATTGTAAGCTTTATCAACTTTCCTTGAATAAATCCACAAATGGGTGCAATCTTAATCAAAAATTAAACAGAAGTTTTATGGAACTTTACAAAGAGAGTCTAGAATTCAACTGAAAAGGTATATGAGAAAAATAAGAAATAATATCATAAACTAAAAAAAACCAGTAATTTACTTGACAACCCAAATACCAAAGTGTAGCAAAAAAAATTAGTGCCTACTACACAGTTAAGTTGTCTTAGGAACTGTGAAGATGAGAAAAGGAACCCACACAGACCTGTGCATGTAAGAGGATACCACAGGGTTGACATTTCAGATAACTGAGGAAAATGTTACTTAAATTACTGACTACTCATTTGAAAAACTAAAGATAAATCACTAGATTACACGTTTACAAAAAATAATTCTTATCATACTGAAGATCTAAATCTAAAGAGAAAAGCTACACACTTCTAGAAGAGAATATAAAAAATACTTTGTAGTATTTTTTAAACAAAACTAAAACCCATTAGTCATGAAAAACCTTTATAAATTTGATATAAGAAAAAACTTTTGAATAATAAAAGCTCATTAAATAATGCAAAAATAAATAAGAAGATGAGGATTATACTATAAAGATATTTCTACAAGTTTTCTTTTTAATAAAATAGAAATGTCTTTAGGACATGTAGAAGCAATTCGTAGGATAATAAATGCATATTTCAAATGAACATGAAGAATTACAATTAAATCATTAGATACTATGGGAATTCAAGTTTACTGCCTTGGAATAAACTAAAGCAAATAATAAAATCCAATGTTGGCATGTCCTCACACATCTGGTAAGAATACTAAATGTCACAACCATTTTAAAGGATTTTTGACAAAAATCATTAAAATTTAACATAAGCAAAATGTAGATCCAGTTACTTCTGTTCTTTAAATGTGTCCTTTAGAAATACTTGAATAGATGCACAAGGAGATATATACAAAAGCATTCAAGTAGTCTCTGCTTGTAATAAAAGTTAAAACAAAATGTCTGTCAATTAAAGAATGTGTATGTAACATGATAATACATTCTATGAAATTATTTGTTGGATTTTAAAAAGAAAAAAGGGTAATATGTATATTCCAACATAGAAAATTCTTCCCAAATGTAAGTAAAATAGTTGAGATGGTAACACAGAAGAAAAACAGTACAAACTGCATCCACAAAAATATAATCAATAAAACTTTTTGCATTTTCATTTAATTTTCTAGCCTTTTAGAAATGTATCTACAATAGTTGTTTTGACATAAACAATTCTGAATGAACAGCTCTATGTGAAATCTAAGTGAAACAAACAAAATTATCATAATCCTCATCAATTTTTCAACTCAGGTCCAAAATTAATCTTACAAAACATAAAGATAATAGCACATATTGATTCAAAAAATGGGTATTTTTGCTTTTGCAGTTTGCAAGCATTCATAAGTTCAACCATTAACTGTAGTTTTGCAGAGTTAACAGTTTTATCCACTACTTTAACACATTTCAAGCAAACTAGTTATTTATGTTACAATACCAAACTGAAATTGGCTGGGACAGATCTTTCAGATCTTTGTAGTTAATACAATTTCTATTAAAACCCTAAGTAAATATCTTTTTTTGACAGTAGGTAAAACACCCTGCTCTTAAAGTGTATTTGAGAGAAAAATATTCAAGGGTATTTTACAATTTTTTTGAAAAAAAATAATTGGAAAAGTTATAATAAAAGTACAGTAATCAAAAGAGTTTGGTATTATTGTAAAAATATACTACTTCAATGAATAAAATGGGCCAATGCTTATATCTATACATTTATTTTGAAAATTTGATGTATAAATTCTCATCAGTAGGAGGATGGGTGTTGAACAAATAATGTGTGAAAGCTGGTTATTTTAGAAAAAATTTGAACTATACTCACTTAAATAAAATACAAGTTCTAAGTAATGAATTCAAACAAGGAATATTTGAAAATGTGAAAGAAGGATTAGTAGTATAGATGTGAAAAGCAACTTTGTAATATAAAAACTAAGGTTATCAGAATTCAAAATTCAATTTTGCAAAATACCAAAATGAAAAGTAAAAAAATCAGTCAACAGAGTGAAGCGCGCCTCCTATACGGCAAATAAAAATAATAGCCATATTATATCAAGAGTTCCTATAAAGTTATGAGAAGAAAAAATATCTCAAAAGATAAAATGGACAAATGTAATTTACCAAAGAAGGAATAAAAGAACTTTGTAACTGAATGAACTTTGAGTGAGTCAATATGCTTCAGGGAATTCATTCTAGACAAATGCTAGCAATGAACACCAGGGAAAACATACAAAAGTACTCAATGATACAGATTCATACTGCACATCAAAGCATCCAAAACTTAGCCAATTCAAGCAATACCGTTTCATTACTCCTCCTGATTCTGTGGGTTGACTGTGTGGTTCTTCTGGTTTGAGCAGGCTTAAACCTGAGTCTAGATGGTCTAGAGTAGAAGTTAACAAAACTTTCTGTAAAAAATTTTAGACAACATGACCTCTGCCACAAGTACCCAACACTGCTATTGTAGCTTAAAAGTAGCCATAAACAACTTACAAATGAATAGGTATGGCTGTGTTTCAATAAAAACTTATTTACAAAAGCAGATGGTGGACTGGATTCAACTCAAAGACCAGAGCTTGCTGAATTCTGATCTGCAGTGGTCTAACACTTTAGTAAGCACAGTACCAGTGAGAGTACTCCAGTTGTCGTTTATGTAGTGTTTTCTTCCCTATGAAACTAGATATAATGTTCATTCAAGTGGGCCATATGGAGTTCCAGAGTCAGGAAGATAGCAAGCTCCAGGGCACAGCAAGCTTGGCTTTGTCCATAGCAAGCTTTTGGTCAGATACCTTTGCCCATTGACTAAAGCACATCACCTTGTCAAAATCTGAATCAAAGAATGAAGAAATAGACCCCACTTCTTCGTGGGAACTAATGGGCAAATGTAAAATATAAAGTGGTGTATACATATAGATGGAAGAAGTTTATATCTGTTTTTATAAAACGTCACAGGGGTTCCTATAAAAATGTGTACAATCACAAGTGAATTGGGAGACCCATGGGGATTACAACTGAGATGAAAAAATGCACAAAATGAAAAATAATGTAAAAAAAAAAAGATAATAAATGTATATTGCTTGAAAACAAAAAAAAAATGTGTGCAATGAATTCAAAGTTTTAATCACTTTAACGAATCTTAAACCTATTAGAAAACATTTTGAGTTGATGTGAAATATACTTTATTCTTATAAAAAGTAATTTAATCTTATTTCAAGTTATTACTTCAAGTTTTCTACATGGAAAGAAATATTATCTGAGCAATACCAAAGTTTATCTGACAACATATATCTTTAGGGTTCATGAAGATTAGACATTTAAAGAGTGGATTAATAAAAAAATTTAAGTTGGATTTTTTTTAAGCCATCTATATATAAAAAGAGATGTCTATAGTTTTAAGCAGTAAGAGTATATTTATCAAATGTGTAAAACATACACACTTCAATCCATCATTTTCACTTCTGCTTTGTATCTGTCCTCTGGGCAACAGACTAGCCATAAGAGAGGCAGCAATCACTCCAGAAATTGGCTAGTGTTATTTTACAGCAGCAAACTATCTAAGAAAGGCTTAAGATAATAGAGAAGTAAACTCAGACACCCAGAGGTAGAATTCTCCTTGAACATTTTGCCAAAATATATAGAAATAAATTTAAAATGTTACTTGAAGAAGTTAGAATGTCAAAATAATAGAAGGAATATCATTGTAGCCACCATTGAATCCTTACTAATACAATTATTTTTCAAAAGCTGTATTCATATTAAAATGATACATCAATTTGTCAGCAAGAGAAGCATAAAAATATACAAAATAGAGAGGCACTTGAAACAAAATTTAAAGTTCTGTCCATGGGAGAGATGCCTTCTATATATAGTGTGATTTTATTTGCTGTTCTTAAGATTTAACTTCATGAGAAAACTGGTCGCTGTCCATTTTCTTAACTCTCAAGAGGGAAAAAATAAAATTTTAACCCTTTTAGAGAAGAAGCAATCATCATTCTTAAACATAAAAATGAAAACTGGGAATTTGCTAGAACTGTAAATGATCTGGCCCCACAACCTACTCAGTGAAATTAGAAACTCTCGTAGTGGGGCTAGCAATCTATGGTTTAACGAGCCCTCCAGCTGATTCTGATACATACTAAAGTGGAGAGCTACTATGTAAGGAGCTAATCCAATGTGATTATTACAATTAGAGGAACCACTAGAAGCTAATTATGCCTGATGATTTGAAACTATCTGCTTTCAGCAATCTTCATGGCCCATTCACATTTTTTTAATTAGATAGTCAATCAGGAATTTCCATATACAGGAATGCAAGTTGACTACTGACAATAGACTTGATTGGCAAATCACCATACTATGAATGCAGACTCTCTTCTCTTATTCAAGCTAGCTGGGACCAGAGTATCAAGGAAAGCATTAGTTAAATGAATGAAGTTAGGACATGGAAGTGAGATAAAATTTATTTCATCTTTTACAATAGCTTTCAAGAACTAAATGTTTTCTGTGACTCCTGGTGATCAATTAGGGGATAATAAAAATAACAAAAATCTTGTTCTTCTTGGATAGCATTAAAATCACATATTATGAGCCCAGCATAAACAAGACAAAAACATTGTCTAACTTACCTAAAGAACTATAGATTGTATTTTTCTTCTTTAAAGAAGATACTGGAAAATATTCGAGAAACATAGAAAGGAAGGTAACAAACTAGATGGAGCAATTTCACAAAATATCAGACAAAACAATGGATGGAGGATAAAATGAACATAATAAGAAAAATGGAAGCATTAGAAGTTCAGAATATTTTACTCATGTGGTAGACTCATGAGTTTACAAACATATTTAGTTTTGTTGTTTTCCTTTTTAAGATTTATTTATTAATACATACAAGAACTGAGGTACAGGCCAAAGTTGAGGGGGGTGAGAGGATTCACCAGAGACAGAGTGGGGAGCAGAATAGGCCGAATGATGAAGTACACTGCTGGCGGAAGCAGCGAAGAGAAAGGAGAAGTCTGCTGTACCATGTGGGTCACCTCCCTAGCAGGGGATCAAACCCATTCTGCAGTAGCTCAGATAGCTTCATAGCACTGCACTTTAACCCCTTGCATGATCAGTGAGGGCCCAGTTTTGCTGTTTTCTATTGTCATGGAAGAAGTTGCAAATAGGCAGGATCTTAAAGGTTTTGATTACATGCTATTTTCCAACCAATTCTCCAACTCAAGCCACTTTCTACATTCCTTTCTCACTCTTGAACATGCTGTTTCAGTAGAAATACATATATCATAAGACCTTCTCCTATAGAGAGTTACTTATTTGTGATCACTTTCTACACACTTTAGTACCTAAGGAAGTCTGTGGGTGCCATTTCCAAGAGCATTTATAGTCCAATGAAAACTCTTAAGCTTAAATAATGTAAGGACTGATAAAGTTCACTAGCCCAAAGATGACACCTCAATAAACTGAATACCTTAAACTGAAGGAGTTTGAGAAAACATACGCAGGAAGTTCACTGTGACCTTCACGAAACACCCCACCCCACACATTCTATCCAGAAAGGGTCATGAAAACTTTCATTGGAAGGTGACCTCCTTATATCCTTAAGAATAACGCTATTCCAGGAATAATTCTAAAAATCAAGGCTTGTTAAATTTTCTCGTTTGTTACACTTAACTTCATACTCCTCAACTTATCATATTTCTATATAGCTTCACACTCCAGCAAGCTAGCATGACTGTTTCTTTAGGTGTTCACTTCCTTATAAAGGTTCAAACTTATATTAAATATATTTCTGTTTTTCTCCTGTTACTCTTTGAAAGTTAATTTTCAGACCCAGGCAGGGACCATAAGGAGATAAAGGAAAACTTTTCCCTCCACAACAAGGTTATAGAAACTCACAAGGAAAAAAATCATCTTGAAATCTGCAGAAGGTATTGTGTATTTACAGTTGATTGTCTAGGGCCATAGTTGCTCAAAGTGGTTCTATAAATACTATAAATAATTATTTGCTGGCTTTTAATTTAAATTATATAACGTCTAAAACATATATTTATTAACTGACAGCTCTGTTTCATTTTGTTGGTACGCCTATAAAAAGAGCTCTTAGTAAGAACTTTTCAAAAGATAAATGATTATAAAGCTAAAATTAGCATATATCTATATACATTAGAATGAAAATAATTGCTTTATGCTATTGGTGGCACAGCAAGTTACAGCACAGCGAGTTAAAGCACAGCACTAAGAAGCTAAAGCCACTTCCGCATGAGTTCGATCCCTGCCTGCCCCGGAGGTGACCACATGGCTCGGCAGACCTCTCCTGACCCGCCCACTGCTCCCCTCAGCAGTGTACCTCATC
>NW_004567131.1:21405344-21419905 GCF_000260355.1 Condylura cristata | reverse complement strand
TTAATATATAAAAGAAAAAAAAGTTGTTTTATCAAAATCTAGAACAATTCCTCATCCAAAAAAGACACTAAAAAAAAACTCATTAGTTAGGTTAGATTGATAAATAAATCTTTCAAAGTTTGAGCCCAGGGTGCTAAAGTTCACAGCTACAATTGTGGATTTGACCACTTTTCCTCCTATTTTTGCTTTGTTTTCTAAGTGTATGTTATGAAAATGAACTTTTCAGCACATCTTCTTCATGGACTGTTTATTGAAACAATTTCCTTACAAATAGAATATTTAGAAATTGGCTGCTAATTTATAGCAACCATGTACAGACCCATAGAAAAAGGGAAAATATAAGCAAAATGGCATGGGTCAGATAGTCCTAAAACACTCCTTCACATGCAGATACAGATGTCTCTGAATTGGTTTTTGCTTTAGACTTTTTGATATTTGTGTTTTCCAATGTAATATTGTCTGCTGTGAGGACAATATTGGTGAGACAATATTCTTAGTTTCACCCAGAATTTCTTTGAAAGTTGCTGAGGATCTTTTTGCAAGGTTTGATATCAGCACTTTCTTCATCTTATCTAAAGATGTCAGCAGAAGGTTTTCAAACAGTTCAGACTTAGATTTCTTTGAAATGATCCTTAATGATTTGTTGACTGAAACATCAAAGGGTTGCTATTACTCAGTCATGACACCAGGAATACTAAGCAAGCTGCACAGCCTAAACTGTTGTAAGATATTTTGCAACTTCAGAGCTATCAAAAGTGAAAATGATATTCATCTTAGAATGAATGAAACACAGTATCTGGCTTTATTTTCTTTAGTGAGTCTGAGAGTGTGTTAATGGATTTACAACCATTTCCATTCATCATTATTACTGACCTATGTGGACATACTTCTGCCATCTTGTTTTGTGAGTTTAAAATAGTAAAGGAAAGTTTCACCTTCTATACAGCCCAGTATTTCAATTAGAAATTTTCTAATATCTGCTTTTTAAAAATATCCCAATTTATTGTAGAAAAAAGATATTTTTAATATTTTGTTTAACAATAGCTCATTTTCTAATGAATGTAAATTATTGCTTCAATTAAAATGGAAATTAAAGTCACAAAAAAATGACTGCTTATATTCTGAATGTAAAATATGTGTGGTTGGGAAAAGGCATACTATTCCTGCATCCAGAAGGCCTTGAAAGAGAAAGAGAAGAAAAGAAGAGAAAGAGAAAGAGAAGGCCGCCTGGAGCTCCCTCTCCCTGGATGAGAAAGTTGAATTGTATCGCATTAAGTTCAACAAGAGCTTTGCTGAGACGAACAGCGGCACCAATTAGTGGAAGACTGTGGTGGGCACCACCAAGTTCTTCATTGGCTTCACTGCCCTCGTTCTGATCTGGGAGAAATGCTTAGTGTATGGCCCTGTCCTACACATCTTCGACGAGGACTGGGTGGTCATGCATACCAAGAGGATGCTGGACATGAAGGTCAGCCCTATGCAGGATTCCTCTGCCAGGTGGGACTACAAGAACTGTGACAGGTTGGTCCCTAGAAAAAGGGGTTCCCTGCCCCACCCAGAAGGAGGGTGGAGCTGAGCAGAGAAAAAGGAGAGAAGAGAAGGAATCAGGAGAAAAAAAAGGAAGCTGGATGGAGAGCAAGGAGACCTGAGGAAGCCACATGGAGCAGCAAGCCTGTAATGAAGAACCCGTGCTTGTTTTCTAACCCTGGTCTGGTTAAGGCAGATGTGGGTGCGATACCTGTAGGGAGGTAACTATGGCAGTGTTTATATTGATTTTGATTTTGCTCTTTTCCTCCCAGACTTGTCTGGCCATTTCTGACCCTTTTCCATGGGTCCCGGCCAGAAGGTGCTTTAGTCTAGTGGCAGGCTTTCAGGCCTTGCTTTGGGCCAATCCTTTTTGGGTTGACTTTTGCCCACAAGGGGATGGGTAGCTTCAGGTGTTTGATTTAGAAGTTATATTCTTTGTCTTCTGTATACTCACTGTATTAAAGTCCCTGTTTATTAAATGTTTTCATTTTACATGTTTTGTCTTGATGTGGCGGATGGCAGAACCCACTTAGAGCAGGCAGGTTTGGGGTTTCAGGGGTGCTCCTCTCTCCCTGTCCTGTAACAGAACGAGTGGAGAAGTAAAATCCCCTGTCCCGGTGCAGCTCGGTATATCGCTGGAAACCATGTCACAGCACCGTGCTGATAAACAGTTTATGTTAATTTTTTTAAAAAAACTAATGTTTTACTTCAGAAAAGTAGGTTTTACTTCATAAAACTTAGAAGTAAATGTATATGAATTGAGAAATGTCTATGTTAAGGGGACTTCTAATAATAAGAAGGTACTCACCACAGGAATAAAATTGATTGCGCAAAGTCTTTATAGTGAGTCGATTTAATTCAAATGAAATCATCCTTAAATAAAGTATTTAGTATTTCATCTCAAAATTATTTAACTGCCTGTGTGCCAGTTTTGCCTTCTGAATAACATCCACCAAAAAAACAGGATTTCAAAAACATAAAATCTAAAATCCAAGATTGAAACTTTATTTGGATACAGGTTGGAAAGTAAATAACACCTACCTGAAAGAGTTATTAGAAGAACTGCAATTGCTTTTCTTTAACTATACGGTAGTTTGAGGAAACTTTAAAGCAGGAAACAGTAAGTCATTTTCTTTGAGGTAAAAAAATGCAGTTTTATTGTGTTGGTTTTCAAAACCTAGCTTTCTTCAAAGAAAGAGCACTCTGCTTTTAAATATAAGTCTTGTTCTCCTAAAAAGCACAAAAAATAATGAGAAGCAGGAAGGATTATTATTTCTGCTTTGACTAGTATTCACTCTCCTTATAGCACTAAATATATGAGAAACAGAAGAACTTTAAGGAGTAATCATTAAACAAGCACAGAGTGTGAATAAAGTAAAATGAAAAAATAACACCAGTAGAGGAATCTTTTTTCCTCAGAATCAGGCTCTCATTAAATGCTGTCTAACTGCAACAAGTTTGGTAGGTTGAAAAACCTCTTTTCCATGATCTTACCATCTACCAAATATACTTTACATACTATAGACTCACTGAATACCAAAATGCACCTAGTCTCTTAAAAAAGATAAAATGTTAAGGAAGGACCATTGTTTATTTTTCTCTACAACTCTTTCAAGCGAAAAAGTGAAAAAGTATCAGCCACTCATTTTTTGATGATTTTTGGATTATAGAAAATTAAGTGGACTACCAGTTATAGTCTTCATTGGCATTACTAAATACCCTTGTCAAGTTTGGAAGTTGACAGGGAGGAATAAAGACAAAAAATGTTTGACCTCACATACAATCCAGGCAGTAAGACTGACATCCAATGGCCCCAGTAATGTGTAGTTCCTTCTCTTTAACTCATTTTCAGAGTGCAGAGTTGTCTTGACCTAAGTTATCAAGGAACCCATGATGGCCTCTTTAATTACAGGGATAAGGCCACCAGAAACACACAACTAGCTCTTTCCAGGCAAAATGTTGTCTTTTATTTCAATGTATCTGCATTTCCTTGCCCCGAGTTGAGGATCATTAAACAAAGATTTAATGCCCATTGTTGTTGGAAGTATTTTTAAATGAGTTGAGCAACAACATAGTGAAAAATGGTACTTACCTTGTCTCCCCAGTTTCTACCTCTTACACCTCCACACCCACCCACCCACACACTCCAAGGGAATTTTCATCATTTTACTTAGTTAATTCTCTCTTCCTTTAATACAGCAACTACATTTCTATTTGCCCCCACATACAACTTTCTGTAGTTTTCTAATTATAGTTCCAGAGCCAAGGGGAGAGGGGTTTTGCTTGAGGAGATTGTCTGTTTGAATTGCACTGCAAATTGTCTCTGACAATTACATTTATACTTGCCAGAAATCAGGTGGGCACTATGACTACTGTGGCAGTGTAAATTTATGCAACCCTAAATAATTTCTGATGAAGGGGGGAAGATAATTGAACTTAATATTTGATGTGAAAAACAGAAAAATTATGATCCTGGCTAGTCCCCAATTATCAGAATTTGAAGCCAAGTGCCATAATAAAAAGAAAAGAACAAAAACAGGATAAGCCTCATCAATAATTATGACCTTGCCCCAGGGAGATATGCTACAGGTGGGTGAAGAATCAGTCCATGGGATTCAAATCAGGTCAAAATCAAAATGCACAGTGTCTCTAAATCACCATCCGAAAGCCAAGACCAAGGCTTTTGGATGGGGATGGTGAGAGGATGATGGTCATAACAGGAACAGTGAGGGCAGCACAGAGCAGACAGTTTTGAGCCAATGGAGCATGGAAGGTTTTTCATTTCCATTTAAATTGACCACTGCCCAGTGATCCCAGTCTTGTGTGTGCACAGAACCCGGAATTGACACCTGGCTCCTGGACTTCAGATTCGACTAAATCAGCTTGGTAGGTCTATGGGATTTGTTTTGAACATGAGAAGACCAGAGCATCCTTGGCATCAATGCACTTGGCTTGGTTCCTACTTGCTGCTAATTCAGTTAAGAGACAGTCTAGTATTAGTGAAGTCTCACCTCCCAAAATAAATACTGTTTTATGCACTCATCCATTTAGTTTTAGTCTCACTAAGCCTTTCCAATTTTGAAGTAAAGGTTTTGCTTTTACTAGCTGTTGCAACATCAGAGACAGGAGCTTTGTGGCATGAATGGGAGTTTAGAAATAAATAAAAACAAAATGTCATTACATTTTGACTAGAGAGAGATTTTTTCTGAGCCAAATGACATGCCAGAAAATATATATTTAATCATCACAAATATGAATATGTCTATATTTTATTTCATTCCTTATAAGTCCTTGTTAATAATAATATATATTTTGTATTGTTCTCATTATGCATTTAGTCTTTACTTAGAGCTCTTGATGGATTGATTTTTATTTATTTTGCCTAGATAAAAAAGCTAATAATGATAATGTCAGTAGATTGGAAAATTATTACTAGAGATGGATGATGGAGAGGTAGATAGTTTTAATCTATCTATACAAATAATTATAAAAGTACATTTAGCTTATATCTATTAGCTCTCAATTAATTCTGATCTAATATTTCAAGTCAGATTCCACAAAATAAACATGTATCCTTATTACATTTTGATCTTGCTTTCCCCAGACAATATAGTCAGAGCTGCTTCTGATTTGAAAGAACTTCTCAAAGAAATTAGCTAATATGATTTATTAGGTAATAATCACTTCCTTATCCTTTGGTCTTGAACACAATTGCAATTTTTCCTTTATGGGACCTAAAATCCACCCTCCTCTCTACCTGTGATTTAATAATATCTGAAATGAAATAGCCAAAGTAAATATGAATCTTTATTTGAACCTAAAGAAAACTCTAGAGGAACTTCTTGAGCTTTCTGTTTTTTGAAAACAAAGTGGTTTCAAGCACAGACCTAGGAAACAAAATTTGAAAATTTTAATTTTTGTTCTCTTTATTTACCAATTTCTTACGGCTACTACATAGATTGCCACAATTTGGTAGCTTAGAAGAACAAAAATATTTCCTCTCTCAGTTCTGTAAGACAGAAATCAAAAATTAATGTCACTGAGCCAAAATTATGATATCAGCAAGAACATGCTACATCTAAAGTTTCTGGGAAATATTTATTCTTGCCTCTTCCAGCTTCTGGTGACTGCCAGCAATCCCTGGTGTGCTGGTTAATTTTATGTGACAATTTGTCTGGGCAAGTGATGTCCAGATAGCAGGTAAAGCCGTTTCCCTGGGTGAGACTGTGAGGGTGCCCTTTGTAATAGACTAGTGTTTGAATCAGTAGACAGAGTGAAAAAAAGATTGCTTTCATCAGTGCAATCATTTGAGGGCCTAAGTAGGGAGAAAGGTCAGAGAGAGGGCAAACTCATTCAGTATCAGCACTGAGGCATTCATGTTTTTGAGATCTCAGAGCTGCTGGATCTCAGACCATTAGTGCCTCTCACCCCCAATAATTATCAAGCCTCCAATTTGGAATGAATTATTCCATTACCTTTCTTGGCCTTCCACTTGCAGATAGTAGATCATGAACTTCTGGACTATAACCACTGGTGTCAATTCCTACGAGAGAAAAAGAAAAACAGAGGCAGAGAATCTTTTTGGTTCTGTTTCTCTGAAGAACCCTCTATCTCTGCTTTCTCAATCAGATTTCAAGATGGTAACTGCAGAGCATTAAACACCAAGTGCCTGCAGCCCACAGTGGTCACACACCCATGAAACAGATCCTGGTAGTAGAGCTGAGGGCATGTGGACCGATTAATTAATGATAAATAAGAGTAAACTGAGCCCATAGAAATGGCTACTCTGTCGCAAAAAAAAATCTCACTTGTCCTTATCTTTCTCTGCTCTGTTAAACTGCTAGGGAAACATAAATGAAATTTAACCAAATCTATAAAGAATGTGAGACTTTATCAGAAGTGCTTCAAACTGGCTTGTTTTTCTTCTTATGATTGATGACATGTTTAACTGCTATTGGATAACTGCAAAAAATGTTTAGAAAGTAAATCTATTCTTTTTACCTCTTCCTTCCTCTTACTCAAGTCACTCATTATTACTTTCCTTAACTACAATGCCAAGGAGATTCAAATTTTGATTTTTTTGACTGAATTTAATCACCCCACCAGTTGAAAGTTAATTGATAAAAATCTACAATTATGTGTTTGTTATATCTGAACACTTTTTCCCTCTTGCTTTGTATCTACTAGGGTGAGCCAGCAAAATTCTTTATATATTGCTGAATTTTTGTCTGAATTTTTATCTATTTAATAAAAAATCACAGTATAGGAATTGAGACCCATAAATTTCCAAGTAGAAAGTTAGTGATTTTTTTTCAATGTAACTTTTCTTTGCTTGGCAGACTCAGAGGCTCTAGAACACATCAAGTAAATTATCAAAAGATTAAGTCCCCAAAGCTTGAAGAGACACAGTAACAAAGGGCTGATAAAAAGAAAGCCAATTTTTATTATAACTTCCTGCTGTACTTTCAAAATTGTGAAATGATTTATAAGGTTCTGACAAGGGACTAATACAGCATCAAATGTAGTCTTATTAACTATAAAGCTTCTAATTCTTGAACAGATGCACCATTCCTATTCAACAACCTCCAGGGGCTAATTCACCACCACAGGGTTTAATTTGAAGGAAAAAAGAGAGTACTTTTTATTCCTAATGATACCATAGCTTCAGCCTGCTCTGTTTCAGCTTTCAGAAAAGGACACAGAAAAATAGCACTGTTGAGTCCCAGAGGCAAAAATGCAGGAGACGAAGAATCCTCCTTAGACTTTTATCTATTATTACTTTCAGTCTGGAACTAGGTCTGGGAAGATCAGCATAGTCTAATGTGAAATTGAGGTTCAAATGGGGTGGACATTTAGCAGGAGACAGGAATTATAGTCTTTGCAATCAATTGTAACAAAAAGTATTCCTGGAAAGAAAAATCGGAATTATATTCTAGAATGAGCTTGTGAAAGCAGACTTAAACAGTTTCCTTTTCATTTCAGGTAGAATAGAGTAAATATATTTACTTGTATTTGGCAAGATGTGGGTACCTATATAGAATAAAGGGGATTCTTTGTTGCTCCCTAGATGTACTTCAGAGAATATGGCCATTGGCTTTGCAGTTGCACCACTTTGATCAGTATGATTAAAGGAAACATTAAGTAGCATTGATGATAAACCGCAAGTCCCAATTCTAATCTTTTTTGCACTGTTCTACACTCCCTAATTCTGACAGAGAATCATCTTCTTTTTCAGCAGATCCTGTTGGTTCTAGGCATGTGGTAGAGAAGATTCCCTCATAGTATAGAGCCCTCTTCATGAAAACACACTAGACAAAGTTCTCTCATGCCCCTGTAAGTAGCAGAACTTTGGATAAATGGTATTAAACAAATTACTCCCTTTGATTCCATGAGCACTAAAAAGCATATAAATGTTATTAGTCTTAGGAAAATGTAAATCAGTATCATGATGAAATATGATGCTGATAACATCACCACTGGAATGGCTAGAATTAAAAATCACATAATTCGTGTTGAAAACCATGTGGGGAAATTAGAATCCTAATTTATCTGCTGGTAGGAATATAAAATGGAACTTTCACTTTGGAAAAATTATTTGGATGTTTATCAAATGATTAGACACAGAGTTACTTTAGGATCCAGCAATTCTAACGCCGGGTATATATACAAGAGAAATGAAAATATGTGTCACATACAAACACCTACACAAATGTTCAGTGCAGCAGTATTCATGAGAACCATGAGATGAAAACAAACCAAATGTTCATTGATAGATGAGTGAGCAAAATGAAGCATATCCATATAATTAATGTGCTTCAGCCATTTAAAAAAAAAAAAAAAAAGGAAAGAACAGGCCAGGAATTACACTATAACACCAATGAGCCTTGAAAAATGCTATGCAGGTTAAATTCAGTCATCTACACAAACACAAAACATACACTTACGCTTTTTTTTTTTTTTTTGCAAAAATTTGATTTGTTGAGCATCACCTGTTTGAAAATTTCATTTTTAATTAGTTACAATGTAATATTTTCCATTAGTGGTTAATATTTTTAAGAGCATTGATTGTGTCTGTCTTAGCACAGAGAACTCTGTATATTGGAAACAGAATGACCTGAAAAATTATCAAAAATATTCATCTGGAAGCAACTATTAACTTGAAAAATAGATCGCTTACGCAACTGCTATTTTTACCGTGTTCTTTGACACATTCAGTTTTGGCACTGTCTGCTTCACACTTAGTCTGATTTTATTATTAAAATGTTGTAAAAAGTTAAATATAACTTTCAAGTAAAAGTATAGTGCATAAAAATTTAAATGGAAAATGCACTGACAGAATCTCTTTTTAGAAAAACACCTATAAGGGCCCTCCCTGGTAGCACAGCTGGTTAGGGCGTAGCACTGCAAGCCAGCCACAGCCGCTTTCAGTGCGAGTTCAATCCCAGGTCTTGGAGGTGATCAGCATGGCGCTACAGACCTCTCCTGACCCACACGCTGCTCCCCTCAGCAATGTGCTTAGTTGATCTGCCTGTCCTGCTCCCCACTCTGTCTCTGGTAAATCCTCTCACCTTCCCTACACTTCTGGCCTGTACCCCAGTTCTGTATGCATAAATAAATAAAATCTTAAAAAAGAAGGGAAAACAGCTATCAAGAATAATACTCTTGGGCCCTCCCTGGTGGTGAAATCGGATAAAGCACAGCCTTTGTAGTCACTGCAGCAGAAGTTCGATCCCAGCCAGTGAGGTGACCCACATGACCCAGCAGTCCTCTCCTGACCTACCTGCTATTCCCTCCAGTCAATCTGCCTGATATTCTCCTCACTCTTTCTCTGGCTAATCCTCTCACCCCCCTTGCATCTCTGGCCTGTACCACAGTTCATACGCATAAATTAATTAATTTTTAAAAAACTTTTATTTTAAAAAGTGAACATCTACACTGCCACATTGTCATAATCAGTTCTTAAGAATCAAATACCCCTCCTTTATCAGAGCAAGAGAAATTAAGACTTGCACAGGAATAAAACAACACGTATTATCACGTTTTCTTAAGTTTGCCAATTTCAGCTTCATATCTAATTTCATAAAAGCATGATGCAGATATTTTTCTGAAAGAATATAATTAATCCTACTTGTCATTGTAGACAACATTCTTATAATTCTAATGTTCCACCTTACTATAGAAAAGATTCCCATATTACTCAGCCACTTGTAAAAATCTGTTAACATACTCCCTCTGCTGGTTCCTAGCTGTTTTCCTCAAATACAAAGATAGCCAAGTTCATCTCTTCCTTGCTCATGCAGGTCCTACCATATCAGATTTCCATATAAATAGTGTTTACTAGGATAAATTATACACCTCATAAGCTAAATTCGGTAACAAATTCTAGTCATGAATAAGAAAAGGAGTGTCAGTAAGCTATCTAGGAAGATAGGAAGAGAAAGATACAAGAAAAGACATGATACAGTAAAATTTTGCTTCAATCAATTTCAGGTCAGCAATTGGGGAGAGGGGATGTCCTCCAGATTTCTATAGCTTCCCAGGAAGCTGTTTGAGATCTGTTGGCACTTCAGAAGATCATTTTATTAAAATGACTCTTCTTCCAAAGTCACTTGAAATTTAGAAGAGATTCTTAAACCTAGCTGAATGAATCATTAAGTTCTATTTGGAATTTTCTTTTACACAGATTTCTTGTCCTGCCTCCAGAAGTTTCTGATTCACTATATCTGCACTAGGGTTCAAGAGTTTATATCCCTGCATGTTTCCCAGTGATGTCGCAGGTAGGACTGAGAGCTGTAATTCCATGTGACCAGATGATAAACACTTCAGGGAAAATGTACCCATTTCATAGATACTCAGGTCAACTTTTTCAAAATAATACAGACTCAACCCAAGAGACACTCAATTTCATTAATAAAAAAAGAAAAGAAATTTGAAAATAAAAATAAAAGGGGCAACATCTATTTTATTTTATTTTTATTAACTAAAGTCCATTGTTCTTTTCAGATTTCCTAATGACTTTTTTAAAGTTTTTATTGTTGAACTTTGTTTAACAACACTGCAGGTGATTCAGAGTTATAGAATCACACCTCTCCATACCATCACCAGGCACCCACACTCTTCCATCATAGTCCACTATGCCCCCTGGCTTTTTCTAATCTTTTATTTTGTTCCTCTATATTCACATATAAGTGAAACCATCTGGTATTTGGTCTTCATGTCTACATTACATCTATCTATGGCTATTCCTCACAGTGGCTTGCTGGGAAAATATATCCCTAGGAACCTACCCCAGAGCCCAGAAATCCCCATCTTAGTGGTGGGATGTAGGAATTTGCATTTTAACTAACTAAAATTTGTGAGTCTTTGTTCTGGCTGTTGGGCATATAAATGCAGGGGGGAGGATAAGAGGTACATTGTTATAAGAAGTAAAGTTCTAGAAATTTAATATGGCTGTTGCCAGTAATGGCTCTTGGGTGTGGACAGCACACAGAAGAAATTGCACACTGAATGTCAAGTGGAAACAAATTTAATGTCTTTCGGAAGGCACAGACCAAGATGGGAGGCGATCCTCAAATCCACCACCCCAATCGGGGGGTTACAGGCTTTTCATTGAGAGGTTTATATGAAGAAAGCAGAGAAGTTACGAGTCATTTGGGAAGAGTCAATACTGATTTCAGGACCCAGAGAGAAGGGAGGCAGTGCTGGGTGTGTGTTGTAGATTTGCATACTTGTGAGAACACAGGATAAAGAGCCTAAGTTTCACCTTTTGAGTTCCTGAAAAACAAACATTCATCTAGTAACTGGACATTCTTTGGTCTACAAATAGTTAGGTAACTCTCTGTCCAGAGGATTGATTGTGGCCTGGGCCTAGTTGAATTGCAAAGTTGAACCCCACTGGGTTAGAGTTGGACCTGGTTTGGGTTGGGTTCCAGGGTCACCAGGGAAGTCCCCTGGATGTCTGCTCACAAGCAGGGCAGAGCTTATGTAGAGAGCAAAGTCTTATCTGTTCCAGCTCAAACCTGTGCTTCCAAATGTAATCATTCTTCCTCTGAACTCCTTCCTAAACAACACCAGAGTGAGAAGGTCATCTAAGTAAATTCTCTCAATTTACAAATGGAAAAATCTGAAGACTAGAAGTCACATCCTAAGGGATTTGATTAATTTTTGACAGGTATAGTTTGAAACTCCAGGCTCCTGATACTACTATTGTGCAATTCCTTCTGTTCCAGACTTATTAAAGCAAACCAAGGTTGTTGCTGTTTTTTTTTTTTAGTAGTTATGAAAAAAAAATACTTAATTATTTTAATAATTTAATTTAATATGTTATTTTTCATTTATCAAGAAGATACTAATCTATCTTCAGTAAATGTGGATTTTTTTATGGGAGGAGAGATTTAGCTTTGATTTTGGTTTTTACCTTCTGTTTGTTGTGCTATACTTTGCTTTGAGAGATAATACTTTTATGGTCACTCACCCCCCACATTTATAACTTTCCCACTGTGAATGGGGGTGAAACCTGAGCTTTTGAACTAAAGACCCCAGAGGCCTGCTTGTTGATCTTGAGGATCACCTTGACACTTGTGGTATGAGGTTTAAAGCCAGTATGACTCTGGGTCAACCAAGAATCTACTCTTCATAAAAATAGTCCTTTCTTGACATTTTCTCACAATACTACCCAGCTTCATGGGCATTGATGGGTTCAGTCCAAATAACTGAAATACAGATCTAATGCTGCCACGACACATTCTGATTTTATGTTCAAAAAGAAATTGGGAAGAAATGTTGTATTTGCGTTAGAGCTTTTATCTGCAACTGTGTTATCCACAAGTCTTTCTAATGATCTACAAAACTGCCTTTTAAAAAAGTCTTCAAAAGGAAAGTCTCAAAGTAATCATTAATTATTTTCTTGAAACACTTCAACATTTGTGCATATCTATATATTCTTTTTCTTTTTGCTTTTACCCTCCATTTGAGCAAGGCGTTGTTATGGTTCGACTGGAAGTTCCTAAAAGCCTGTTAATGACAGTTCTGAGAAATTGCATTAGCACACATTTCAGGGAAAAAAACTTCGAATAGCATCCTACTGCAGATTGGCTTGAAGGGACTCTGAATCATCACTCTTCCTTAGCATCATCTAGACACTTCCTCTGGGAGGCAATCCAAGTGAATGGCAACTGAATACTTATCTAAAAATAAAATAAAAATACTTAAACATGTATTGAAAATTTTAAAACCTGAACTGTAAATACACAATGCTAAAACAGAACAGAAATATAAAACATAATTTTATAAGGGTTTTTTAAGGTCTAAGAGAAGTAACTCTTTCAGTATTTCTCATAGATAAAAGATATTTACTTTTATCTATGAAAGTGAAGCTATAGATGGATAAAAAATATTCACTTTTATCTATGAAAATAAAGATATAGTTAGATAAGATATATTCGCTTCCAATCAGGCTCCTTCTTCCTCTCAATAGATAATGGATAAAGTACACTTCAAACTAAAGTTAAAAGAAATTATAATTGTGGCAATAAAACATTTGCATACATTCATTTTGAGATTTTTAATAGTTTTTCTCTGCTATCATTAAGCATTAAGCATTTTTATTTTAAAAAAACACTTAAAATTTTACCCCAAAGAATATGAAAATCACATTTTTAATAAAATACTAACTGTGAAATCATCCTTTCTTTAAAATCAGATTAACCACTTGAAGATTAAACTGGAGAAGTGGTAAAAATACTTGTCTTTGTAGGTCTCTTCTTGTCTTCAAATTGAAGAAAAGAATATACCACCCTACAATAGGTCTTTATGGCATAAGGATTATTTTTAGTTTTTTTTTATTATTATTATTTTTTAAAAAGCAGCATATAGGGCCCTTCCTGGTGGGGAAATAGGTTAAAGCACAACACTATGAAGCTATTTAAAGCCACTAGAGTTTGAGTTCAATCCCAGATCAGGGAGGTGATTCACAGAGTGGCAGACCTCTCCTGACCCTCCCACTGCTCCCCTCAGCAATGTATTTCAGTAAATCAGCCTGTTCACCTCCCCAATCTGTCTCTGGTGTATCCTCTCACCTTCCGCAACTTTGACTGCACCCCAGTTCTTGTATGCATAAATAAATAAATCTTTTTTAAAAAAAAAGCAGGTATAGGAAAAACTGACAACCAGTAAAATCTACCCTTTTATACTTTTGGATTTACAATGAAATATTAGGGTGCTGCCCTTTCTGTATCAACATGAAAAGGATCCAGATCTCTGGAAATGCTCATCAGTGGAGAAAATAGTTATGTAAAACTGCAAAACCAACACAGCTTGGTTAGTGTAATTTGCCTATCACCTCCCATTGCTACACGATTCCCTCCCCCACCCACACCCCCCATCTTTTGCCTGGATGGTAATTAAGGGGGGAGCTTATGTCTTTCTGAGAGTTACTCAATTTTCCTAAGACTCTCCCTCCCATGTACAAGGGAGTATACATGTTATTAAACTTTTGATTATTTGTCTCCTGCCAATTTTTCTTTTTATATTACAAAGGCTCTCAGTCCAGAACCGGAAGAGCAAAAGGTAAATTATTTTTCCTTCTTTACACAGTGCAAGAGCTGCACATTCATTATGGCCAAGCCAAAAATCACACTACTTATGGGCACATTAGTAAGTTACTCAAAAGCTTTTTGGTAAATCATCTGCCATATAAAGGAAAATATGTAGGTTTTACTACAAAACCTATAATCATCTGCTCTAATATGTACAAAAGGCCTCATTTGGATTCTATTATAGTATAAATCAAACATTTACTTTTACTGTTATAAGTTGCATTTCTGATAAATCAACACTTCAAAATACATTTATATCTGGAAAATTAAAAATGCTTATTTCAGACATACACTTTAGCGACATCTTTAAAGACAGAGCACCCAATGCCACGATAGTGAAGGAAAAGGTAAATAGATGGGACTATATCAAGTTAAAGAGCTTCTGTACAGCAAAAGAGACATTACTAAAAACAAACAGAAAGATCACTAATTGGGAAA
>NW_004567131.1:21373047-21403862 GCF_000260355.1 Condylura cristata | reverse complement strand
TATGCATAAATAAATAAGTAAATAAATCTTTAAATATATATATATATATATATCTGTAGTCATTCTGTTTTAAAAGTGTGTTAGCCCTCCTTAATTCAATGATAAAATGTGTCGAATAAACAGTTAAGAGAAAACTCTCCAAGGGATGATGAGCCTCTCTTCATTTACAACGTAGAATTTCCAAATACAGCCTAAATTTTCTACAGAAGCTCTTTTTTTGCCATCCTAGAGGAACACATGTGTAATCATATCACCTGGCTGGATGTGAGCTTTGCCACTTAGTAGCTAATGTGCTGTGGAAAGATACACAACCACTCCTTGCCTCAGTTTCCTCATCTTTAAATTGAGGATGCTTAAAATTGAACATTCAGAGATTTTTTTCACAGAGAGTTTTACAAAGAGTACATAAGCAATAAAGGACTTAGAAAAATGCCTGCCACAAGTGCTTAGCTACTATTTTTATTTTCTTGACATTTCTGTTTCTGTTGTTACAACTTTAACCCAAGAATACTTCAGTCCCCCAAGATATCTGCACCTGCCTCCCACATCGGCTCCCTAAATTTTCTTTTCTCTAAGTCCAATACATATACTTTCTCCAAGAAATTAACAAGTGAATGTTCTTATTCACAAGCCCCCTGTCAATTCCCTGGGTTCTCAATTTTCTCCAGAATAAAGAGCAATCTTCTTCATTGCCTCCTACGATTTATCTATCACATGATATTCTTGGTTCACCAAAGCTGTTGGTTCAGCCAGGCAACCTCTCTGTACTCCAATCTCCCAAGACTCACACTGGTGTCTCTTCTTTTGTATTGCTCTTCCACCACTTCTCTGCCTACCCAACATCTATTCACTCAGCACAGACCCCAAATGTCTCCATTCACTCACAAAAACGTCCTGTGTTACAGCAAGCCCAGGCAGATATGACCTGCCACCCACACATTAGTATTAAAATTACACACCTGGCGTGCCATTTGGGTCTTTGTCATTATTATCTGAAATTTCAGTGTTTCTGCGTATAATTCCCACGTAAACACATAAGATTACATTATAACTAATTCTTAGTATTCTTCCCAAACAATTAACCTGCTTCTCAGTACTATGTTTTAGTCATCTTTTATTAGAACCAAAGCCAGCCACATCACAAGCACTACATGGAATTGATTTGAATATTTATGACCTCTTTCTGGGCCAACATCATCATATTAGCATATTAGCATTTTGTAAGTGACAAAAAAAAGTGGGGGAACTCCTGCTGGGAAAGCTTATGAAGAAGTGCACAGAATTCAGTAGTTGATTACTCAAGGCTTGTATTGGGGCAAAAGGAACATATTAGAACACATATGGCCACGGGATGCCAGCAGCTGTCTCATTGTCCTGCAGGGAGTTTTCAAAGGCCTGAATCTCACCTGGTCCTGTTCTAATGAACCTGTCAGAAGTTATGCCTCCAGCAGCCGCACTGAGTCCATTTTCACTGATTCTTGACAAATGGCTTGAATGGCTGGGTTTTTTTTTTTCTTTCCATAAATTGAGTCATGTTTGGTTATATGAATTAATATTTTGGCATTGTTAAGGCAAAGCCTTCAGATTCTGTCAGAGCTGTGGCCCCCCATCAGCAGAAAACCAGGGCAAATTTTCACCTCACGCACTCCCAATGGATGACAGTGACAGACATTCTCACTAAGCTGCTAATTCAGCTGCAGATGGAGATTCAGTACTTCTTCCTCTCAACAAACCCCTTCCAGTGTCTTCTGCCAGCAAACCTCCTTTCCCAGGAGCTCTACTTGTGAGACTTCTGAAACTATGCACAAAAGATAATTGGAACTGGGCCCTCCTTGGTGGCGCAGCGGGTTAAAGCACAGCACTAAGAAGCTAAGGCCACTTCAGCACGAGTGTGATCCCTACCCTAGAGGTGATCCACATGGCGTGGCAGACCTCTCCTGACCCACTCGCTGCTCCCCTCAGTCTGCCTGTTCTGCTCCCCACCCTGTCTCTGGTGAATCCTCTTACCACACCTGCACCTCTGGTTTGTACCCCAGTTCTGTATGCATAAATAAATCTTTTAAAGAAAAGATAATTGGAACAAAGGTGAGTTTTGTACATGAGGGAGTTATTGTGGAGGGTTTGGATAAAAGGACTACTAGATGTGGAACTTTTTAAAAATCATCATTGTAAAATAAATAGTATTAAGCCATATCTGTTCAGAAAACCAATGTTATCAATATCTCCTCCTAAAAGGCTTTGGAGCCACCATTTCAATTATACTCATTTAAATACTATATAACAAGGCTGGGAAAAAACCCTGCCTCTCTAAAATATGTTCTTCTGGCAAAATTTAATTCATGGGAGAGGTTCTGAAAGCTGAATATAGATGTTGCTTTCGAAAAAGATATTTAGTTATAAGGCCTCTCTCCCAGGAAGACATAATAGCCCTAATTCTTTTCAATGGAGAAGACAGACATTAAATCTGTATGCTTTAGTTAAATGTACCTTTCCAGAAAACTCCCTGAGTGGTCCCTTTCTCTCTTACAGCCTCTCCTTGGATAAGCTGCGTAAGATGACATGATCTAAAGTCACATGGATGAGTTACTTGTCGTGCTGAGTAGCCATGTTATTATCAAACTTTGGGGCATTTTCTTTTAAATTTATCTGATGTTTGTCCTATTATTTGCCTATCTAGAGAAACCCAGGGAGGTATAGGATGATTTCTTTTTCCCCTAATACCACTTTACTACTCTTAGCATTTGTTTTCACTTCTTTACTATGTTTTTGTTTCAATATCCTACTGGCCATCCACTCCCTTTAATGCCTTGAAATATACTGTTTCTAGAAAAATCTTTTTCTAGGCAGTTGAGGAACTAGATGGAATTTGAGAATGAGACTATATCCACCAACTGGCCATTAGTAGGGAAAGGAGGACATAAAACACAACAAGAATGGGGTGGGGGAGTAATGGGAAGCTTAGAGTCTTAGGAGAGAGGCCGGTAACCCACACCACTCACCAATCTTTCCTCTCACTGAGATGTTGAATGTTAAGCGGCATAAAGACCTTCACAGGGTACAGAAACCATGAGAATCATAAAAAGAAGTCTGATCACTCCAGGAGATTCATAAACAAAGTAGAATAACAGTCACTTTCAGAACATAAACCTGGAAAAGTGAACCACCCAACTCTGTCACTCTGCCTAGACATCCCAACTTCAGCTGAGCGCAAGTGCCCTGAGGCTCACATTGGCCTCCACAGCTGTTTATCCCCAGACAGCGGCTTCCATTCATCGAGGTGCATAGCATGAGCATTGTCCATCCCCAAGCAACAACACCAAATTACACCGTGCCATTGCCCTGGGTTTTCAAGTAAGGTGTCCCTATGTATGGAATTTCAAACTTAGTAAACTACCTAACCAACCTGTCCCCTAGCTTAACTATTCAAAACGGTATGTTAAGCCATTGGGGTTAGTTACTTAGTCTTGTTGTGTCTCTCCATGTGCGCATGTTATAATTACACTTCTTTTGGACGTTTTTTCCATCATCAATCAGGCACATTGATTTGCCTGATGCTTTATTGTTCCTAGAAGAAACAACATGTATACTGAGATGTCTCAGGAAATTAAAGTCTACTTCCTTTTTTTCCTGTCTCCAACCAGTGTTAAGGAATGAACAACCACATACTGCTGATACTTCTCATTTAGGGTATTTTACACTAGAATAGACTAACCTGCCTAGGAAGTAAGTCTTTTGGGAAATGAAGACAACTATATTCTGTACAGCACAAAGCATGTCATCACCATGGAGACAACAGCAATGCCACCTCTAAGGCTAGCGATAAGGAGTTAGTTTAAACTGCTCTAAGAGAACTGAGATTAAAGACAAGAATAATTACAATCTTTGGGGGCAAATCTGTTTCACAACTTTGAATTAAGGAAAGAGAAAAGATCTCAAATCAAGCCTCTGCAGTCAATAAATTCAAGTGTAGTCATGGTGCTTTACCCTTTTCAATTAATTTTTTCTTACACAATACAGAGGGTTATATAACAATGTTGTGCTTTATAAGGAGAGAAAGGCAGGCTGTTACAAAAAAGCAAGGATCTGACTTTCTTACTTACTAGTTTGCTCAAGAAATATTCCTTAAAAATCATGTTAGGAACATCTCATCTAACCCACCCACCCCAGAAAATACTATCCCTTATGTATTTCAACCATAAGGCAGCATACCACATCAGAGAAATTAATAAGTCTAGTGATACTTTCAACACCAAATAACAAAAATGAATTTATGGGGTGGGAGCTTGTTGTCTTTTTTTTGCATAAAGAACTGAAGTATAGGCAGTGGTGGCAGTGGGGAGAGGTAGGGAGTGAGGGGTGTGAGAGGGTTCACCAGAGACAGAGGGGCACAGAACAGGTAGATTTACTGAAATAGACTGCTAAGAGAGCAGCAGAGAGACAGAAGAGGTCTGCTGAGTCATGTATTGCTGAGTCATGTATGGATAGCTCCCTGGTCAGGGATCAAACTCAACCCATAAGGGTGACAGTGCTGCATCGTATCCCCTAGGCCCCCAGGGAGGCCCATGAATTCATGGTGTTAGAATTACTTACCACCAGAAATGCTGGTGGATGGATAAATCAGTTTTTTAAATTGACTATGGACATTATTCAAATTATCTAGGTTATTCCCTTCAAAATAAATAGGAACATGATTGATCATGCAGGTTAAAATGGATGTAAGCAAAGTTTTCCAAGTGACATGAAAAGTAAGTTCCATGATTTTGAGACAATAACAATAATTATGGGCAACATTTTCTAGGCTATTGTTCTTCAGAATAATAGGTTTATATGAAGTAAAGAGATATAATATGGGAGGAAAAAGGGATTCAAAAAGTGGTTGTATTTCTTTACAGTAAAGGTGAACAATCCAGAAAAAAAAAAAGAAAATAATTTCTGTTTAAAATAGCATCAAATTGTACTAACTAATCACATTGTGTTAAACATTTCACAATATGTACATGCAACAACACATCAGTATAGTGCACTTAAATATATACAAGCTTAAGGTAACAATTTTATAGGCTATCTTTAACAGTGCCAGAGAAATTGTCCCTCCTTTTAGCATTTCTTTTCTAACTATTCCTTACAGTCTTCAAAATTAGAAGTTTTATATGATGGTGTATTGGCTTTTCTAACCTAATGTATTTTATGATAGATCACAAAAGCCAACAAATGCCTTGCTATGAGGTATGCAATATTTTAATGAATGAAATAGCAAATGACACTAATTTTTATATTAAATTTATAATTTACAAACATTGCTTGGAGAATTTTAACATCTTCCTGTTGTAATACTTACTCTATTATTCCTTTAGCGGTATCTTTTACTGTGAACAATTTTTAGCTCAAAAAATATTTAAAATTATTTATTTATTTTACTAATGGAGGAGGACATCTTCATCAAAAAATCTAAATTATGAGCCCTCCCTGTTGGTGCAGTAGGGTAAAGCCCAGCACTATGAAGCCATCCGCAGCCACTGCAGCAGGAATTCAATTCCTGGCCTGGGAGGTGACCCACATGGAGTGGCAGACCTCTCCCGACACATCTGCTGCTCCCCTCAGCTATGTCTATTTCAATACATTTGCCCGTTCTGCTGAATCCTTTCAGCCCCAACACCTCTGGCCTGTGTCATGGTTCTTGGATGCATAAACAAATAAATCTTTTCTTAAAAATTCATATATTTGAAATGGCAAGTTTAATGTAATGTCTATCTTTTTTAAAAAAGGATTTACTCATTTATGCCTACAGAATTGGTATATAGGCCAGAGGCACAGCAGCGGTGAAAGAACTCAACAAAGTGGGAAGCAGAATAGGCAGATCGACGATGTATACTGCTGAGAGGGCGGGACAGGAGGGGGCGAGACAGGAGAGGTTTGACATGTCACGTGGGTCACCTCTCTGCCCGGGAATTGAACTCATGCTGAAGCAGCTGCGCCAGCTTCCTAGTGCTCCACTCTAACCCACTGTGCTACCTGAGAGGGCCTGTCAAACTGTATCTTAGATATACATCTCAAGCATCTATGAAATCTTGAATTTCTTGCAGCAAAATGTGTGCCTCTGATTGACATTTTATTTTGGCTGCAAGTGATTTCAATAAGGACTAAAGAGCCAATGAAAATATTGACTCCAAAGTCAACATTAGAGAATTTGGCTACAGAGGAAACATCCCCAATATATCCTTGCTTAAACACCTCCTCTCAGCATCCTCCCATAAAATAATAAAATGACTCGACAAAACTAGATTCCTAAAGATAATTAGATGCAGTTGAAAATAAATCCTAGGCTCATAAGTGCCCAAAGAGTAGTTTTTCTTCATTCCCCAATCCATGACATAGAAGAGATCATCAGCAGTGTTACAAAGATTTAATATTAATCATGTTTCCTGGAGTGGGGGATTAACTTTCCAGTAGAACTCCAAGCAAGAAGAGACTCTCCAAGTAAAATGTACTGTGAACGACCTTTCTATTATGCTGCATTGGAACACAGAATTCTCGGAATTTTAGGTTTCCTTTTGCTTATATAGTCACAAACAGCATCTTATAGATTACTAACAAGAAAAAGGAGCACTTTCATTCTAGTACCTCCATACCATTTACTATTTCTTTTTTTTTTAAAGATTATTTATTCATACAGAATTGGGGTACAGGCTAGAGAGGTGTGGTGCTAGAGGTGTGGTGGGTGAGACACTTCAGCAGAGACAGAGCGGGAAGCAGAACAGGCAGATTGGCGAAGTACACTGCTGAGGGGAGCAGCAGATGAGGCAGGAGAGCTCTGCTGTGCCATGTGGATCACTTCCCTGGCCAGGGATTGAACTCACGCTACGGCAGCTGCAGCTTGCTTCATACTGCTGTGCTTCAACCAGTTGTGCCACAAGGAAGGACCACCATTTACTATTTCTTCCATTCATTCACTATCTATTTAGATAGAAAGGGGGGGGGTATCCTAACATGTAGGCTAAGCATTCTTCTAACACAGAAGTTATAATCACTATACAAGGAAAAAAAAAAGCAAATTTCTGTCTGTTAGGTTAGGGAACACGCATTCCACAAGAGAATGGTAATGAGGAAACAGCAGACTCACTAGGTAATTAAAGTCTGTGCATAGAAGTCACATACCTCAACATCATAAAGACCATGCTTGCCAAATCCAATGCTAATATCATAATAAATGGTGAAAAATGAAAGCTTTCCCTCTAAGATCAGGTGTGAAACAAGGATCCACTTTTGCCATTACTATTCAACATAGTACTATTAAGTCCTAGTGGAACAATTAAGTGATAAATAGAAAAAGAATCCAAAGTTGGAAGGAAGACTAAAATTGTCACTATTTGCAGATATCATAATATACATAGAATTGTTTCAGAAACAATAATGAGCACAATATAGTATCAAGGTACAAAATCAATTTACAAAAATTGTATGTGTTCCTTACATACACACAAAAACACAGACGCAAATGAAGTCAAGAAAACAATCCTATTTACTATCTCATCTGGAAGAATTAAATACCTGGGTAAGTCAAAAGAGGAAGTGACAGGCCTGTATAATGAAAACTATAAGATGCCATTTAAAGAAATAGAAGACACAAAGTAATAGAAAGATCCTCCTTGCTCATGGATTGAAGAATTAATACTGTTGAGACTCAATTGTATACCATGCGCACATTATCAGAACATTTTAAAAATAAAAAGAAATGGACAATTTCATAGGGGAAGGAACCACCAGTGATGTCAAATGTTGGCTCCATCCATTAGAGGAAGATGGTGGTGACCACTCAATTTTACAATGTTAAAGGCATTTACAGTGTAAATGGATTAGAAACACAGACAAGGGGTAGAAAAACAGAAAAAAAATGGAGAAAGATCTGTGGGTAATGAAGATGAAAAGAGTAAATATTGCTCAAGAAGGTGATAGAGAAATTAGACAAAAACTGGAGGGAGGGAAAGGGTCAAGGGAAGGTTTTTTATAGGAAATATTTCAAACAAATTTTGTATTTCAAGAAATGTCAAAAGGTTCATCTTTATGTTATTCTTTGGTAAATATCAGTTATGTAGCTTCATTATAAACTCAATATGCAGCTACATTTTAACACCATTATAAAGTCAAAGAGAAAATCTACAATATCCATGGCAACCTTTATAGCATGCTTTTTAATGAATCTATGAGTTGTAGTTCCTTTATAAAAATTCCAGTATTTTGAAGAAAATATATTTTTAATATACTTGATTTAAGGCCAGAGAAACAAAAGCTAACATTTAACTTCCCACAAAAAGATGATATAGTTATTCATGAAACAGGAAGCAAAGGAGAAGGAAAAAAAAAAAAAAGATTGCCTTCTATGCTTCTCTTTTTCAAGAGAGAACTTTCTGCCTGTAATTTTTTTAAGAATCTTTAACAATTTAATAAATGTTGTTAAATGCATGTATCCTCCATAACAGATTTGTCTTAATTAAATACTGCAATGCTATCTGGCAACACTTAGTCTACAGAGTCACTTTGCTTTTTAAAAAGCTTCTTCAGACAAATAACAGGTATTTTCACTCCTATGTGGAATGTAGAAAAATAAAACAGACACAATATCAAACCAAAACAAACTCTAAAAATCTGACTGAGGCAAAAAAAAAAAAAAGGGGGGGTGAAGATCATAATGAACTATGTAGGGGCACATGGGTAATTGGCCATGGATGTGGTAATTCCACCCTTAAAGAGGTGTGATCTTGTATTTCTGAATCACAGTGTTTTAAACCAATGTTACCTTAATTTTAAACAAGGTTTAAGTAAAAGATAGAAAGTTCTTCTCAGTTCACTTGCTTCAACCCTCTTCATTAAACATAACAGCCTAAAAAAAAAAAAAAAGGAATTTGTGCTCACAGAGACAGAATAGGACAGTGATTGCAGGGACTAGGAGTTATCGGAAATTGGGGAGATGTTGGTAAAAAGGTGTATGCTTTCAGCTGTCCTTAAACAAGGCCTGAGAACTAGTGACTATAACATGACTGAAATTTGCTAAGAGAATACAAAAGAAGAAAAATATATGAGGTGATAGATATTTCAATTAGCTAGATGGAGGGAATCCTTTCATAACAAATACATACATCAAATTACCACAAACTACGCTTTAAATGCCCAACAAGTTTAGATGTCAATTATGCCTCAATAAAGCTGTTGAAAAAATAAAGAGCCAGCCTAATTGAGATCCACCCTCAACTAGGATTTAGCAACCTCCTCAATGTCCATCAGCTCACCTATCCACAGCAATGTTACCTCTTTTGCCAGAAATATGAAAAGTTCTCTCAAAACAAAATATGAAATGTTTTCAAAATAATAAAGCATTTTCTCCAAAGTGAACTTATTGTTGATAGAGTACTTTTATTGTTTAGACTCTAAAATAGGGCCAGTATGTTTCCTATATCTCCTATTTCTTCAGAAGGTTCAGAACAATGGGAAAAAATGTTTCACTTAACTTTTTAGAGCCATATAATATTCTTCTAAATAGAGCCAAAAGCACCAAACAGGACCCTAAGATGTTTTGATTCAATGCTCATAAAAATGAAAAACATCTGCAGTCATGAAATAAACAATGATGAAGACTGCTACTAAGGTCAAGATTGCAAAAGAATTTCTTATAAGAGTTTCTGCTTGTGCTGGAAAAGAGAAGAATGAAAAGCTGGTACTGAAGCTGAGAAGAATTCTGTAGATGAAATATAAAGGATGAGAGAGAGATATGCGAAAACTCTTATTTACATTACTAGAACAAGACTATTTCTAAGCCCAGTGAAGCTAAAAACACCCACAAAAATGAAATACCATTAATGTCCAGAATTTATTGAAGTGTATTTTATCGAGTCATACTACTCACCGTGAAATGAACTCACAGAGGGCTTACATCCCCGGACCAGATGCTTCAGATCACCAATTTCCCCAGTGCTAGGGACATTCTTTATAATGTTTTATGTTAGAGGTTCTTCCAAATGTGCATTTTCCTAGCAAGTTTGGGCCTTTACATTTCTTTAACTATTAATATGTATATATGTTATATAAAGGAAACATCATTAATAAATAACAGCTATCATTAAAAAGTCAAGCAAGATTTTTTCCAGACTGTGAACTCTCTGAAGGAATATATTGTCAGCTAGAAGCAGATGGATGGTTTTGATCCTTAGTGCACACTTGGTTGCAGCCTAATTGTTCATCAGCCCTATACCTTAACTATACACACAAACACACACACACTCCTTAGTATAGCCAGCATCACATGTGAGATTTCAAAAGGCAAACATTCAATGAAAACAAAAAGATAATCTTTGGGAAATGATTCAGCTCAGATTTAAAAGATCAATATAAACACAAATGGTTTACTGCTTGAGAAGCAATCCTATTACAAGTATTATTTGCAAGGCGCATCGTTTTTATTATCACTTTATAATGGAGATACTTGTAATGGACCAAGGCAATGATAGATGGGCATTGTGACCTGAATCTTTCTCTAAATGTTAGTCATGTTTGTATGTCTTGTTGTCTCAAAGCCGAATGGCATGAGCACTCAATAAATACTTTTTAAATTACATGGAGTAAATTTAATAGTGACATAAATTTATAGATCATGGTGTCCATTTGAGAAAAGCCAAATAGGCCTGATGAATCAAGGATCAGATTCAAAACAATTTGCCAACATTTAATAATGTAAGTTCTCATTTCTTTCTTGCTTACAAAATAATACTGCTATCCATACTTAATAAGGAATATTTCTGGGAGTCAAAACTTCAAGAGCTTTATTTCCATGGCCACAGAAAGAATTAGAAAGAGTTTTTACATGGATGGAGGTGTAGATTACTTAACTTAAACTCAAGCCCACATTTCTAATATCTCTGTGTTATAACGGTATCCACTTGGAGGCAGACTTCTCCCCCTTGCAATTCAGAGACAGGCCAGTAAGTCAGATGATCTCTTTGTAACTGATTAGATTCATCCATATAAGCTCTTGTCAAAATTAGGTCAGTCAGGTATTCATCTCTCCTGTAGAGCATCAGAATAGATTCTCACCTAAGTTCTACCATGTGGCCTTCATATTCCCACATATCCCACCAATTTATCTTTTATACATGCCTACTAATGGCTGCCGAGTTTCTCCTCTAGCAGAGTAAGCTCAATGTATTAAAATACTTGCCACTTTTACACTGACCTAATATTTTGGCATAATGCCTTCATGTTAATGTAAGCGCACATTACCATCTTTCAGATTTCTCAGTTGTTCCCCAAATGCCACAACTCTCCTGCATCCAAGAGTTTATTTGCCAAGAGAATGTCCCTGAAGACCTGGAAATTTCGATTCATTCTTCAGAAAACCAGATCTAACATTTCTACAACTTCTGATATATGTAACTCCAATATTTTTCATCTGATTAATTGGAAGGATGGAGTGCATTCCCTTACGTGGAGAAGGACCAGACTTGCAGAAAATCAGGAGTTCTCGTTAAGAATGTAAAGTCTGAGATTCAAATGCAAATGTGATGTAGGCAGTTAGATATATAAGCCTATAGTTCAGGGGCGGAGCCTACGTTAGAGATGCAACTTCTAGTGTTCTCAGCATAATGTCTAAACCACAAGCCTGCATGGGAGCAACATGGGGGCTGGTGTAAATGGAGAAAAGGACCAAGATGAGCTCTGGCATCTTGGTTTTCAAAGGTCCTGGGAATAAGAAATACCTGGTAGGAACGCTGGCAAGGGAAAGCAAATATAAGAGGAAGTCAAGACATAACAGAGACCAAACAAAGTATTTCACAAAGTAAATGAACTGACAAAACATGAACCTTTGGATTCCAGTAGCAGAACTAAGGTTAACAGAAAAGGAAAAGAATACGAGCAGAGGAGACAGGGGATGCAGCGCACTTTGCTGGCAAGTGATAAGTACATTGGAGGTGGGCATGGTATATCAACACACACTGAAGTGGTGTGAAACTGTAATTCTAAATCACATACACTTTTGGTAAACCAGTGTCACTTTAAGTAACATAAAAATTGTGTGTTTCAAAGATTTCACTGCATCAAGTGCTGATACTAAATCACCCAAGAATATTATCTTTATATTCTTGAGCATAGTACCTGATACACAATAAAAATGAATAAATGTTAATAAATCTTGAATGACTTTAAATATATTAACTATAAGTTTGCTCCAAGCAGTGCAGTAGTGGAAAGGAAGTCACAGGGGATACAATAGTCAAGAAGGATGCTTAAGGGAAGTGATGAAGTAAAATTCACTTAAAAATCTGCTCCTTAATTAAATGGTAGTCTCACCAACTCCCAGCAGCAAGATATATTTTCATTATTTAGATGATAGGAAGATTTTCTTATTTATAGAGAGGGAAGTTTGCAGGTGCAAGGAGTGCTCAATTTTAAGAATTATGATTTATAAACTCAAAAATAATCAGCTGGGAGGAATACAGTACTTATATTTTGGAAAAACATATGTTCAGTGTCTAATAAAAGACTAGAAACTACTAATTTAAAAAAAAGTAACTTGCATTTTATGTGAGTAGATCATTATTTGATTCATATTCCTTACTTCTCTGATAGCTATGCCAATTTTTACTACTTCCCATTTCCCTCTCTCCTTAATTCTCTTTCACACATTGAAAATACAATGCAATTATAAACTGAAAAAATTCTATGGAGTTAAAACAAACATGAATTAGTTTTTGCAAAATGTTAATAATAAAAGAAATGTTATATGAAAAATTATCATGTACACCAAGACAGAAAAGATATGGAGAATTGACAAAAACTAACAAACTGACCAAATTAATATAATTTGACAAAACAAAAATAACAATTAAATATAATAACTAGGTCGGAAACTATAGAGATATCTTAACAATTAAACTAAGCATCAGTATTTTGTTATGATGTCACAGGTGCTAAAGTTGATGCGCTTAGTTAGCAGAAAAGCCTGCTTCCAACAGTCCTCTATAGATTCCCTTTGTCTCATTGAGGCTTAAAAAAGTAATAAAAGTAAAAGTTTTTGATAATTCATGATCTGTATTTTGCCTTCAGCTCAACCTCTAGCCTAACTGTGCTATAGTTACCAATTGCTTAGAAATGAAAACTCTTATCACTTTAATGTAATTATCTACATTGCCTAACATGGCATCTTAAGGAAGCCAAGATTTTTAAAGATTAAAAAAAAGAGCAGAAGTATTCATTCATCCAACATCTTAATTTGACAAAAATGTGATAAGATCTCCCCTCACAGCAAGGTGATTCCCTTCCTCATGGCCATAATGCCCCTCTATCACACAGTGGGAGTGAAAGTCAAGGAGCAAGCCATTCTAAAATTAGTGTTCCTACTACGGCGGTTAGAAAACAGTCAGTGAGGACTCTAACTATAAACTCATTTTTGCAGTTTTAAGCATAGGCTGGAGACTTCTAGTCCTTGCCCTATGAATTAAATAAACATAAGTTAATGAACTGAGTTGACCCCCAAATAGAAAAGCTGATTTTGGAGTACTTATTTAATATTTATTACATATATTTTATTTAATTGATACTCTTTGCTATTCAACTACTTCTGGATCTAAGCTATCTAATATGATTTCTTTTGTGCTATGTAGTTGATTAACAGTAGTCAGATTCAAACCTCAAAATTGATGTGTACTCTATACTATTCATGACTGCTCTCAGTCTTACATATTATTTCCTGTTCAGAGTTAAAAGTAATTCTTATCAAAACAATAAACACTTTTTCAAAACTAGAGCCATGACATAAGTCTGTTGCCTCTATAGTTGAATATAGCTCTCAGGTTCCTACTTTAGCTTATGTTCAGCTACTTAAAATTATGCTCATGAGTACAATACTTATTTCAGAGCTAGAGCCAATATAAAATCATCAGGCATCTAAAATCTGAATATACAAGGTGACAATTTATGACAGACAAGGAATTGACTCATTAGAAATACTTTGGAGCTAAAATAAACAATGCATACTTCATTGATATACATGTGACCAGTTTTATACATCAGGAATATATTTACTTATCTGAGCAGTTTGGAAAGCAGCTAAAATTGGACTATGTAAGCAGAAGATAGTCAACGCACATTAGGAACGCTAGTGTTCAAGCTTGGTTTGCACCACCACAATCTCTAAAATTCAAGGTTCTATAAAAAAAAAGAAAATGATTAGTCAAATTAGGTATCACATTGCAAAATATTGAGACTATCATGTCTATTGAACCCAGGTAAAAAGTTGGCACGACTGGAATAACAATAAAGTCAAAACTTTCCATCTATAAGAGATGTCATTTCTGAAATATTATTTTGCCAACCTTGAGAAAGTAAATGAATTGTTCCTTTTCTTCTAATAACACAACTGTCTCAAAAGATTTTCTTCACAGCTACCAAATTTTACTTCATGTAATTTTGAGGTCATTTTGAAATGCAGATGCATTTTCTAATGTGAAAGGTTAAGAAAATGTATTCCTTTTAACATAATCTTTTGCAAAATTTTAGTCTTTGGATTCATTGTAATCTCATTACAAATGAACTTAGATTATTTAATATTACCACAGCAAATCTCTCCAGAGCACTCTAATGTGTTTTCTGTTTACAAAACTTTTTTTTTAGCTTGTAATAATACACCAGAGCCAGAGCTATGTAATGATTAGGGAATAAATGTTAATGGAAGGATTTAGATAGTAATGGATAAATCATAATGTAATTTTAAATGGAGTCATCTGTACCTTGCAGTTCTATTCTGAGTGTACAGACTGGTCCGATAATATTCCTTCAACTAAAAGCAAATTTAAAATAAATATAATATATTTCAAAATCTTTTCAAATTTCTATAAGTAGCAAGAAAGTAAGGAATATTCAGATACCAATAATTAAATTAGGGCAGAAACCCAATAGAGTAAGTAGAGATTTTTAAACATTATTACTTAAAGAAAGCCATTTTCTAGCTTAGGAATAGTATGCTTTGGTTTTCATGGCTTTATAGGTGCAGGAGACAAAACAGTGCTCAAGGCAAGCAAAAGTAAAGGAGTTTAATAGAAGAATTTAATGAAATGTAGAAAATATTCAAGAAACAATTGATTTAACTTTCTAAAATTATAGAAGACCCCACCTCACAGAATCAAAAAGCCTCAGAAATATCAAGCAGAATAAAGAAAACCTATATCATAATGAAATTGCCAAAAGACAAGGCAAAGAGAAATCCTAAATACAACTAGAGAAAAAGAGATTATCTTCCAACAGAAAGGTAATTGGATAGCTGATTACCACTTTCAACAATGAAAGATGGTAGAATTAGATGCATACTGATATAAATTAGCTGTTAGAATTAGAAACCCAAGAAAAAAATTAATCATAGCCATTAATGTATATTTTTAAAATATGCTACATGCCTTCAACATGTACTATTCCTAAGTTTTTACTGTTTAGTACAACTTTGACCATTATCAAAGCAAAGTCCAGAAATTTCTATCATTCTAAACATTCCTTCAAACCCCTCTACATTATAATCCTAATCTCTACCACTGCATCAGGCAACCACTAATATAAATTCTTTCTAACACAACTTTTCTGTTTTTTTACATGATTGATATCTAACAATATGTGTTTTGGGCTCCCTGGTGGCCTAGCAGTTAAGTCATTGTAACTGCTAGGTGCTCTCTTAGAGCTATCACTGATATGGCCTGAGTTTGATCCCCAGCCAGGGAGCTGACCCACAGCAGACTTCTCCTGTTCAGCCTGCTGTTCCCCCTGGCAGTGTCTTTCAGTCAACCTGCCTGTTCTGCTCCCCACTCTGTCTCTGGTGAATCTTCTCATCCCATCCCCACCTCCTGCCCTGCCCCAAGCCTCTGACCTATACATGGGATGGTCTACACTTAAATAAATTTTTAAAAATATATAAATTTTTCTCTGTGTAGATTATTTCACTTTCCATATTGATTTTGAGGTCATTTTATGTTGTTTTATGAATCAATGCATTTTTTTTCTCAGTAACACATTCAAGCTATTTTGCTATATATTTTTTATTCACTGATATAAGCATACTCTCCTTACAGTAAAAGCACTCTTTTAAGGGAACAACTCTAAGAGTTTTAACAGGCACATACCGTTCAACCTGCACCACAGTCAAAATATAAAATAGTTTCATTAGCACTTCCCATGCTCCCCTTTCCTCTTTGTAGTCCACCTCCCCTTACTCCCTACCCCCTACTCCCAATCGCTGGTATTTCTGACTTAGTTTTGTATTTTCTAAAACATAGAAATAGAATTTACCAATAAATAGACTTTGAAGTCTGGCATCTTTCACTTAACTGGTTGGCTATGAGAATCAGCCGTGTTTTCTGTGTGTTCCCATAGTTTCTTCTTTTTGTGGTTGAGTAATATTACATTATATGTGACACCAAAATGTAAATAAAGGGAAAGCAACAGGTTAGGACACAGCACTCTAAGCTGGCCACAGCCACTTCAGCGCAAGTTCCATCCCCGACCCTGGAGGTGATCCACATGGCAGGCAGACCTCTCCTGACCCACCCACCACTCCTCTCAGCGGTGTACTTCATCAGTCAGCCTGTTCTGCTCCCCACTCTGTCTCTGGTGAATCCTCTCAACAACCCTGCACCTCTGGCCTGTACCTCAGTTATGTATGCATAAGTAAATAAATCTATTTTAAAAAACTATTTAATGTGCAAAAGATATGATACACACTGCATAAAAAGTACTTGAAAAGATGCCCAACATCATTAGTCATCAGGGAAATGAAACTAAACAGTAGTATGATATCACTAAACACCTATAAAATGACTCATTGTTTTTTAATTGATAATATAAAGTGGGACAAATGAAACTCTTGTCAAGTGACTAGTGAGACAACAACACATATAGTGACCAAATTTGGAAAGCAGCTTGGTAACTCTTTTAAAATGAATTATACATTCTCTGTAGAATACAGCAGTTTGACTACTAGGTATTTATCCAAGTAAAACAAAAATTTAAACTCACATAAAAACCATATGTGAATACTTATAACAGCTTATTCATAATTAATTACTGCAAATGGAAACAACCCAAATAGCCTATTGAGAAACAGATTTAACAATAAAAGGTTATTTTTCCCTATCAAATTGTACCGTTGATTGACAGATAACAAAGGCTCCAAAATTTGTTATCTAGACAAATTATCTCACTTTAAATTGCAACCTTAATTCTACACTGTGTTTTAAAAGGAAAGGAAAGTTTGCTATTTTGTTTTCATGTTCTCATTTCAATAGACTATCAGTTCTCTTCAAGAAAACAATGGAAAGAAGAGAAGAGAGCGGAAGTCTGCTTGGCAAATGTATGAGATTGAAATATCTATTAGGCCAAAAAAGATTGTGAGGAAGATTACTCCAGATGAGACAGTCAGTCATTGGCACTAGGCAATTTCAGCTGTGTCCTAGATTCCGAAAGCAAAGTCAATACTGAACATAGCTCTTCCTTCAAAAGCCTGCAAAATTCTTATTGACTACTGGACTCTCTCAATGCATATCCATTTCTGAATTATCAGGCAAAAGTCGCAGTCAATATATTCTTGGAAAAATAGACCAATGACAATTCTAAAGAGAACTTTATGTGAGTCATTCAGATGGCCAGCCTCCTCAGGTAATAACCTAAACTATTTCATTTGTTTTATGCGATTTTTGTTAAATATTAAGAATTTTTTTTAATTTTATCTCCCTAAATTTTAAAGGTCTTTTTGTCATTTATTAACTTAAAAGTATGTCATATTTAATCTCTATTTTCTATTTTTAATTTCTCTCTAGTTAGTGTAGATCATCTCCAATGTAATTCTCTATAACATACTTGCAGAAGTATTTTCTATATATTGAGAAAGGAAAAAACATGTCACCTATATGTTGTCTTAGGTTTCAGGAAGGTGACTCACAAATAACTTCAAGAAAAAAGTTCACTACAGAACTAATTGGCCATAAGGAAATTTTGTCAAAAGAGAAAAGATTAACTAGTTGATGACAGTTTGATTTCTTTGTCCACTGATGAATCAATCAACTGTCTTCAGCAGATTTCATATAATGTAGTAAGCTAATTTTCAGCTTGGTTTCCTTTTGCCCTCAACAAAATAAGAAACCAACTCTTTGCAAACTGCTATTTTATGATTTTTTTAGTATAACTATATGCATATTTTTTGCAATATATTTATACTTGAATATTTTGGATTTTGTTGATAGCTTTTCATGTTCGTGAAGAAATGTAAATTGTTGATTTTTTGTTCTTTGCTCTTTTGTGACAAAATTACCTTATCATTATGCAGCAAAAATATTTTGGAGAAAACGGTTTGTAACAAAAATGCTCTCAGCATAGAGGCTTGTTGCTGCTGCTGGGCACAGTTGTAAAAGCTTTGACAAACCTACTTCACATCTGCTGACAGAACCCTGGGGTGATGGTTGGCCAGCAATATAAAAAATAAAAATACTGAAATCAGGAATAATGGGATTGATGAAGGAAGGAAGCTTCCAGATGCATTCAGAAACTATCAAAATGGTTCCAGGACACACATTATTTCTGGGGAATCTGACTGAGTTTCCAAAGAGTAAAATATTTAAAGGTTAAAGGCTTAGTGGTGAGCATGGTTTGGTAACATACCTTTGAAGAGCTGTAAATTTGTTTTCCTAAAACATATACAATTTTATAAACCAATGTTACCAATTTAAAAAATTAAACATGACTTTAAAAAAGAATAATGGTCATAACTCATTGTAGGAGAATGAGTTGAGCAACTCAGTCACTGGCCTCAAACACTCACAGGAAGGTATATTATGCATGTGACATTAGCAACTAGACTATAGAGAAATGCTTAGCACGGCCATAAGAGCCACATCAGAGGAAGCTGGCAATATAATGTTCCTGGTTTTCCACTCTCAGAGGGTCCCTCGGGTACCTGCCTAAGAAGTGTGGAAACCAGTGCCTGCCTGGTGACACAACAGGTTAAAGCACAGCACTACAAAGCTAGCCACAGCCACTTTAGCAAGAGTTCAATCCCAGCTAGTGAGGTGATCCACATGGCGCAGCAGACCTCTCGTCTTGCCCACTGCTCCCCTCAGCAGTATGCTTCATCAGTCTGTCTGTTCTGCTCCCCACTCTGTCTCTGGTGAATCCTCTCACTGCCCCTGCACCTTTGGTCCATACCCCAGTTCTGTATGCATAAGTAAGTAATTTTTTTTTATATTTATAGAGGAAGTTTATTAGAGAGACAGGAGAGGGAAAGACGCTTGGATAGGTGCAAGTGGGCAGGAAAAGCTGCCCTGAAAGGGACAGCTTTGCACAGAAAGAGACCTGCATGGTTGCAGGCAGGTGGTCGTAGGAGAACGGCCTCCCCTGAGGGAGGTCCATGCAGAGAGGTCCTGGCATGGTACAGGTCACGGGCAGGCAGGAGGCCGCTGCCCTGCAGAGGGAAAGAGTGAGTGGAAAGAAGCACCTGCCTGGGCGCAGGTGTGCAGTGGAGCAACTGTCAATAAATAAATCTTTAAAACAAAAAAAGAAGTGTGGAAAACCTGACATCAATTGGAACAAAGATGATATGTGGCAGTTTGTGTAACATATGCCACACACACTGACACCTAGCCCCTACTCCCTAACTCCCTGTCCTCAGGCAGAGGGAGAACTTTACATAAAGACTAGGGTCCAAGTACCCTCACTCTACCAGGGAGAACTGAGCTGCATGCAGAGTGCTGAGCTGGTAACTTATTGTCAAGAGTCCCAAAATCTAATGGCCAGGTGAAATAACTGTTAAAAGTAATATTTTATCACTGTTTAGTTTTCAGCAAAAAGTAGCAGTTCATTCACGGATTTACTCTTCTAAATACATGGTAAATGACAGCTCTTGGAAAATGTCCCTAAAGCAACCTTGAGCTATTCTTCACAAATATAAGAAGTTCAGGTTTTTAAAGGGATGGTACCTGATGTTCAGTTAACCCCTCACTTATTACATTCTTATTTTAACTATATATATATATAATATCAGTGAAAACTAATTGAATTTTAATGATTAAAAAAATGAGCCACAGGAAATCGATTCTACTTGGTCAGGTTGAAAACATACCTGTTGAGAGCACAGATGAAAGTAAAGGTTTCTTTAAAAGTGACACAGTATTTTTTCTCATCTAAAATTCAACTATAATGACTTAAGTTTTCGCAGCATATAAAAACAGCAGATGATTTTCCACCCAAGTTAATTTCTCTTAGAATTAATTTGGTAAAAATCAAAGAAGTAAAGCATAAGAGTCAAGCAGTGTCTGAGTGGACATATTTGAGAAATGAAAAATAGATTGTCTGGTGTTGTCAGAAGACTTTGGAATTAATTCTAAAGTACATCATATTCTAAAAACTGGTATTTGGAACTATAACTCAACTGAGAGATGAAGGGTCTCAGGACAGGACAGGACTCAGGAGCAAAGCTTTGTTGTCCCCACACTGTGGTCAATAAGAGGTCAAGCACCTGATGACGCTAGGCTCAGATGCACACTGCCATCAATTTCCTTGGCCATTGATTTCATGACCAATTTTCCCCAGCCAGGGCATCCCTAAGCTCTTTTTTTACAACAAGTTGGCAGCTATGGGGAAAAAAGAGTTACAGACCCGGAAGAAAAGAGTCAGATCCTGATACTAGACTGATTCTAACTGTAAGAGAGGGCCTATGGCCTCCATGAGATGCCCACACTTGAGATGGCCACAAGACCTGTGTGACCACCAAGTGCAACTGATTGTTGACCACCAAGTGCTACTGATTGTTGTGCACAAATAGCAACAATAGGCACACTTCAGCCAAGAACACTCTCCTTGCCAATGAAGTTCAATCCTTTCTTCTCAAATCCTAATCCCAAAGCCTATATGGACCCCTAGTCCTGGCCCTTCATGGAACCTCTCAGGCCAAGTGAGTTTTCCCAGAGCTCTCTGTCTTGCTTGTTCCCTGAGCAGTAAGTGCTGGCTCTTTGCTTGCCCTCATAGGAAGTCTGTGGAGTCCTCTTTGCAATCATTAGAAAGGGTCTCAAAAGCCCTTTCCTTGGCTTGCCTCCCTCTGATTTCCAGTGTGCAAACTAGCAAACAGTGGCTGGAACACTTCTGGCTTAAGAGTCTATGTTGTTGGAGGAGTTAGGAACTGACTGAGGGGCCCTGGGCCCAATTCCGGGTCCAGTGACAACAGGATTCTTTTTTATTGCATGAAACTACCAGGAAAGTAATAAATTGGGGAGGTAATATACACCACTAGAGTGTACAAGTTAATGAGTAGTTAAACACTATTTAAAATGAATACAAAGTGGAGATCAGAGTTGAAAATTAACTGAGCAAACAAAACGATTTAAGTCACATAAGCACAACTAAATCTAATTTCTTTCATGACATAAGTGAAATTTAGGTCATTTTTTGTAAATGTTTCTGGTAACCATAAAAGAAATTTTGTCAACTTCCTAGGTAATGGTGTAGGAGGATAACTTTTACCCATTCCCTGCAGTCTGGAAATTCCTGCTGTAATACTCAGCCACCCAGTTGTCGTTCAGGCCCATAAGTTTCCTTCAATTGTGAATCTGAAAAACAAATTCTACTGATATATAAACAAAGTTTTATTGATCTGATGGTTTTGATCTTGCTATACCTGCATTTTGATGTTGATATTCCTGTCATTAGTATGATAGTAAAAAATAGAAATGTCTAGTCAATTATTCGATACCATTTAGGCTCTTATGCAACTTGGAAAATCTGACATTTTTGTAAATCATCTGATTTACATTATCTTTGCCTTTGTATCATTGAGTGGGTTTGCCTTAGACATAAATGTTTACCAGACAGGGATAGACAGACACATTTTACTTTATGACCTAGTCAAATCTAAATCTAAATGTGAGGTAAAAATAAAGTGGAAACTTGGCACTGTTTACTTCATCAGCTTTCAGTTTAGGTTTCGTTTAAAAAAAAAAGTTCATTTTTTATAACTTCACCTCTGTTTCTCATATCCTAGACTATAACATTTCTAGAAATTTCTGCATCTCATTGAGGCTTCTTTCCCCACTGAATTGATTTTTCAGACACTTGCTGTTGTTCTGACATATTTCTACTTCTTTTCTCCTTTAAGGATGGGAAATTATTCTTATACAGGTCTTTAAGATACTAACCAGCAAAATTATAACAGACCCCAGTATTCATTTGGTTATGGAATTTTTATGCTTTTTTAGATTAGATATGCTAACATTTTACTGATGATTTTTTTATTCATATTCTTGAGAGACATTGGCTTGCTGTGTTCTTGTTTTGTGCTAGTCTGCTTTTAGTATTAAGGCAATGCTGACCACATGGGTTAAGTTAGAGTATTCCCTCTACTCCTTGAAATATAAATATTGGTATAAATATTTGGTAGAATTCACCAATGAACCCATCTGTATCTGGCACTATTTTGGAAGGTTACTAATAATTGATTTAATTTCTTTAATAGATTTAGAGCTATTCAGATTGCCTATTTATTTGGTCTCTCTTTATTTACATCCTTTATTAAAATTTTGTTATTTTTCTCATAAATTTGCAAGAGACCTATATTTCTTTTCCACAGTTATTATTCTCTGAGCTATTAGAAGAAGCACTGATTTTCATGCAAGCAGAGCTTAACTTGCAGCTTATTAACTCTAAATTGTCACATGTATATTCTCTCTTTTTTTAACACTGCAAAAAAAGATAATCAGCTTTATTTTTGACTGGGAAAAACACAAGGGTAGAAAGATTTACATTATCTGTGCAAACAGAATAAAAGCAGAAGGTGTGTTGGCTTTTTGGAGATGCTCATTGTTATACTTTGTGCTAACCTGCTACTCCCTCTGAAAACCTCTTAAGAATGAATCAAAGCCCTTGGGCCAAATTCAGCCGATGTAAATATTTTGTTTGGCCACTATGGTTAAAAAAAGAGTTCTTTTAAAGCCACAATTAAAAACATATGCATTAGGGCCCTCCCTGGTGGTGCAGAGTTAAAGCGTGGCACAATGAAGCTGCCTGAAGCCACTGCAGCATGTGTTAGGTCCCCAGGCAAGGAGGTGACCTACATGGTAGACCTCTCCTCACTGGCCTGCTGCTCCCCTCAGCAGTGTACTTCAACGATCGGCCAGTTCTGCTCCCCACTCTGTCTCTGGTGAATCCTCTCACTGCCTCTGCACCTCTGGCCTATGCCCCAGTTCTGTATGTATAAAATAAACAAATCCTTAAAAATAAATAAATAAATAGACATTTAAACAAACACAGATTTCCAGCTTCTCTTTAGAGGTTATAAGAGAATTATCAATAGCAAGCCAGAAGGATCTGAAGCATAGAGCAAAGGAAGGGGAGGGAAGGGGTGCAAAATAGGGTTAAGAAGAACACAAGGGAATGTGGTGATAGTGTTGCAGGACAGGGAGAGGGGCACCCCAAAACCCCCAAACCCGTCACTCTAAATAGGTTCTGCCATCTGCCACATCAAGGCAAAAACATACTCTAGTACTTAACACCTTCAATGGAAAAGAACTCTAACACCATTTATGTGCAATACAGAAAAGGGAAAGAATGGGGAAGAATATAGTTTCCAAATCACGCATCCAAAGTTACCCATCCCCTCATGGGTAACTGTCCCGACAAACAGGATTTGCTCAAAGCAGGGCCACTGAGGCCCCAAAGCCTGCCACACATCTAAGACAACTTTTGGTGAAAGCCCATAAGAAAGGGTCAGAAGCAGCCAGACAGGTCTGAAAAGAAAAGAGCAAAATCAAAATCGAGATCAGCACTGCCTCTGTTCACCTCCCCTCAGGCCTCTCATCCACATCTGTTTCACCAGTCCAGGACCAGAAAGCAAGTGCTGCTTCTTCACCTGTCTCTCTGTTCCCTGTACCTCCTCTGGCCTCCTGGCTCATCATCCTTCTTCTTTCCTTTTCCAGTCTCCTTTTAGCTTCTTCTCTTCCCTCCTCAGCTCCACTCTCTCTTGGGTGAAGCAGGGAGTCTACAACCTCCCCTTTTCCTGGGGACCCCTGTTACAAGTGCACAGAAGAGCACTTACTATCCTCAGCACGCTGTCTCACTGCCTGAACAGGAGACAGCATGGGAAGGCAGACCTAGGACGCCTGACTCTGGTTAGAGAGACACCACTCTGAAGCAAGAGGTGCTCAGTTGGTTGCCATTCGGTTGCCATTCTGAAAGCTGATTCAAGAGCCAAAAAACCAGCCTCAAACCACCAGGTCAAGAGCGAGCCCCTGGAGCCTACATATTCGGTTTTATCCTAACCTGGCTGCTCAGCTCCGTCCTCACATTCCAGCATGCTTCTGCTTGGTATTGATGGGATTTGTAGTTCTTGTGTCTGGGATGGGGGTGGAGTCCATGAAACCTGTATCTGTTACAGTTGGAGTTCAGGGACTTTGAGTAGCAGTTGGCTTCTGAATGTAAGAGCTTTCTTATCACAAGAAAGCATGGAGTAAACTGTCTAGGGCTCCCGAGGAAAGAACTTGTAGGGCACATTTCATGGGTGCTCAAGGTTATGAGTGTTAACCCCTGTACAAAGAAGAGTGTCCAGGAAATTAAAAGAGAGGACCCAGTGAAATATTTGGAAGAAGAGTATAGTATCAACTATGTTCAGCTTCTGCTGGCCCAGGAAAATGGAACTGGTGTTTCTTCTGTTTTAAGTAGACCATTTTGTTTGATAGAAACTCATTGCCTTAAATGTATCTTTAAAATTCTCACCAAGTACAAAAAGAAAAATGCTTTAAACATCCAAATTGACCCGAAGGTTACATAGCTTTCAGAAAAGAAAAAGTGTGCTTTTCTTATCTGTTATTGAATTGGGCCTGCTCTTTTCCCATTTTACCTTTCCAAGGTAAATGAAGGATAAAATGTACTTATATTTGTGAAATCAGATTTTCCTAGTGTCTCAGCAACTTCTTGGAAGAAGAATGGCCTCTTTCAGGCCTCACAGTGCCTATTTATTAATTTATTTATTTTCAAGTTTTAGATATTTATTCATCAGTGAACCCCAGCACAATACACTAACATGATTTCATGCATTTAGAGGGGGGAAATTTCCTGGTTAAAAGGAAAAGTATGTGTATAACTTGTGGAAGACCTTCATTTAAACAGCTTTATAGTGAAATGTTTCATCTAAAAGTCTGGAACTTCTTTCTTGCTTGCTGCCATCTATATTCGCTGAGTGAAATTCACTGATGTTAATCATTGGGACCCAGTTTGTTCCAGGGTTCTGGGTCACTCACTCTATCCAACTGGCATCTTTAGTGAACAACACCAGATGCATGACATGACATAGCGCTCTGCTTCAGTACCTCTGGCTCCAGCGAGTACCAAGAGGGGGGTCAAGCTAAGTCTTGGCCTAATCCAGAATCTGGCAGAGCATGGTGTGGAGGAGAGGCCTGAGGCTGGGAAAAATAAGAGAACAAATCTGCAAGGCACAGAACTAAGCTTCTCCCAGTGTCATTTATGAGCCTCCCTAATAATTTTAAAAATTAACGTATCATCTGCAAATACCAAAAAATGTCAACTGAATTTAAAAAGTCATAGAAGTCCCTTGGTACTTGTGATGTTAAGCTAGAAAAATTTTCCTACCCAAATAAGTAAAAACCCAAATGAACAATTCTGAGGACTGCTTCAGGACTATGGCCCCTGATGTTTTGTAAAGATTTTCCATGTAGTTTTCAACAATGATCTAGAAGAAAGTTGCTTGGTAGGTATTACCCAAGTGTGAGTGTGCCCATGAACACAGCTTTCTCTAAGAATCTCACCTTTACTTTTTTTTTTTTTTAGATTTTTTTATGTATTCATACAGAACTGGGGGACAGGGATACAGGCCAGAGGTGCAGGGGCAGTGAGAGGATTCACGAGAGATAGAGTGGGGTGCAGGACAGGCCGACTGACGAAGTACACTGCTGAGAAGAGTCAGGAGAGGTCTGCCGTGCCAAGTGGGTCACCTCCAGGGTGGGCGGGGATTGAACTCATGCTGAAGTGGCTTTAGCTTCTTAATGCTGTGCTTTAACCCACTGCACCACCAGGGAGGGCCCCTCACCTTTATTCTTAATGATGAGGTCACAGCTCCTTGTCTGTCATGTGACCTCTCCCTTACTCTCCTTGATGCCTCAGGTCCCCAAACACAGAATAAATAGTCCCCATGCATTCCATTAATCTTTAAAATATATAATCTGTGATTTCTCCACATATGTTATTAAAGTGATGTTTTCCCTTTATTAACATATGCAATGCTGTTTTGATGACTTACTCAGCTGAGAGAAACCCACAGGAGTAGGGATTTTTTTCCCTGTGCCCCAACAAAATCAAGAGGGACCTTGTCAGCTAAGAGTTCTTTATAGTTACAAAAGCATTTAACTTTCAGGTGCAGACAATTTCCTAAAGTTAATAGCTGCCTCAAAGGTTGTATTATTTGACTCATTTGAAATAAAACATACATAATAAGAAATTTTAGTGGTGTTTTGACTCCAACTCTGAAGCTTTCAATAACAGTAGATTGCTGATAATATTATATAATTGGACACAAAGTTTCTAAGTGTCACTTGGTATTTATGCAGAATTGGAATCTGTGTCTGGATAAAGTGGTTTCTACTGTGAGCACTGTTTTATCTTATTTTTTAAAAAGATTCATTTATGTATGCATACAGAACTGGGGAAGAGGCCAGAGATGCAGAGGCAATGAGAGGATTCACCAGACACAGAGTGGGAGAGCAGAACAGGCAGATCAATGAAGTACACAGCTGAGGGGAGCAGTGGGCAAGACAGGAGAGGTCTGTTTCACCACATGGGTCACCTCTGGGGCCAGGGATCTAACTCACACTGAAGAGGCTGCGGGTAGCCTCAGTGCTGTGCCTTAACCCACTGCACAATCAGGGACGACCCTGCCAGCATTGTTTTAATCATATTAATTGTGATTTAATTAGAGGAAACAGAGTATTGTTTAAAAAAAGAGAAAAATATGTAAGAATATATCAATGTAATTTTTTTTTAAAAAAAGGCCTATTTTTCTTTAACTACCAATGAATATCTGAATCCTCAAATTCCACAGCTTGTGGATCTAGAGGATCCTGCTCTAAAATGTACAGTATGTGTATTTGTGCCCACCCCCCCTTCCACTTTCAGCAGAACTAGCCCCACATTTTTTGATCATTGTTTACTGCCCAAGTTACCCCATCTTTTTTAGTGGGGTTTTCTTGCTACTGAGGTGTTGATTCATTTTTAAGATAGTTCTCTGTCAGGTAACATTTAGAAACCCCAATTAGAATGCAAAGTTATAAATGTCATTCTAATGGGAGAAGCTGTGGACACCACTGAATGTTCTAGAAGCATGGTGATGTAGGCAGGCACTCAGACTGCACAGATCTTACCACTAATACCCACACACCTCCCACAGGGAATGTCATTTCATCGATCCTCATTGCTATCACTATCATTCTCACACATGAAAATCCTCAATATATGAATGTGGATGAGCTAGAGCAGAATCAACCCTGTTGCAAATACCAACTTTCTTCCCTAAAGTTCAACCTCCCCTAAAATGCAATTTTTGTAACTTTAATGACTTCTTCCTTTATGCAGTCCTTCCTCACAGATTCCCACTCTAAAATTTCAACTCTCATTATGCCAAACGCAAAAAGCACAAATACAGAGCTGTACATTTTTAGCTAATTTTCTAGCTATTTTTATCATTCAGATCTGACAGACGCAAATAAAAAAATTCAATTTCTGCCCCTGATGACATATGAGAAAAGGCAAAATATGGTGAAATGGTAGCTTTGTCAATGCTTAATGAATACTGCATAAAAGAAATGCCCTGATTTATTTTTTTCCTCAGAAATCAATAAGCACATTCTCCATTTTATATTAATCCACTCTGCATTAAGACCTAGAATTGCAGATTAAGGCTTTCAAGTCTCTGTACTCATTTCCCCACCTGCTCTATTTGCTGGTGTGCTTTTGTGGACATTGAGCAATTGTCTGTCATCCCTGCATTTCACTAGCTTCTGCAAATAAATTATTTGCTGACATGCTGATCTATTAAAATAGTAAGGTATGAAGAGAGCCACAGCTTGAGTCATAAAAAAGCTTGAGAAAATCCCACAAAGGGTGGTGAGCAAAGGAAAACTTAATTAGTTCAAGTGAAACTAGCTCAGACAAATATGCTAACGGACACTTCAGTGTCTGTTTCACCTACCCTCACCCTTGACTTTTGAGTCATATTAGTAACTGCAGATTGTCACTGCTCCTTCAGAGCAGGGTTGGTTTGGGTTTCAAGACAGGTAGGGAAGACAGCCCTGACTCAAGAAAGACCAGTTTCATGTCAAAGCAAACAGGACTCCTGTTGGAAAGCAGCAAAGAAGATGCAACCAGCATCTTGGTCCTAATCCTGATGTCTAAGTGTAGGTCTGGGGTCATCAGTACAACAAAAAGAGGAGTCAATCATATACTAAAGTTAACTCAGAGTGGAATAAAGACTTGAATAGAAGAAATGAAACTTCAAAATACATAGAGGGAAATACAGATAGTGAGTTTTTTGACACTGGCCATCATTATGTCTTTTTGGATTTATCTCCAACCATCAGAGAAACAAAAAAGAGTAAGAGCAAGTGGACTTACATCAAACTAAAAAGCTTCTGCACAGTAAAATAAACCATTCTCAGAATGAAAAGGCGAACAACTCAACAACAACAAAAAATCATAAAATCCAATAAGAAATGACCAAAGGCTCTAAGTAGGCATTCACCAAAGAAGATATACTGTTAACCAACAGACACATGAAAAGATTTCATTAGAGAAATGTCAATCACAACCACAATGGAATTTCACTGTGCACTAATTAGAATGGTTATTATCAAGAAGTCAAAAAATAGTAAGTGGAAAAAATAGATAAATAGTATGTGGCAATAGATAATAGTAAGTGGGGAAAAAAATAGATAAAGTGGAAAAAAGGAAACCTTCATGTGCTATTAGTAGAAAATAAATTGACACAGTCACTATGGACAAATCATGGAGGGTCCTCAGAAAATAAAAATCAGAATGATCATATGATCTAGTAACCTCACTTTTGGACTTTTACAGGAAGAATGACAAAACACTAATTCAAAAAGGTATGTGCTCCCTGATCTTTAGGGCAGCACTATTCACAACAACCAAAATATGGAAACAACCCAGTGGCTAATGACAAATGAGGGTCTTTCTGTTTCATTCTTAATCATAGTCAAGGAGAGAACATGGTGTTGATGTTCCTGGTAAGGAGAAATCAGTGACTGAATGTTCTTTCTTGGTAGTTGACAAGAAGTTGAGTCAAGCTGCTAACTTTTGATTTAGAAGTCCGAGAGCAGTTAACTAGAAAAGATGGAGTCTGGTTGGCTCAAAATAGACTCCATAAGCCAAAGGAAAAGGGTTTTTATATAGAAAATGAGGAAGAGAAGCAATACATGTATGCATGTATTTGATTGGCTAAAACTTACCCAGCTGTCTTATGTGGAAAGCCTGATTAGCCGTCAGTAATTAAGTTGTAATTAAGCTTCATTTTCCTGGATTCAGATGTGGTGACAATGACTTAGGTTTCATTGTGACGATATAGGCTATGTATTAAGCATCCTTGATCTAATGGTCTCCTTTTGAAGTTACCTAACAGAATAATGCTGACTTGGGGTTGTTGAAGAGATTCCTACTCATAATAGCATCTTGAAATTTTGTATTTGTTATTAAATAATACTAATAATACTAATTAATCAAGTTTACATGGAAGTACAAAGCCAATAGAAAATCACATTGTTTGTGAGTGTGGAATGCAGGTTTTTTTTTCATAGTAACCCTAAACGTGTATTTAGAGCACTCAAGACAAGAGAGCACTATTTCCCAAAAAAATCCTAAAAAAAGCTTTTTTTCAAAAGAATGCCTACTTTATGCTAACATAACATAACATATGCTAAAGGTCACTAATTAGCTTAATTTATCAAGATTTGACTGTGGCAAATTTTACCTACAATGTTTCATTTAAAATTAATCTCTGAAGAAGCTCAAGTCATTACTACACACACACACACATAATAAGGAATATTCTCTTTGTAGCTTCTTTCAGAATATGTAAATTGGGATGGCAATAACTGTGTCAGTACTCCCTGTGTAGAAGCAGATACCGTAGGGGAAAGGCCAGGTTGATGATAGATAGTCTGCCTTAGTCCAAAGCAACACGGTAACTCAGTGGCAAAAGGAGTGGGCATATAATAGAGAAAGAGAAGAAACAGTGACTGAATTTGCCCCCTTCTTATCCTTAAATACTGATGGCTTGTCATTATCACTAAATTAAGTTCCAAATTCCTTAGCAGACCAGTGTAGTACTCTAAGAATTATTGATTCCAGGGTTGTAGTGCAATGCATGATTCCCTAGATTCCAATTTTACAGAATTATTCAGATTCTCCAGGCTAATTCTTTGCTTTTCAGTCTTAGTACATTTGCCCAAATATCCTCCCCTCATCTTAAAGATGTCCTCATCCACAGCGTAGACCACTCTAGCTAAAAAGCTTTCTCAGATCGTATTTCATCCTGCAATTGAAATTTATCTTTCCTCACTCTTCCTGGATTAGCAATGCATTTGATACATATGTAAAAGCCTTTATCACATTCAGCCTAATGTGGCAATTAGCTGAGACTGTCTATCTCCTTTGTAAGGCTGTAATCTGAGAGGCCCATTTTAGTCATTTTGTATCTTCCAGCACATTTATTGCAATGCCTCTGATGT
>NW_004567131.1:21333188-21372557 GCF_000260355.1 Condylura cristata | reverse complement strand
AATATATATATATATAATATATTCATTCAAAGTCATCTATATGGACAGCATAACGTTAATATTATCTAAATGATAAATTTTTAATTGATGTGACATTTGCACTATAGCATTATATAAATTTCAGATGTGCATTATTGGGAATATACATATATATATATATATATGTATAGAGAGAGAGAGAGAGAGAGTACATTTGGTTCACTGCTAAGATCCAATTATATTCTCTATACCATTGTCCTCTCTGTCCTGATTTACTCTCCCATCTTCCCCCTTCCCTTCTGGTAAACCAAAAAGTAGTCCCATAGTCCAAAAGTTGTTTTGTTGTTTGTTTGTTTTCATTTATTTCACCTATTTGTTTTCTCTATATACTACATATAAGTGAAATCAAATGGTGTTTTTCTTTCTCTGCCAGATTTACTTCACTACCCATAATTGTCTCTAGGTTCAACCATATTATTGCAAATAGGAAGAGTTTTTTTTATAGCTAAATAGTATTCCATTGTGTATATATATTACATCTTCTTTATATATTTGTTGATGGGAACTTTTGTTGTTTCCAGTGAATGCTGCAATAAGCATGGAGGTGCATGTGTCTCTCCAAAGTAGTATTTTAGCATATTTAAGGCAAAAACCCACTGGTGGAGCAACTAGATCACACAGAATTTCTATTTTTAACTTTTTGAGAAATCTCCCCACTGTTTTCCATAATAGCATCCCCATTTTACATTCCTACCATAGTGTATAAGGTTTCCATTTTCTCCACATCCTCTCCCATACTTGTTTCTTATCTTTTGTATAAGAGCCATTCTCACAAGTAAAAAGTGATGATTCACTGTTAGATTTACATTTCTCTGATAATAAGAGATGATGAATAATTTTTCCTGTACATATTTGTTCAATGCTCTGTACAATTCCAAATCATTTCATACATTATCTTGTTTAACTTTCACAATGCCACACAATCAGGATTGTTATCATCCCCATTCTAACAAAGAATATACCAAGACACGGATATGTGTCCACAATTTGTCCAAAGTTAAAAGTGGTGGAGGCAGAATTCACACCCAGCAATGTGACTGGTCAGTGAAATACAGTTAAGCAAAGGAGCATATCACATATGCCATTAGAAGGCAACTTTGGGATTGGATGAAAGAAATGCACTTTCCACCATGCTGATATTTGGATACCCATGCTAAAGTACTCTGGGTATAATTATCTTGAAGTCAAGAATCTTAACCAATATGATCAACATACAAAAAATATTTGTAAAACATTCATAGAATATGAGATTTTCAAAATGTACCTTTCTGTGATTTTTAATGCACAAATCCCCATAAAAGCAACACATTTGGTAACCAGCCCAGCATTGAAGCCACAATAGAGTAAACTTAGTGAATTTAATCAAAGACATGTACCCAGCCATCAGGGCCCCTTTGGGAATGCTTGCTAAAAAAACCACATGTAGCTTTCATTGTCTGTCATCTGGGCCTAATGTGACCCTTGTTTTTTTTCTGCTTAATAATAACTCAAAGCAGGTTGCCCGTAGGAAAAATTTTTAAAGTCTAATTTTTTATAACTTCTATGCTAAGCAAATTTTTCAAATTTTCCCATTCTAATCAAAGCTGAATAAAATATTTATAAACTGCTGAGGTTGAAAAGTTTGTTATTTTTCTTTTTTTCAGCCAGAATGGAAAACACCAAGTATTGATATTGTGTATGTTCTCAGTAGTCACAACATGGACAGGTCTCCTGGACACCAGGAAATGTGCAGATCAGTTTAGTTTTCATAAACCCCATGAAACTAAACCCCATATAATAGTTGGGCAAACTTCTAAAGGTAAACACAGAAATGCATTGGAAACTGGCATGAGAAGTCCTTAATAGGCCGTCCCTGGTGGCACAGCGGGTTGAAGCACAGCACTAAGAAGCTAAAGCCACTTCAGTGCGAGTTCCATTCCCACCCCAGAGGTGACCTACATGGCACAGCAGACCTCTCCTGACCCGCCGCTGCTCCCCTCATCAGTGTACTTCCTCAGTGGGCCTGTTCTACTCCCTGCTCTGTCTCTGGTGAATCCTCTCACTGCCCCTGCACCTCCGGCATGTACCCCAGTTCTGTAAGCATAAACAAATACATCTTTAAAAAGAAAAGAAGTACTTAATAAAGAAGTAAATACGTCCTCAGTCCATCTTCAGTTAAACACGTACACACACTTTGCCGCAACGCCTTGTGCTGGCCTCCTCCCGGGACACACTCACACTGTAGTCTAAGTGAGTGCTCAACCGTCACTTCTCCCTTCTCTTTCTTCCTTATAGTCTCTTCCACTAAGTCAGTTCACAGTGTCCACATTTCCTAGCACAACCACATTTCCTAGATCTCTTGCCTTTCATGCACACCTCAAATAACATAACTGATTTAGAACTTTAAGATTTGCATTTTAACTGAAGGAAAGACACTACTCTGATCTCAATGGGACCTAAAACTTAAGCCCTGGAATTCTGCTGCCAGATGATAGGAAAAATGATCTGGAGGGAGCCAAGCACCTCATCCTTAGTGAAAACTCATGTAGATGAGCATCAAGTCTCTCATCTTAAGCCAGCTCTGCTTCCTACTTTTATTGAAACTTTAAGGTTCTTCATCCCCACATTCATCTTTATATATATTTACATCATTCTTCATTTTGTACTTTTTTCCATCTCAGTTGTAATCCCCGTGGACTTCCCACCACCACTTCACCCGTGTGCCATCGCCATGGTCCCGTGTGCTCTTCCCACCACTTTTCATCCTCTTCCTCTCTCCACCCCTGTACAATGTCTCTGATTTAAAATTGTTCATTGATTTTCATTTTTACTTTATTACAATTGCTTTTTTTTTTTTTCTGACTCCTTACACTCCTGGTATGAGTGAAACCATCTGGTATTTTTCTTTTTCTTTCTGCATTCTCTATGCTTCTGTCTGTGAGTTGGAAATGTGGTACAGCTTTAAAGAGATGTGGAAGGAAAAGAAAAGACCTAAGGCTAAAGCCTCACAATGCTGTGGTGAGTTCACACATGTAGACATTTAAATTAAATGTTTCAAACAAATCAATATTGTGAAATAGCTATAAAGTTCTATGCAGTGAAATCATTAAAGAAATCCCTCCACCACTTACTTCTTAGCTGTAAAAGTTGACTTTAGGCCCTCCCTGGTGGCACAACAGGTTAGGGTGCAGCACTGCAAGCTAGCCACATCTGCTTCAGTGTGAGTTCTATCCTGGGCCCCGGAGGTGACACACATGGCACGGCAGACCTCTCCTGCCTCACCCGCTGCTCCCCTCAGTAGTGTACTTAGTCGATCTGCCTGTTCTACTCCCCACTCTGTGTCTGGTGAATCCTCTCACCACTTCTGGCCTGTACCCCAGCTCTGTATGCATGAATAAATAAATCTTTTTTTTTTTTAAGTTGACTATAGTCTTCCAGGGCTTTTCACTGTTCTTCTTCCACCAAAATGATAGGTCTCTAGAGGGTGCATCTCCTTTCTCGAATTATATAACAATTTTGACGCTTCACTTTCAGCACTACTAGGTTCTAATTGCAGCCATTATGTAGGAGAATGGTGCTACTTGCTGACAAATGCTGAACTGCCACAGCAGGGTGTCCTGCCACCCCAAGGAGAGTGGTGTCATCCCACGAGTCACTCTGGCCACCTAGGACTCCGCTGAAGGCAACTGGCAGTCTCCTGGTTTCAGGGCACATGGTTTTTCCAGCCACTAATTTTCATCAAATAACACACTCTCACATTCGTCAAGCATTTTCTTTCACATAGAGATTCTTTCTAAAATAGTCCAGTTGATTCATTTGCAAGCCCCTGGCAAACATCACCATATAGTGTAGAGAGAACAACAGCACATTTTCTGGGAGGAAATTAGGAAATCAGAAAAGGCTGTGTTTTGACTAAAGTTTAAGAATAAGAATTTCCAAGGTCAGAGGGCAGCCATATACCATGATTTCATAGTGATGTGTTTTTACAAGGATTTGGAGTGAATCCTTTAATTAACATTTACACTGGAAATTAAACATCATCTTTACTACAGAAGTTATTCCAACTCTTTAAAGCTTAAGCATTAATGTTTCAACTCCCCCAATATGTTAATATGTCACAGATGATACTAAATAAGTAGGGTGGCGAGTAACACACTTGGCTTGCGTCAAGGATAATAAACTCACTCATGAGGGGAAACTTGAAAAAAATGGAAAATAATGCATTTGATGTTCATTTTACAGAACATGAACAATATTAAAGACAGAAGACAGATCAGAAAGGAAAATAATATTTTATTTTTCCTATTGAATTTGGAAATCTCTTTTCTGCAAAGTTTCTCAGACATAAGATGCTATTGTCAAGGTTAGGTGCTGGAACAGCTATCTGATTACAGAGATCCTGGTCTTATTTCAGTTCTTTTCATAACCGCAGACTCATCAATTTTGCCGTGCTCTCAGGCCACAGCATTCTCCACAACCTCCCCCACGGACTAGCGATTGTTTATCCTTCAGATTTAATTTAAATGTTACTCCGCATAGTGATAATCTCGGCAGCCAGGTTTCCTTCCCTCACACCCTTAGGTGTGACCCATCACTATGTTTCCCAAGTCTCCTTTAGAAAGCTCTTCACCTTTGTAAAGATTTTCAGGTTCGCTGTTCCATGGCCTGTATCATCCCTCAGGACCAAGATCAAGTCTTCTTTATGTTGCCAACACCTACTTCCTGTGAGGCCTGCCACATTTTATGCCCTTGACAGATATTTGCTGACTTAGTTGATTAACATACCAGTGAGTGAATTAAGTCATCTCGATACCCCTTTACACAATGAACATAAATCTGCTCTGGCTTTGATGCTCAGAAACGTGACCAAGGCCCTTCACTGTCCCTTCCCCCAGAATATTCTATGACTAGACACCCGGGTATATTGTGTGGACTAAAAGATAAAATTAAAACCAAGGACTCACCTTATGTGTTCTGCACCAATCATAAAGATGAAGAAGTTATTCACTACTAAAGCATGCGATTTGGGCCTCCCTGGTGGTGCAAGGGAATAAAGCACAGCGTTACAAAGCAAGCTGCAGCCACTGTAGAATGAGTTCAATCCCCGGCCAGGGAGGTGACCCACATGGTGTGGCAGAACCCTCCTGCCCACTGCACTCCTCAGTAGTGTACTTCTTCGATCTGCCTGTTCTGCTCCCCACGCTGCCTCTGGCAAATCCTCTCACATGTCCATACCTTTGGCCTATACCCCAGTTCTTGTTTGCATAAATAAATACATCTTTAAAAATAAAATGGGGCCCTCCCTGGTGGTGCAAATATTTAAAGCACAGCACTATGAAGCTCTCTTCAGCCACTGCAGCACGAGTTCAATCCATCCAGGGAGGTGACCCACATGGTGCAACAGACCTCTCCTGTCTCATCTGTTGCTCCCCTCAGCAGTGTATTCAGTAGATCTGCTTGTTTTACTCCCCAGTCTGTCTCTGGTGAAGCCTCTCACCCCCGGCATCTCTGTCCTGTACCCCAGCTCTTGTATGCATAACTAAATAATTTTTTAATAAAGTATAATTCTTCATTAAAGCACATAGCCATTTATGATTTTCTAAGAAAAAAAAACTGAAGCAGAAATTCAATAACTTTACCTGTATCTTAAAAGAAAAATGAATAAGCACCAAAAACTACTAAGCATACAGAAAGATCCCATGCAAATAAGCCTTCATCAAGGCTAAATGGAAAATGAGCAGCAGATGTGAGCCATGCCAGGTTCCCCACAAAGATTGCATCAAGGCTGCCCTAACCTGTGTACACAAGCCGTGTGAAGGAAAATCTGCTCCTGTGCGTGAAGTGAACATATACGGAAAGCCTGACCTACAAATTTGCTGGTACTATGATTCCATACAAATAGATGGGTCAGTATACTTCAAAATGTACTCCAACTAGCCTTCACTTTGTGACTGTTGCTGGACAGGCCAGCTAACCCACACTTAAACACAACAGCAATCTCAATGGTCTCAGCTGAGCTTATTTCTCCCTCTTGTTATAAGCCTTTTCGACCTTGCAGGTCTCATCACCTGCTGGCTTAAAGTTGAGCTAAAATATTGGGGGGGAAATGAATCCCAAAATAAAAGTTTACTTGCACTTACATTCCATTGGGCTAGAAATAGGCACACGGAGAAACTAAAGAGAGGAGAAATGAGGAGGAGGGTGTGTGGTTTGTAGGGAGTTTAACTGTCTCCCTCGCAATGTATTTTGATCTTTTCAAGCAATTTTGCTCTTTGACACACGATCTTGATGAAGCTAGAAGGATGATTTCCCTTTGATAATTGTTTGGAAGCCCATAACTTCGCATTTACATACTTTGACATCATGTTCCAGGATATACTTAAGATATTGTATTGTTTATTTATTTCTACATAACAAATTACCTCAAAATTTAGCAGCTTGAAACAACAAGCATTTTTTATCTCACCCTTTCTGTGGTTCAGCAATTGGACACAGCGCAGTTGTGTCATGGCGGAAGATCTTGGCGAGCCAGTTCTAACACTTGGCTGCGCTGAAGCCCTTACTGTGGCTTCACACCTGGCTGACTCATAAATTTCTCTCTTGCCACTTCCTGCTCAGCGTTCAATGGAGTTGAACCACCAAAGTCCTCGATGGTCATCGCCATCACCAAATCTAGGACTTCTGCCCTTGCTGACCCTCTACCTTCCTCCCACAAGTCTTTGCATCGCACTCTCGTTCACCTCATACATCCATGTTACAAGTTTTTAACACTCACAGAAAGACCTTGCCTGACCGACTTTCATTTCCCATTCCCTTACTCTGCTTTTCCTTAGAGCGCCTATCACTGACATTACAAGTGGATCTATTTATCTATTCGGCCCCCTAAAATGAAAGCTTCATTGAAAGCAGAAGGATTTTCTGTCTTACTCATGCTGCAGCCATAGCACCTAGGATAGCTGCTGGCATGTATATGTGCACCAGTGGTTTAGAAGGTCCCTTCAAGAAAGCAATTTTGTTTTTTAAAATTGCATCTATTTATGCATACAGAACTGGGGTACAAGCCAGAGGTGCAGGGGGTGACAGTATTCACCAGAGACCAGAACAGGCAGACTGACTGAAATACACTGCTGAGGGGAGCAGTGACTGAGACAAGAGCAGTCTGCCGTGCCATGTGGTTCACCTCCCTGGCCTCTGGCTGCAGATAGCTTCATAGTGCTGCGCTTTAACTCCTTCTATGCCCAGGAGGCCCAAGAAAGAAATTTTAGAAGAACTCATATCTAAGTGGAAACTCCAGAATGAGCTCTTATGTTTTGGTTTCTTTTTCTTTTTTCACTTACATGTTTTTATTTGGAAAGGTTTATATAAGTACAGTGAAACCAAATTTTAGATGTCACCACAGCTTAAATAACATCTCTTTCTTATAAAAGTAACTTCTTATAAAAGAAACATAGAAGTAATTTACATGATGAAAGATTTCAGAACTTCAGTGGCCTCAGCAGCTTCACATGACACTTTTTTTTTTTAAAGATTTATTTATTTATTCATATAGAACTTGGGTACAGGCCAGAGATGCGGAGGGTGAGAGGACTCACCAGAGATAGAGCGGGGAGCAGAACAGGCAGATCGATGAGGTACACTGCTGGGGGGAGCAGTGGGTGGGTCAGGAGAGGTCTGCCTCACCATGTGGACTTCTCCGGAGCAGGCGGGAATCGAACTCATGAGGAAGTGGTTTAAGCTTCTCAGTGCTGTACTTTAACCCGCTGTGCCACCAGGGAGGGCCCCGCATGACACCCTTTTAACTGTGATTTCAGTCTATTCACCCTATTTCACCCTATTTCAGTCTATTTCACCCTATTTCTGAAATAGGGTGATCCCCAGGGAAATTTCCCTGAACCACCAAGAAAGGGTGGAACTGGGCAGGGAGAGGGAGAAACTGAGAGGAGACTGAGAAGGGAGGAAGAAGGATGAAAAGCCAGAAGAGACCTGCAGGAGACACAGGGAGCAGAGAGACATGTGAGAAGCTGCATTTGCTTCTTGGTCCTGTTTGAAACGGATGTGGGTGAGAGACCTATGCGGAGATTAGCAATGGCAGCTTTTGTTTTGCTCTGTTCCTTTCAAACTTCCAAACTTATCTGAGTGTCTGACCCACCAGAAGTTACCTTAGACCTGTAGAAGGCTTTTGGGCCTCAGTGGCCCTGATTTGGGCCAATCCTGTTGGGCTGGGGTGGGATGGGTAACTTCTGGTTCTTGATTTGAAAGCCATTTTCTTTATGGCACACTAATCGCATTAAAGTTTCTTTCTATTAAAAGTCATAAATATTGGGCCCTCCCTGGTGGTGCAGCGGGTTAAAGCACAGCACTAAGAAGCTAAAGCCACTTCTGCATGAGTTCCATCCCTGCCCGGGAGGTGACTACATGGCGTGGCAGACCTCTCCTGACCTGCCCTCTGCTCCCCTCAGCAGTGTGCTTCATTGATCTGCTTGTTCTGCCACCCAATCTGTCTCTGGTGACTCCTCTCACCGCCCCTGCACCACTGACCTGTACCCCAATTCTGTATGCATGAATAAATAAATCTTAAAAGAAAGAAAGAAAGAATCCTTAATGTCCATAATTATGCTGTTGTCTCCATATTCTGGGAGAATGTAATCTCCAGCTGCAGCACTAACTGGTTGAATCTACTGTAAATCCACCATTTGCTGTAGAGCCAGATGCAACAGCTGGCATTGTTGCTTGTAATAATTTTCCTTCAGATTTTTCTGGAAGTGTAATGCTTCCTTTGGTTACAGCTTCAGCTGCACTTCTTTCAACTGATGCTCAAAGAGGGGAAGAAACTTTACAAATGCTGTCCTGCCATATATGGCTGCCACAGGTCACACTCAATTCTCCCACTGCTGCAGAAAGCTGGTTTTTCTCTACCTTTCTTATGTTTGTGTTTTTTCCCTAGCCCTGTAAAGTCTGTACTCAACAAAGTTCCATGCTGCATGCTGGTTTCAAAATAAGTAGCTGTGGTTGAGATGAAGGATTGAATGCCTGGTTTGGAAAAAAGTGGTGTTACTGAAACTTAAAATGTTTAATAAATATTTTTCCCAGTTAATAGCATCTACCTACACGTTGTGCTGGAAGAAAACATGTAGTGGAGAGAAGCCTGGCAAACCTTCTGAAAGGCAGAATGAAATTAGAAATGTGGAAAAGTTTAACCTCTGCTAGAATCAAAGTGGATCTGAAAAGACCGTTGAGGGAACTAGTGTAACCCTGCCAACTAAATGCCACCTTGTTGAATTCCTTTCAAGTAATAAACTTGAAGTCCCTCTGATATAGCCAGAACCTCCAGGAAAAGGTAAATCCCTGATGATACCCACTCCTCCTCTCCATTCTTTTTTTTTTTAAAAGATTGATTTATTTATTCATACAGAGGTGGGGTACAGGCCAGAGATGCAAAGGGTGAGAGAACTCTACCAGGAGCAGAGCAGGCAGACTGACAAAGTACACTGCTGAGGGGCTCAGAGGGTGAGTCAGGAGAGGTCTGCCGCGCCATGTGGATCTCCTCTGGGGCAGGCGGGAATCGAACTCATGTGGAAGTGGCTTAAGCTTCTTAGTGCAGTGCTTTAACCCGCTGCGCCACCAGGGAGGGCCCCCCTTTTTTTTTAAGACTTATTTATTTATGCATACAAGAATTGGGTTTAGACCAGAAGTGTAGGGAGTGGTGAGAGGATTCACCAGAGACAGAGATGTACTGAGATGCACTGCTGAGGGGTGCAGTGGGCAAGATTGGAGATGTCTGCTGTGCCATGTGGGTCATCTCCCTGGCCAGGGATCAAACTCATGCTGCAGTGGCTGTCGCTGGCCTGAGAGTATTGTCCTTAACCCCTAGCCACCAGGGAGGCCCTTCCTCCCCTCTCCAACCCTCTACTGAAACAGAAATGCTTATCAATCAGTGCTCTTTCTAAACACAGTTGGCCTCAGAATCATCAGCAAGTCTCTTAGAAGCCATAACTGTCAGCATGCCAGAAGATATTAATTTTCCGTTATTCCTTGTAATAGTCTTAGGTAAAATGATCAGAGACTGAAAAAGCACACATTACAGCTATGCTGCTTGAGACAAATAAAACACAGGATTCAGACCTCAACACAAGTTTAATGCTAAAATCCAAAATAAAAATTAATATTTATGACCTTATTTCCAAATTAGTGGACAAAGATGATCTTCATTTTAGGAAATATGAGGTTAAGACTTTTGTGGATAAAAGGTGATCCCTCTTCAAAAGAGACATTCTAATTTAACTCTCCAGTGTATCTCAGATATCTCAGATCAAAGCAAAGAATGTGAACTGTATTCAACTCCATTCAAATTCATACTTAATTATTGAGTGCCTGTTGTATGGAAAAATATATTATCTGGTAGGAATAAGTTATTAAGAGGTGGGAGAAACCTTGTAAATCCCCAATGGCAACTGTATTCAGAGATGATATTTATATCATCATAAACTCTTATAAATGGTGATTATTTAAGAGGCCTGATATAAGCCCCCCTATGGGATGGGATGAATCAAAATTCCTAATAACTGAGAATGACCTAAAGTTTATTTTCAAAATATGTCAGTAAGCAAAAATTCAATATAGAGGCAAATGTAACATTTTTAACCTACAAAAGAGAATGATTTTCAAGGACTCCAACAATATTCATTAAGAGGAAACAATAACTGTCAATTAACAACAAATCTTATCTATCCACTAAAGCTGGTCCAGTGGGATCTACATTATGGCAAGATAATTAGCAATTTATTCAAGATAATATGGTAACTTGAGAACATGGAAACATTTTGGATGTTTAAAAAAATTATTGTTCATCTCTTCCACTAGAGTACCTTGCCTCTCCTTCCTGTGACTTTGGATTGGTGAGGTGTTATGTGTACAAATGAAATTTTTAAACATACGTTGAATTTTTTTTTTTTTAACAAAAGTTAAGAACTTTCTTACAACAGGAAACCTTCAACTAAGAGGATCGGAGATTCAAAATGAAAGCCTATTCTGCCATCTAGAGGATACACACTAATAGCCTAGGAAATACTTTCCTCTTAATGACTCCTGAGCTTACAATAAAAAGCTACTCTATCAAAAGAGGGGGAGGGGTGAGAAAGACTAAATATTTTTCTCTATGATACATATCAAAGTTCACCATAGAGAAGCATGTTTTAACAAAAACAAATAGAATAGATAATGTATTAGGTTGAGATTTTACACCAAAAGCTCCTCCCCCACATTGTCTGACCTTCAAGACCTTGTTCACTTGTAAATGCAGAGGTGCAGCAGGCTGTAGTCTCTGAAGAGCAAGGTTCTAATCACCCTAAGGCATCAGCCTGGCTCTCTGACTGCCAAAGGTGTCATAGCTATTTTGGGCATCCAGGTGTGACCTCCCCAGACTCAGTCTGTCAATCTTAAATATTTCTGATTACTTTCCTACTTTACTCTCCCAAACGTCTCATCCCAGAATTCCCCAACCTTTCTGTTATAAACCTTTCCACATTCACCAGTGTTCTTCCCTTGTTATACACACAAAGAAGCTCTTTCAGCATTGTTTGTTAAATGTGAAATGGCAAAAAAAAAAAAAAGGAGGAGAAGGAAAAATCAATGAGAGGGAAAACTAAATCCTTCAGTTTATTCTGTGACTTGGATTTACTGACCAATTTCCCCAGGGTCAGGGCAGAGGGTCAGGGGAGACCAAAAGACACAAGAGGCCTCCCTGGTGGTGCAAGGGCTAAACCACAGTGCTATGAAGCTGTCTGCAGCCACTGCAGCATGAGTTCAATCCCCAGCCAGGGAGGTGACCCACATGGCTCAATAGCCCTCTCCTGTCTCCCTGATGCATTTTATTTCATCCTGTTCTGATCCCACTCTGCCTCTGGTGAATCCACACACACTCACACTCTCTGGCCTGTACTCAAATTCTTGTATGTGTATAAATAAAATAAAATCTCAAAAAAAAAAATAAAAAGAGAGAGAGAGAGAGACAAAAGGGGGAGTGAGCCTCCCTGGTGGTACAACAGGTTAGGATGCAGCTCTGCAAGCTGGGTGCTTCAGTGCAAGTTCTATCCCTGGCCCTGGAAGTGAGCCACACATGGCCTGACCCGCCTGCCGCTCCCCTCAGCAGTGTACTCTGTCCATCTGCCTTCTCTGCTCCCTGCTCTGTCTCTGGTAAATCTTCTCACCCACCACACTTCTGGCCTGTACCCCAGTTCTGTATGTATAAATAAATAAATCTTAAAAGAAAAGAAGACAAGAGCAGAAAGGCAAAGAGAAGAAAGAAGAAAAAGAAGAGGAAGAGTAGCATGAGAGGGTAAGAAAGAAGCTAAGGGGAAAAAGAAAACACTAGTTTCATTTGCTAACATTTATTGCTAGAACTCTGATAATTCTCAATGTAATGTTTCATTCTCACATTTTTTTTTTTTAAAGATTTATTTATTTGTACATTCAGAACTGGGGTACAGGCCAGAGGCTCAGGGGCGGTGAGAGGCTTCACCAGAGACAGAGTGGGGAACAGAACAGGCAGATCAACGAAGTACACTGCTGAGGGGAGCAGCGGGCGGGTCAGGAGAGGTCTGCCGCGCCATGTGGTCTCCTCCAGGGCAGGCGGGGATCGAACTCATACGGAAGTGGCTTTACCTTCTCATTGCAGTGCTTTAACCCGCTGCGCCACCAGGGAGGGCCTCATTCTCACATTTTAAGATTTTTCTGAATTATCTTATATAACATATACCCATGCTAAACAGTATTATAAATTGTAATGTGACATTTTATATTTATAAATACTGACTTTTCAGAATCCATTATAACATAATAAATATTTTTTTAAATTAGGAAACAGATGGCCATACCATAATAATCAAACTTCATACTGAAAGGACAATAAGATGATTTACTTCAGTTACTTCAGTTTTCAGTAGAAGAAACTGAGCTCAACCAATAATAAGTTCTCTGTTCCAGCTTACACATCATTTTGTGGTGTTTTCCCTTTAACCTACAGTGACTGACTCTTAAGTCCAAGTTTGTTTGTGTAATTTCACTAAGCCATTCAACAACCATTCAACGGGCCATACCTGGCCTGTAGAAGTTATTTTCAAATGAAATCCAAAAGGTGGTAGGTTTTATAGGAACGAAGCAGAAAGAAAGAGCTTTCCTGAGAGAGGTAACAACACAAGATATTCTCACTTGACTCTTGAAAGTCTATTAAGGCTGATCTCTTGTTCTGGCTGGTTAGAGACGATACTTTGCTCTCTGTTCAGCTGACACTACCAACATAGAACAGAGGGTGTCTGGGGAGGGGGCTGGCCATAAATTTCCTGCTCCTTCTCTCTTCATATGGCAATAAATCCTTGGAAATCCTTTTTCCTTCTTTCCCTTTCTGTGTCTGTTCTGATTTTGTCCTGCTTTTATAAGTGCCTGGGAGAGGACACAGACAGCTTGTCCATATTTTCCCAGTAACCACTTAAAAATAAAGTCTTAAGAGATGAGAAAGAGGAATCAACCACCTTCTTGGGGTAAGAAGCCAATATTAAAGGATGAAATCCTTTGAAGTCCAGAAATTCAAGTCATAGCTAGTTCGCTGAATTTTTTTTCCTCTGTCAACGCCACATTTAAAGACAGGGAAAAAAAGAAATCCACCACTTCTCTCCTCTGTGCTTTGGGTACAGATATTTGAGAGTCCAACTTGGTAAGAATTCTCTTTAGCTAGCTCTTTGCAGCCATTCAGAATCTCTTTTCATGGCAGTTTTCAAAAGCCAGGAATTTCCAGCCTACATTTACCCAGTTTACCTTCCTACATTCCTTCCCTTTACATTTCACTTTTATGTCAATACACTCTAAGTGTTTTTTAATTTTTCATGAAAATGCCTACAATTTGTCCACAGTTACATTTTGTGGTTAATAAATTTGAAATTACACACATCTTCAATTGATTCTTTACTATAGATCATGCTTTTAATTGTGAAAATGCTCTCCACTAAGAAATAATTCCATATGGATATTTATAATATACAATATATTTGTGTTTCTGCCTCCATTCAGAGGAACTTTACTTGACTTACATTTTTATGACTAAATTTGTCCAATAAATGACCTCTATTTTTAATTCTTTTGATTTTTCATCTGTTTTTGACAAATTCAAATAGTGCAAAGCTTGTGGATATCTCAATTGTGTTCTAGTTTAGGACAGAATTATCAATTTACCTAATTAAGTGTAGAATCTCTATTAGAAGTTTGTCCCTGCTCTTTGAGACTTCTGAGTATAGTTATAAAATTTCAAATCAAGTATTGTATACTACAAAGACTTGCTCAGTCTTCAATCTTCCTTTCAAGTGTATGTATACTTTTTGGTGTCATAGTTTGATCTGTCAGTTATCTATAGTTTAAAGTATCATCCATTTATTATCTTGCAATTCCCCTCAGCCAGGCATCTGGGTACTTCTTGACTGAGTTACCTGCTCCAAGTCCCACCAGGTTACAGAACTCTACCTAGGTGTCAGTCTCATCAGAGGGTCAATTAAGAAAATAGGCCCTTATTTCCAGAATGATGGTAGACTTCCTTTCCTTACATCATATGACTGAGAAGTTCACCTTTTTGCTGGCTATTCATAGGGGCTGAACTTAGCTTCAATAGGCCACCCATAATTCCTGGTGAGGTGACCCTCTCCACAGAGCCATTCACAGCTCTGTGAAGTTTACTTCAAAGCCAGTAAGGGAGGCTTCCTAGTGTGTGTTAGTGTCAGAGTATAAACGAAATCATATTGTACCCCTCTGAGTTCTAGGCTGGCAAATAAGCATGCCTCAGGCAGATTGATAGGAGAAAAGGTCCAAACTAAGTTTAATAATAATGTGAATACCATTTCTATACATGGGAGAAATCCAACATGACAGTAACTGACTCATGGCTCTAGAGGTCAACTAAATAGCTAAACTAAGACCGAAAGATGGGGGTTGGGAGGGGTATGGAGTGTGAAAAGTTAGATCATAAAAACAGAAAGGACAAAAACAGTTTATTGAATGAAAAAAGGGGAAAGGGCTGCTCAGGGAGCAGTCCTAGTCTGCATTCCATCACTCCCATTTGTTAGGAATAGATAAGGCTTCTACTTACTCCCAGGGAGTTCCTAGTCATGCTACTTGTTGGGTAAAGTTTGTGTCTCATCACTATCACCACTAGCTTGCAGAAAGAAAGCTTCAGCCTAGACGTTGCCACTTTCCAGGCTCTCCTGTTACAATTGCCCCCTCTAACTCTCTTGTGACTCCTGCAAGTATCTCAATCACATTAGGCTGAGAAATCTTCCCCCAAAATCCTTTCCCAGAGTTTCTAATCCCTGGTAAAATGGGCTTTACCAGTTTCTTGTACTATTTCTCACCCACCACAGAACCTGGCCCTTCTCTAGACCTGTCTTGCAGAAGTAATGTCTCTCTGTTGTTGAAGTAAGGGTTTATCAGTCAACATCTGCAACTTATTTTTGCAAAGTAAAGAAAAATTGGATTTCTAAGACCATGGTTCTCCAACTTTAACTTGCGTCACGTTAACCAGGAGAGCTTGCTGAATGTTGAGATCCATTATTTTAAGGATCTCTGTGAAGAAAGCAAAAGGTGATCTTGTAAACAGTTTTGCATGGAATTCAAGGATAGGAAATTTCAGCCTACTTGTCAAATTCCCCCAAAGTGGAAGCACAATGAGTTATTAAATTGGGACTTCACGAAGCATCAAGCTTTCACTGAGTAGAGACTATCAGAGGCACACACTGTGACAGAAGACTGACATTGATTGATTGAATGGTTTTAATTGTGTATTTGTAGGGTTTTAATAAAAGGATATGTTTCTTAAATCTGAAATACATACATATATACACACACACACACATATATATATATATATGTTTATTTATTTATCTTTTGGTTTTTGTTTATTGTAGCATGTTCACATTACATAGCACCAAAGTAGCATATTAGAGCTAAGACTAGGGAAAATGACCATCATAAGCAAAAGAATGTAACTAGACCACTACCTCACATCTTGCACAAAAATTAACTCAAAATGGATCAAAGAACTGAACATAAGCCCTGATACCATGGTACATAGAAGAAAATATATTAAAACACTACAAGACATACATCTCAGTAACACCTCTAAAGACTCACTCCCAAAGCAAAGCATATTAGCTTTTCTTCACCTTTATTCCTTTCTACCCTTTTGTCTGCATCCTTGGGGTGTCTTAAGTCCTCCCTCCCTCCAATTCTTCTTCCCCCACCAGCCTGAGCCCTTTGTCCTATGGCCCACTGACTCATTACCTAAGTATGTTCCTCACTGATTCTCTTAAACTCTTGCCTTTTCCTCCCTTTGTGCTTCTCATGTGCAGCAAAAGTTCTCGTGTTTCACCTTCACGGGTATATACTCAGATTGTTCCTCTTACTTCAAAAGCAGTATTCAATTTCTCCCATAAGCAAAATGCAACAAAATTTGTCTCTTGGTGAAAGATAATACTAAGGAAATTACAATAGAAAAAGCAGAGGCTTATCTACAGAGAATCCTTTGAGGTCAGTGGAAGTTAGAACTCCTTGGTATTAACATCCTTTGCTACTGAGGATTTTACCATTGGGTAAAATTTTATCAGTTCTGAATTGTTTTGTTTTCCCTTATTAGCTCAAATCTGAGCAGTCTCTAAGCCACAGGCTCCAGGAGATAAAGGTCAGGATGAATGGGAGGTCAAATTTTTCCCTTGTCAGATTTCTTCTTATCTTAACAAGGCACAACCTCAGCACTGGGAATTCCTGAGAATTCTTTGAGGGAAGATCAGCTATAACCCTTAGGGCATCTGGGAAGCTGTTGAAGGTGGAAGACAGTCTTCAATACTGTTGAGTCAGGGGGCTAGCTACAACCAGCTGAAACTGCCTTTTCCAGGGAGGAATACTGAATAGACAACAAGGACTTGAGAAGAGCTGGGTGCCTATGCTCTCCTTATTCAATTACACACTTGATTCCTTTTATGAAAGTTACAAATTCACCAAAAAGCCCACTGTAATCACAAGGTCGCTGTCCAGTGTTTGAACTCTGCGTCAGTCAAGTTATTATACGAGTTTTGGGGGCTCTGCTACTCACCACTCAGACCAGAACTCGAGATAGGAGTTGGAGGGAAATCAAATATAACCTGGTGCCAGCAAACTTAAGGAATGGCAGTCTGGAAATAGGCTTATTTCCCAAACAGGGAAGAGGCAGGGACTTACATGGGGAAGTAGGAAGAAGCTAAATTAGGGTCTGCATCAGGATTTCAGAGAAATAAACGAGGTGCTGGGTAGTCCATGTAACAATGTCCCAACGTCTCACTGGCACCAGTAGGTTCAAGCTTGCGCCAGCAAGCTCGGAAAGAGCTGGCTTGGAAAATAAACGAATCGCGTTTGAAAAAGGGGCTCCCCAAAGGGGGTTATAAGCAGAGGCTGCTGGGGAAGGTTTCAGTCAGTTAAGAGGCTTGACTGCTTGAAGATTCTCGGGGAGACCTCAGCTTAGAGAGGTGAGTTAGGCTTCAGGAAACATTGCCTCTGTAGCAACCCTCGCGACTCTGCACAGCTGCCACAAGTTAGTGGGGTCCTGGCTCACCACATACCATTGTTCCACCAGTTCCAGGCTCCCGTTGGAGCGAGTGTCTTGCAAGAGCAGCTTTCGGGTTGGACTATTTGACACAGTTTTTTCCCCAGTTTGTCCTTTTTCCCAGTTTGTCCTTTACTAATCCTATTGTTCTGAACCCCAAGATTGAGCCTTACTTTGCAATTGTGAGCTCCCAATGAAAGCTTCCACACTGAGCAGATCCCCAAACTCTGCTCTTTCAAAATTTGTACCTTGGTACTGCTGGGAAGGAGGAGACAGATACTTCAGAGACGAGTGGGCGAGACACATGGGGAAGCTAACAATGGTGGACAAAATCTCAAATTTTGATTTTGCTCCTTTATTCCCAGACTTGCCTGGCCTCTTTTGCCCCTTCTTCCGATTCCCTATCAGAAGATGCTTTGATGGCTTCAGCAAGGCAGGTTTAGGCCAACCCCAATCAGCTGGGCATTTTCCTGCCACAGAATGGGTAATCTCGGAGCTTTTAAAAGAATATTCTGTCTTTTCTCCTCTCTATGCACCAATTCTATTAAAGGTTTTTCACACTGAGAGTCTGCGTCCACTGTTCTTATGCAGCCCGCTAACAGTATGAAATTTTGTTTTTCAGGTTACTCAGTTTTTCAATGTGGGTGAGCTCCTCCTATCTGTGGAGGCAAGCATGCTTAAGGCTCAGATCAAGGTCAGTCACATCTGACCATGCTCAGGTTGGACCATTTTGGTTGGTAACTTTCAAGCTCTATTTGTAAAATCAAGACTCAAAGAGAAGTGAGATAATGTCTTTTGTGCTCTAGGATTTGAGAATAATATAGCTGTTTAATCTCAATTTCAGCAAGAAAAAGACAATTGTCTGGTTTCTCTTCAGTGTTCCTCGGTGTCTGGTTCCAGACTAGTCCACTTGACTCTGAACTTGAGGCTCATGAACACCTGTAATTCCCTGTTACCTTAGGTGGGATTCTATCACATGCAACAAAGACTATTCCAACAGATTTCATCTTTAAAAAGAAAACACTGGGTTCACTTCTTATTGAAAAAGTAATTATTTATTATGACAAAAATAAAACTGTTGACTGAAAACAAATAGGTGTTACACTGTATTGCACCATGATTGCAAAAGAGCCAAAACCTGTCTAAAAGATGAACATTCCAGAGCAAACAGCATCCTGTTAACTTGGGTAAGTAGGCATGCAAACAACTCATTATAACATAATTGCAGAAATAAAAAAATTACAAGAACCAGCAACATAAACTTAATGTATAATATATAAAAGCACTGTGACAGTATAATGAAGCTATTAAAAAATTTAAACCATGTTTTTGAAACAATCCCACCACTAGAAAACATTCTCAACCATTTCAAGAAGTGATGTGAATACATTAAGTAATTTGTTTACTTTTAAATTTTCATTATTGATGCTTATGTATTGGATCAACAGCACACATTGCAGTTGCTTGGTTGAGATTAGCAGCAGTTTGTGGCACAAAGGGTAAGTTTTCCCCTCTGTGTAATACCAGGGACCTTACAGAGGCTGAATTACAGTTTTGGCCTTATTTACACCATCTTCTAGTTGACTAAACTGTTTAGCTAAGGCATTGTTACAGTTTTTGTACAAAGTCTGAAGTTTGTATTTAAACTTTAAGATATAAACATAAATGCAAATATAGACATGAAGTAGTTTTACATTCTGAAAACATACTATGTAGGGCCTGCTGTTTCCTCTTAAATGCTCTAAAGCACCAATTAATGTTAAGATGGCAATGTGTAATTATAATCATTATATTCTGATTAGAATCCATGCAAGAGCAAGGCTGTAACTGCTTTTAATTTTAAGTTTTTTAAGACCATGCTCTGTGCAGTAGATGAGTAAAATAAAATTCATTACTACATAATTGAAGAAAATCATAACCGTCATTTTCACCTTTAAAGAGACAGCAACTAAACATTTAAAAACCGAAATGAAAAGTTTTCATAACTATACTGAACAGTTTACTCCAAGAGAACAAAATAAGGGCTGTAAAGTCCCTTCATTTCCTGAGGGAAAAATCTAAGATTAAAATGATGATACTTTTTAGTAATAGGGCCAAAATATGTAAGTAAATATTACAAAACCAAGATCAACTGATAGTCATTTGCTATCTTATCAACAACAATGGAAATATATTCACAGTATGACATAGTTAAAGTTTAGGATTTTTACTTTCCTTATTTGATGTTAATGCAATTACTGACTGTGCTTTAATGAAGACAATTTGTGGCTCTGCTACATGACGTTAGCCCTGCTGGTGGTAAACAATAATAAAACTAAACAAAATCTCCACAGAATGCTATCCCTTAGCTGTGATTTTTGCATATTTCAAATTCAGTTTGGGTGATGGGGGTTTTTATGGGGTGGTACCACATCCCACAAACTTGAGTAAAGCACCTTATGGGCTGAAAATGAGGTAATTTTTCAATTAAAATTGTATAAGTTTATGCAAAAGAACATTCCCATTCTTCAAGAATGGATTTTTATTCAAAAAACATGCACAGTACATTTCACTACATCTTCATTTTTAGGAGAAAATGTAGACACTAGTGATTTTTAAAAAATGCAAAAGATGTCTGTGACTACATTTCTAACTTCTGAAAACCTGCTTAGTCTTTAGTCCTTTGGCCACATTAAAATAGGCCATCCAGGTCTACTATAAAAAACTGGTTTTAGGTAATTTTTTTTCTATCACTTATTATCCTGTTGAAGACTGTTCTACCCCATGTTTATCTTCAAGTATTCTAGGATTTATTTCTACGTATACCTCAAAACCTTCAAATTCACATTTCCCCAAACCATTTACAAGTAAAGTTGATTTGAATTCTGTCGAACACCTATTTTTCCTACTTCAAATTTAAAGGAGTAGTTGAAAATATATTTTTGATGGTTTCTACTTAGCTTTGGCCACCTAGAACTCTTAAAAAATACTTTTTGGGAACCTGACTTTTAGATTTCAGTGCTCATGATAATGCTGAATAAAGATAAAATTTTTTTAAAAACTAATCTTAAATATAAATTACTTTCAGGTTTATACAGATATTTGTAAAATATTGACTTCCTAACTGTATTTTATCCTTTCAATACTAAAAAGGTAAACAACTGGAATTTGGGGTGGCATTGAAAGCAAATTCTAAACAAACTATCATCTAATTAGCAAAAGCCAGGGAAATAAGCAAGGTATTCTCTAGGAGACAGTATTTACAACACACAATGGAGTTTTATGAGCAGCTTAATATAATTTTCTTATTAATATGGCTTATTTTCTCATTTGCATTGTCATTAGCTATTAGCTTAGTTTACACTAAACAGCAATAACTAAATGATACCTCCTTGTATTGATTTCATGTGTTAAGTGAAATGATAGTGGAGACGGGACTCTTAAAATAAAAACAGTGAATTTAATTTTGTATTATATGTCTTTTCTTAGTATTTTTGTTTTTCAATTTTAATAAGTGTACATAAGGAGTCAAGATTTTAAAACCCCAAAACATGCTAAACTCTAGCTTACTGAAATTCCTCAATATGGCAAAAACAATAGAAGGTCATGTACAGTAACTGCCTAGGATAACTGGATAAACACTGGCCAAGTAAAGATTCAAAGACACTTCTTTAGCTAGCACAATATTCTACTAGATACAAGATGCCACACTGCATTGAAGTGACTGTATCTTGACAATACATAAACTATTGTCTAGAACAGAAATGGATTCAAAGCCATAGATTAGATTCATAGAATTAGTCCTTGAAGTTAAATATCAAAGGGATTTATACATTTGTAGGTAATACCAGCGCATTTTTTCCTACTGATAAGGTTTTTAGTTATGCAGTAAGAGTACGAGTTAGAAACAATTCAGCTTATAATGGATTCTAAGATACTACACCAAAAAGATTTTTGAAAAAAGTAAAGCTCTTGTTTTCTTTAAAATTTCATTTGGTTTGTTACTCTCCATACTCTTTAGAGAATATTGTTTATAATGCTGCCTATATAATCCAAACTCATTGTTTCCATAGGAAAATAATTACTTTCTTTTTGCTATAATGAAATTTATGCTTAACCAAAAATGGCTATGAATATAAAGCTGGTATGTAATAAAACATTATTTTTAACAATGAAATTAGAACTTACTATCTTTCCTCTAATGAATAGATAATAAAATCACATCTTTAAGCATACTAACATAGAACTTAAAAGCAAAAATCATGTCAATAGTTTTTCAATAGATTATATATAATTTCAAATTTTAAGAAATTAAATTACACTAATAATACAAAATATGCAGTATGTTATCATATAAAAGAACCTGTTAATTCTATAATTTCTTGATTGGGTTTCAATAAGAGTAATGGGTTTAAATATAAAGAATTCTATGTTTGAAATTAAGAAAAATGCCTTACTGAACTTTCCAAGGGTAGCAGTTACATTACAGTTGTAATATATTGAAAAAATTGCCAAAATTTAATTTCTTTAACCTCAAATTACACAGTAAATGTAAAATAATAAACCCAGAAGTAATGTGGGTGGGTCCATTGTTTTTCACTAATTAATAGAAACTGCTAGGCAATAAAGGGGTTGAAGGATAGTGAAACTTGAAGTATTTAAATGTTAATCATCTGCTAATATGATTCTAAAGAACAGGCACAGTACAAAATCAAAAACTTATTTCAAAACATGAATAAAGGCACTAATCACAAGTTTACATTTTTCATCAGGTGATATTTTACAGTTAGTTGGCTGATTTACAATGAGTTTCAGAATCAGTGCTTTAGTAGTAGATCAAAAGCATTCTCTTGGAGTAAAGGATAATCAGTTTTCATATTATAGTAACAGGAAATACCCAAAGAGAACCTGTAAAATACTTTTAAAAAGTCCTACATGAACTTTCTAATTAAACTTTTCCCAATTGTTGGTACAAACTCCATGTAGATGCCAATTTCATCTTCAAAATACAACCAATATAAATGATTTCTAACCCCAAATTAAGATTTTTTTTAAAAAGTTTATAAAATAAAAGTTACTTTAAAAATTAAATACCAAACTTGATTCTATACTAATAGTTTGACAAATACAATTAACGATTAAAAACACTTTCGATATAATGCTGATGTGGTATTATGAAAAATAACTATTTATTTGATAGAAGAAAATTGAGCCAGCCGATCTTAAGATATAAGAAGATAAACTTCATAATAAGAATGAATAGAGGAGTAATTAAACATGCTTTTCCCCCAGAACACAGTTAAGAGAACTATGTTTTGTATTTATGGCTAAACTATATAATCAAGACAGAAATTTCAGCAAAGTGTGCTTTAGGTAAAATGGTATTTTCCAAATTCCTCCTAACTTCAGTCACCAAATACACACTACAGAACATTCATATTCATTCATATCTACTTTTCTTTCATGTTCTTGATTATGGAATCTATGAAAAAGAAAAAAATATACCCTTTTCCTGGTGCAGAACCACTAAGATAAAGGTTCAGAACGAAGTTAATAAAAAACTAGTTCTCAAGGTCAGAAAGTTTCCTCTGGCCTTTTTTTCCCCCCAATTTTAGGCTGTGCTACCACTAAACAGAAATCAGAAAAATGTTACCACATTCAACTAAATTAATTAGACTACATAAATCAAATATACCTGAAAACTAAGCAAAATTCAAAACACAATAAAAATATCATAAATACCAATTTTTAACAGGTATTATGATACTCTCCTGAATACTTTATTCTACTTTTGACCCAAAGGAAAAAAAATACTGTAAAAATGAAGTACTACTTTCTAAGTATGCGTCTTATCCCTTTCGTTATAATAAATATCACACACTTGAAGTAAAGAGGATCAAAACTGTAATACCTCCTTCCCTCTTAAGGTATTTACTATTTATTGTTTCAACTGCCTTGAAAACTTTTTAATGCTATCCAATAAATAAATTTTTGATGGAGTATGAGCTTTTTTCTTTCTTTAAAATTTATAAATTGTTACTATTTAATTGAGTCTTACAGTAATATTCTAAAAAATAAATTCAGTTTCCTATAATTCAGCAAAAGATTTAGCATGAGACACAAATATAATGATGGCAATTGTTATCAAGCCTATTACACTAAAACCTTAAGAAGACTTAAAGGAAGTCCTGGTTTTTAAGTAATACACTGCTGGTGGTAGAAATGTATTATGGACACAATTTCAAATTTTAAGGAATGACCTGTTTATGCTTTACCTACTGCCCAAAGCATATGTAATGTCCCCCACAAAAAGGAATATTTGTTTTTTGCTGAAAATAGTTGTTAACAATCAATAGTAAAATATATACCAGTGTCTTGTTTTAAATTTAGTGCTGGTATATTTTAATAATGCTTGATAGCTTCACAAAACATTATGACATTCTTAAAATCATACTTATCTAAAATATTCACCATAAAAGCTGAGCTTTCAAATACTTCACTTTGATTAGTTTTTAGCCAAAAATACTCTCAAATTATAGGCCGAAAAGTGAATTTAATTTCTTTACATAAACAGCCTACTTAAATTCCATGCAAGCACTAATGTAAAATTATTTCATAACTTTTAATATGTGGAGGAAGTTAACTCACTTAAAGGCAGTTCTCATGATATTTAATCTTCTAGGCCGATTTTTTTTTTTTTCCTAGAAGTGGTTTAGAGAGTAAGCAAATCTACACTGGGTAAATTCACCGACAATACCTGATGATTTCCACTATACTCAGTCAAAACAGGCAATTCATTATCTGGTGTGAACAGGGGGTGATCAAGAAATAAAATACACTGGTCTTTAAAGTTATTACAATACTTCAGAAAACATTAAACATATGACAGACATTTCTTACAAGGCAGTCACTGAATAATTAGAATAAGCAGTCAGAAGAATTCTGTTACTGAAAACATAGTTATACATTATGTTCATCCAACTGAAGATTAGTGCCTTAAAAAAAAGTTAAGAAAAAATCTTTTGTGTTCCAGTTCAGCTGCACTTGATTCAAGTGTTGCTCATAGAGGTTTGTGTTGTTATAAATTAAGCATGCTGCTGCCTTAGCAGCCCAAGGTCTAGGAAAAAATGTTCATGTCACAGAATAAATAGAGTAGTCTCTTTCGAGCAAAAAAGTTATCTCACACCAATCCGGGAGGTCATCCACTCTAGACCTTGGCATAACCTGAAATACAAAACAGAAATATTTATAAAATGAAAAACTTTATACTTATAAATCAAAAGCATACTTAATTTAGTTATGCATACATGAACTGCAGTGTAGGCCAGAGGTGTGGGGAGGGAGGGTGAGAGGATCCATCAGAGACAGAGGGGGAGCAAAACAAACAGAAATATTGAGATACACTGCTATGGGGAGCAGCGGGTGAAACAGGAGAGGTCTTCTACGCCATGTATATGTTAGCTCCCTGACCTGGGATTGAACTCATACTTGTGGCTGGAGACAGCTTGATAGCACACTGGGTCTTTAAGTCCTGTACCACTAGGGCTTACTTATTAAGTCTTAACTAGTATTACAATAATTACTTATACATTTAAGTGACAATATTCAGTTAATAGTATACTATGTGGACTTTCTAAGTGGAAGATTAAGAACTAAAATGATTTTACTCAGATGAGTGATGTAGAGAATTGTTTTCAGTTTCATCTTCAGAGTTTGGTGGTTTTGCCATACAGTCTACAAATAACCTTCCCTTATAAATGATTAACTGAAAGCACTGTAAGAAAAGATAATTAGAACTTCACTTTGTTCTCCTAAATTCTAAAGAATGAAAAGCTTACGGCCAGTCTTAAAAGTATAAAGAAAAAAGTCTACATATAGCTATTACATAAGCTATTTCTAATATGAGAAAAACTAAGAAACTTTGATTAAGATTTGAGGAGACCATCTTGGAAATAAACAGGGTGACATGCGTATAACAAATAGGGTTCTCACTGGTCTATTACACCAAACTCAAGTTCTTAGGAAAGAAAGAATACAGTAAACTGGCCTTTGTTTCAAATATTTTTGTGTGTGTGCATATAATTATGACTCTTAAAAGGACTCCTGATAATAAAGAAATATACTATCGTGGAAAACTGGGCACTTTGGCTTAAGTAAGCTCTTATAGAAAATGGGAAATTTCTTGGAAGTATTCTCTTTAATTCAGTCAATATTACAGTTCCCCTCATGAGTATACAAAAGCACCAGAATGAGCAACTAAAATTTTGGATTGTGAAAGAATGCAGAAGTTTGTTATGCCTTATTTGGGTAAATCATTCCCTTTATAAGGAAATTTATAAAAAAATTGTAATTTTGTTAAACTGCAATTTAATAGTAATGACTAAAATTATTTCAACTTTGTAAGTCTGAGACACATTATAAAAACAATTTTTAAGAAAAAAAGGGAGGACCCTCACTGGTGGCACAATGGGTTAAAGCATGGTACTATCAAGTTCTCTGCAGCCACTGAAGCACAAGTTCAATCCTTGGCCAGGGAGGTGAACCACATGCCGTGGCAGACCTCTCCTGACCTGCCCACTACTCCCCTCAGCAGTGTATTTCAGTGTATCTTCCTGTTCTGCTCCCCACCGTCTCTGGTGAAATATCTCACCCCCAGCAACTCTGGCCTATACCCCTGTTCTTGTATGGGTAAATAAATAAATCTTAAAAAAAGGGGGTTGGGGGGAAGTAGGATCAAAGAAGAAAACAAGTTGACCTAAAAAAGAAGAAACCATAAAATCATACCTTTCTTCATTAGCACTTACCCTTCTCCTGTTAAAGCACAGCAGGACTGAATGTGCCATGGATGATCCTTAATTGAACTAAGGGTGAGGTATTTAGAGATTTCAGCTGCTGTCATACACCCTTTCATATCCTGTTTATTTGCAAAAATAAGGACTGCAGCCTTCCGTAAATCCTGCAATCAATATGAAATATTCCTAATAAGTATAATATTATAATTCAAATGAAACAGGAGGGTAAGCTATGCCCTTCTGGACAGTTATAATGAAATTCCTTTACTTTAAAACAGTTAAATACAAATAACTAAAAACTTCATTGAAGTATAAATTATCTCTAAGAACCATGATTTTATGATTTACTCTAACAAAGTTTAACTAACATAAACTAGTTGTTTTTCTATTGTTGGACCAAGGATCAAGCTAAAAATAAAATAAACCTGAATTTAAGTACAGATTTAAAACCATGTAAATAATATTCTATTAGGCAAGTGTGGTAATATGTAGCCAAAATCTACAATTTCTCCAAAATTTAAAGGAGACTACTGAGGGTGAAGGCTGGGCAATAATTATTACTTATCAATCTTTATATAACCTAAGCTCACTGATTAATGTTCACTGCAGCCATTGTTTAAACTATCAGAATATTAGAAATAACCATAACGCTCACCAACAGGAACATAAACCAAGTGTGGCTGATTTAATTTCAAGAACTACATGTAGTTCTGCAAAGGAATGAACTCAAGGTATACTTACTAACATGGCTAGAATGTATGACGACCACCACATAAAATTTTATGAACATGGAATACAATATAATTAATGGGTTTAAAAGTGCAGTAAAAGTGTCCATAGAAATAATTACTACTACTTTTGGACAGTGGAAATACTTTCAGATTTTTGAAGAAAGAATGGAAGGAAATGTGCTTAGAAAGGTCTCATATTTCATATCTATTTTGAATGCTAGGTGCATGAATGTGTTCTACTGACTTTGTTATGTGAACTATGTAGAATTAAGTGATCTCAAATTATTCACTAAATAATTTTCAGTTATTATAAAGGCTGGGGTGGGGAGAGTGTATTTTTCTCTTTCTTACCTTAATTTATCCAGCGTACTAAGGCATGAGTATTGTTAACTTTAAACTTTGAAAAATCTTTTTATTAACAGTAGTCTACAAATTAGTGTTGGGTCCAAGTTTGAAAAAGAACAGAAAATTTTTACTTCAAGACTTTTATCAATATATAACTTTGTTAAACATGAAATAACCAACATGGCATTGGTAAGAAAATTAAAACCAGTACATAAATAACTCTATCGTTCATGTTTGCTTTCAAAATTTACCTCATGAGCCAACATTCTGTATAGTTCTTCTTTCGTAATAGCTAGTCGTTCCCTGTCAATGCTATCAACAACAAGAATGATGAACTAGAAGACAATTAAAAAGAAAGAAAATTGAATGGGGTGTTGCAGTTCTCTGTAAACTTCTCTCAAATGACAGTAGTACTTTCTTTAAATGGAATCATCATTATTATAAAATGGTCTACTGTTTTCTCATCATAAAATGTTTATGTCACATGAAATCAAATCAAGCCATTAAATCCAAATGTTAATAAGAAAATAATTCTTCAACAAATAAAAAACCATGTACAAGTTTATTATTTTTTTTAAAAAAGTGACATTTGAATACATAATACTTTGTAACTAAGATTTATTTTAAAATGCAGGTTATTCTTGAAAATCATAATAAAACTTAAAAGTCCTCTGTAGTCATTAAGTAATCAGTATTTTATTTTTAAAAGTCTCTTGCCTATTAGAAAGCCACAAATGAACTAGAATGAAAGAAAAGGAAATGCACATTTAAACAAGTAATAATGAAAAAACATTTTTATATGGCATTATCAATAATAAAAGCTCACAAAAAAATGTGCTATTAACCTAGGTGTTAATAATATGCTAGAAAAGATGCAGGTGAAATTAAAGAGAAGAAAGGAAAAGCTGTTTTGAAAAACAGTAGATCTCCCCAAAAATGGCCGGAGAAGATGCAGAGAAAGAGAAATCTTAATGGCAATTCTGACGCAATTAGGAATAGCCATTCTGGAAAGCAATCTGGATTTATCTTAAAAAACTAAACATGGAAATGCTTTATGACACAATAATCACAATTTTGGGATCTATCATCAAACTATCAACTCAAAAAATTCTAAGCTCTATAATGTTCACTGCATTTGTACGACAGCTAGGACACAGGAAAAACCCAAGTTGCCATTTACAGTAAAATAGAAGGACTTTGAAGGAATTGTGTGTAGTAAAGAAAGTTAAAATGACAAAAATAAATATTGGATGTTTACATAACAGATAATTCACCAAAATAAAATACTTATAAAAATGATCAGACATTATTAAGCAAAGTGAGGCTCCTGATGCCGAGGAGAGGATCAAAGGGTTTTAAAGGATAGTTGGCTGGGGAGCAAAAAAGAAAAGTCTTACACATTAAAAACAAAAAGCATCTTTAATAAGAAAAATAAGAAATACAGGAGAATGGGATCCTAAATCCCAACATCTGATGAAGAGGAAGTTAAGAAACAGCACATATAGCATAATTAATATGGACAAAATATGGCAAAATAACTCTAATAAGAGGAAGGTGTCAGGAATTGTTTAACAACTACAACTTATTGTATTATAATGGAGACATTTCAGATTTGGGATGACAACGGAGACATTTTCAACAATGAATAAGATGACATGGGTGAATGAAGCCATCAGGGTGACATCACAGATAAGAGTCCTATGAGGAATCTAAGATTGCAAATGCCATGTGCTACACTGGTATGCTGTAAGAAGAATTCTTTGTAATTTTGAAAAATTACAAGTAATTTTGAAATATTTGCAGAAATAGTTTATTAAAAAGGACCTTCATACTAATAGCATTAATGATAATGTATCTCTTTCTGAAATCAGTATTAAGTCTTCTAGAGTTTCAATAATTTCAGCACCCACTCTTTTGTAACACAACATACATAGATCAGCTAGAATCAACTCATCTAGTCATTAGATCAACTACTGTTTTCATAACTATAGTTCACTGTGAATTTTGAAAAAAGGACCAATACCTATGCTGTTTAAACAGTTACATCCTAAATGCTGTTCTTCCCTCACTGATGTATTTTAGTTTCAGAAATTTACCTTACTATAGAAATAAATATTATGCTAACCTATGACCTTAACATTTACTTAACAAAATATCCTTCCCTTGAAATAAAAAAATTAAGTGTTGCCAAAAATAATGAATATTTGATATGGTATTATAACAGAAGTCTGCATTGTGTATGTGTTGTTGAGCACAGTGGTTCTCTTCGGTATGTGAGCCCTCTGCCTTTCTCCAGATATCAGAAGACATAGTCTATTGGCTAGAGAAATGTCTATTTCAACTCACTGAAAATCCTCTAAGTTCAGTTATCTCTACAAGGCCAATAACACTGGTGCAAATACCTAGACAAAGAACAACTAAAAGAAGTCTGCATTGTGTATGTGTTGTTGAGCACAGTGGTTCTCTTCGGTATGTGAGCCCTCTGCCTTTCTCCAGATATCAGAAGACACAGTCTATTGGCTGGAGAAATGTCTATTTGAACTCACTGAAAATCCTCTAGGTTCAGTTATCTCTACAAGGCCAATATCACTGTTTTATGTTTTACCCCACATTTCACCTGGTCTGTCAGTTTAGATGGGCTCTGCCTGGCTATGAAATGTAGAATGTTTTTTGTTTAAAAAGGTAACTGACACACAAAAAATCCCTTGCATAATACCTTCACCTCTTCCATTACATTACCCAACCTCCAAAAAAAACCCACTAATTTTAAGAAGTTTCACTTTAGAAAATTAATTGGTTAGGTGTTCCTCTTTGTAAAGAAAAATTATGGATTGCAATTGTGCACCAGTAGTCTCAAAGATTAACCTCTTAATAGTACTCTGTGATTAAAAAAAAAATTTGCCTGTAAGAAACAGAAAAAGGTATTCCAGATACATTCTACAGTTGGTCTAAACTAGCAAGATAATGAACTAAGCGACAGAACTCTGGTGGATGGTCTGCAAATCCATTTGTTTTTAAAACCCAAACTCCAAATGTTCAATTGACATTACTTCAAAATCTTATACTAAATAATTCTTAAATATTTACTCCTCCCCAGAAAAGGGCCTCCTACAGTTGTAAAACCTTGAGGAAAGCTATATAATTTAAGCTAGGGTCTGTTTTCTCCAGCAATGAAGATATTTAAACATTACTGGGAGTATGAATGGAGAGGTTCTGTGCATAGCAAACTACCAAATAATAACAGCTACTAGTATTCTTTCTTCTTGCCTTTTCTATTTTATTTGGAAATTTAAAATTCTTTACAAAAAAGCAACTTTTTAGTAACTAACTGTAGGTTTAGATGATCTGTGGGTTTGACTTTTTGGTTCTTTTATTGAAATTCATAATAATTGCAGTATACCTCTGTGTTTGAGTAATACGTGTTCCAGGATGACCGTAGTGACTCTTGACCACCAATATCCCACATGAGAAAATGAGTATTTTTCACAACTATTTCTTCAACATTGCTTCCAATGGTTGGAGATGTATGAACCACTTCATTCATTAAACTGTTGGAAGACAGACACCATAACACTTTTAAATCTTGAGAATCAGAAGCTCTCTCTCTGTATCAACCTTTAATCATTAGCATCAAAAATAGGACCTTTGAGAACACTGGTGCAAATACCTAGACAAAGAACAACTAAAAGAAGACTTTTTTTTTTTTCATTTAATGTAATGAAGGGATATGGTGTTATAAGAGTTTACATTGTTATGTCCCAAATACCCAACACTCCACTGAAAGAGCAAGTTCCTAGGTGACTGTGAGATTAGTACTTGCCAAATAGCAACAATGGGATACTGGGCTATCTATAATTTGAATAGTGCCTGTGTAAGAGAACTGAAACTTGGTTCTGCCATAAAAATTAGTTCAGGCCTATTAACCTAAACTACACTCTTAAAAGATAAAACTAAGGGTAAATGAATATTTTAACTACAATTATATATTTAGAACATGATGCTTATACCGCATGTGTCATCATAACTGTAGGTTAAGCTGTATTAAGTCATTCAACAAATAGTATTTGCTGAAAATAAGTTTGTACTCTCTTGGGTTTTATTTTTGAAGTTATGCCCTAACTATTTCAACAATGACGACAAGTTTGAAATGTTTATATTTGATGTTAAAGGCTAAGTCACATTAAAATACATAATGGCTAGTGACTGAATGCTTTAAATGAAAACAAGTAATTACTCAACTCTAAAACAAAGAGCCATAAGTTAGTACCTTTTTAGCAAAGTAGTTGAAAATACATTAAGCATTGCTTAAGTAAAATATTTCTGGAGAAATGTCAGTTGATATGTCTACGATGAGGTGGAAAGACATAGGAGCTACACAATAGTGCACTGTATCTTATAATCACTTGTTAAAATGCTTGGGACATAGATCCATTTTCACTGCCTAACAAGAACTATTTCATTGGCAGTGAAAGGATAATGGGAGGTTCTTTGACAAGTGAATTAATGGGCTGCAAAATTTTCTTAAAGGATTAATATATTTCTCTGAAAGCCTTAAGCTTCTTGCTGTTGCAAGCTGCTAAAGCAGTATTTTCAGAGGTAAAATAATTTCTTTTGATTTGACAAGTCTGGCTATGTTAAACAATTCCAGAGCTATTAGGAGAATAGAGATAGTATCCTAGAGATAGCAATCTATTCACATGAGCCTCAGAGTGGGTGAACTAAGTGAAATGTACTTACCATCTCAGTCCAATACGGCAATATATGCTTGTTTTTAGTTTAATATTAATTCTTTCTTTCATGGTCAGAAAAAAGTTTTGAAGACTTTGCAAACATACAGCAATTTATTTTATCCCCTTTTTAATAACTTTTATGTATGGCAAAACATATCAATAAAACCACATTTAAAATTCCCCATTATATTATTTCATTAATTATACAAAATTGGTTCCAATAAAAAAATATAAAAATTGTTTAAATAGACACCCATACTTACAATTGATAAAGAATGGTGGTTTTCCCAGCATTATCCAGTCCCACTATAATTACTTTGTGTTCTACAAAAAGAAAGAAAACGATATTCATTTAACACTGCTGCATATTATATGTCATGTCATACTCTCAATGTGTTGATTATTAGTTACCTAGTAAGATTTTACTGGGTCTTTATTATTAGATTGTTAAAATATAGAACAAAGGAGAGCTGTATTTATCAGGGTTACCCACATTCAGTGAGGAAATCTCTTATGTTCTCTAGTTCACATTATAAAATAGTGTGAGAGGTGGGTAAGAAGAAAATAGAAGAGAACTTTGGTCACTTATACAGAGGAGGGAGGATGGGGTGGCGAAATCCAAACACTAATCCTGACAAGACATTATGATCCAATATTTATGTTTAAAAAAATGTTTTAGACTTATCATTTCTATTAATCAAATTAGCTTTTTATCAAGTTTTTTTTTAACACTGAGTATATTAAATACTCTGCTCATTCAATACTCTAGCATATTTAAAATATATAGTTTGTTTTTAAGTAACTAGCGGTTGGAGGGAAGTTCTTTATCCAAATTTCTTTTCTCAATTTAGAAAACACAAGGAATCATACTTCTATTACTTTTGCTTTTCTAAATAAAGTTCGAACCACTACCAGGACGCTTCCCAACTTCTGTAACAAGGTAGAATTGACAGTCATAATAAAAGCTTCTCGGAAACCAAAACCAAACAAGATTAAGCACAGATAAAGCAAAATGATCCAAGAGTCTAAACTCTAAACAAAATGATCCAAGAGTCTAAACTCTAAATTAGAAACTATCAGAAGCTAACACTTACCATCCTGTGAAACACCTATGTCAGTTGTGTGTGTGTCCTAGTTGCTAAGGTGAAGTACAGTTCTTGACTGTGATCATAGTACAACAAGTTGAATACTGTATTAGATTGGGAAGATTAGCATTTAAACATCTAATTTAAACATCACAGGATGAGGTATCCAAGGAAAAAATAATAATTCTCCTTCCAACTCTGACTTCAGTTTGATCAAGAGATATTGAAATCCTTCTTTCCCCTACCTTCTCTCTCACTCTCTATTCACAGATTAAAATAGCTGAGTACACTAAAGTTTGATCACTGTACAAAAGTAATGATAAGAGTTCAACAACAAAATACTAAAATTGATCTAACATACCTAATTCCCTAGAAGATTCAAATACCGCCCAGGTAAAAGTTAGGAACCCAAAGGCAAATGTTACAAGTACTCAACTTGTTGTACTATGATCACAGTTAAGAACTGTACTTCACCTTAGCAACTAGGACACACACACAACTGACATAGGTGTTTCACAGGATGGTAAGTGTTAGCTTCTGATAGTTTCTAATTTAAAAAGTACATTCTTTTTGTAAATGCTGGTCCTCAGATTAAACTGATTTTGTAACTTATGGATAGCTGTTTTTAGAGTTCAAACTTTGATCATCTTGCTTTATGCGTATTTAATCTCCTTATTTACTAGAAGGATATTTTTTGGTTTTGGTTTCCAACAAATTATTATTACCCTGTTATGACTTATAATTTACTTATACCTTGCTTTTAATCAAATTGCCTGGCAGGCAGGTTGGTGGGGCACAATGCTCATAGCCAAGCTGGAGCTTTCTGGACTCCCAATTCCACGTCACGCCCATTTCAGACACTGAACACCACAACTCCCAGCATGCCATGAGTCAGACTTCCTTAATGCAGGGGCCACTGGGAACTAGGCACACAGATGAAGGGCCAAACTGGACTTGTAACACTGAATGTGTGTGTGTTCACTCATTCACTCTTGCTAGGGCAGCTTTAGTGTTTTGGCAAGTGGGACATGTCTCTCTTCAGAGACTGTGGAAGCTGTCACCTTGGCCCTCTGGTAGATTAAACTTTAATGGTCCATTTTGAACTTTGGCCTTATCCTCTCCGGGCCCTGCTTGATGTGCCTGCCAGAAAGTTCCTTGGATTCATTCTCCTGGCAGCTATGTTCATGGGTCTTGCTTGTTTAGCAGAACTGGTGCCCAGAAAGGGGGGTGGGTAATATCAGAGTTTGGCTAAACTTTAGGTCACAGTTTGATCAGGAGACTATGCTGAAATCCTCTTTCCCCTACCCTTTCTCTTATTCTCTATTACCATTAAAAAAAAAAAATCTCTTGAGTACATTAAAGTTTGATTAGTTTACTCATGCATGTCTTTAAACCCCTGGGATAGGCAACATGTGTTTACCCCTTAACAGTTTGGGGTTCCTGGTTTTGTGCAGCATCAGTTTTGGTTCTCTGACCATGAATGAGCCTCCCAGGTATGGCAAATACAAGGAAAAGTAGTTTGACACACTATGTTACTCAGCTGAAAATGAACATAAAGGGGAAAATCCTGAGGGCAGCAAGAAAAAAGTAATTGGCTATGTAAAGAGAAGACCTGAACACTGGCTGACATACTTGGGATAAAAAAATGAAAGTCAGAACAGTGGACGGAAAACTTTAATAAAGTTGTTTTTTATAGTTTAATAAAGTTGTCTTTAATAAAGTCAATAAAGAAAAAAGAAATCAACATACAAGACAACCTACTATATTCAACAGAAATGCAATTTAGTAATGAAAGAAAATTAATGATAATACCAGATAAAAGAAAGTAGAGAAATCATCACGAGTCACAGTATTAAAGTGCTAGAGCTTTTCTGGCTTAGAAAGGGATTTATATCTGTGCAGTGTTTAAAGGCACAATGCTGTCAAGCTATGGCCAACCACTACAACATGAGTTTAATCCCTGGCCAGGGAGAGAAACCACATGGTACAGCAGACCTCACCTGTCTTGCCGCCGCTCACCTCAGTTGTGTATTTCTGTATATCCACCTGTTCTGCTCCCTACTCTGGCTCTAGTAAATCCTCTCAACCTCCATACTTCTGGCCTACACCCCAGTTCTTGCATGTATAAATAAACAAATCTTTTAAAAGAAATAATAGTAACATAGGTAAATATGAGAAAATTTAAGCTTCATGAAACACAAGTATACATGCCTCGCTTATAGTAAAAGTTATTAACACCATGCAGCTTATATATATTACATGTACAATACATATGACATAAATCTCCATAGCTATAAAAGACTGAGGGAAGCCTGTAACCATACAGTGTCAAGGTTTTTATACTTAACAAGTCCATTAACTCTAAAGTAGATTGCAAATGGTTATAATCTAGGAGAGGTTATACAAAAATGCAAAAAGGAATTGCTGAAAGCCAATAGAAAAACTGCAATTCTTAAAAAAAAGTTAATTTAAGAGAAAGGAAGAGCAGAGGAACAATGTTAAAGACCAAAAACAGCTGCACAAACAGCACAAATAGTAAAAGAGTATACGTAACTATATCATAAATCCAAATACAACAATAAACTGAAATATTCTAATTAAATTGGACTAAAATTCAAATAAAAGGGAGAGAATTTTACATTAACTAAAAAGAATCCTACTACAGGGGCCCTCCCTGGTGGCGCAAAGGGTTGAAGTGCAACACTGGGATGCTGGCTGCAGCCAGCTCAAGTTTGACTCCCAACCAGGGAGGTAACACACATGGAGTGACAGATTTCTTCTGTCTAGCCCACTGCTCCCCTCAGCAGTGTACTTTATGGATCTGCCTGTTCTGCTCCCCACTCTGTCTCTGGTGAATCCTCTCACCACCCCTACACCTCTGGCCTGTACCCCAGTTCAGTTTGCATAAATGAATAAATCTTTAAAAAACAAGACACTATATGCCCTGAGAAGAGACTGATGCATATTAAGATAGAGAATTTTTAAACAAGATTAACAGTCACCGTAAACTAATTAACATTTATAGAACATTGCACATAGCTACAGAATAAAAGTTCAAGTGGACATAGTACATCTACCAAAACAGACCATACAGATGAACTATAACCAGGTCCTATGAATTTGAAAAAACAAACTGAATAATGCGTATGTTTCTGGTCACAACAGGATAATAAGCTATTTAAGCTAAAAATAAGCTACCTAAGAAGATTATCTGGAAGCAAAAACATTTGTAAGTAATGCAAATATCAAAAATAGAAACTACATACAAAAATCATAAAACAGGAAATACAACATAAAAATTTGTAAGCTGTACTTAAGAGAGACTTTTGGTGCTTTAAAATATTTATATATGAAAGGGAAAAGATAAATATGATACTTTATTCTTAAAAATGAAAGCAGGAGAAACTATCAGGAAGGAAGGAAGCAAACAGTAAAAATTACTAAAATAGAAAACAAAATAAAAATTTTAAATATCTAACAAAAAATTTTGGAGAAATGACATTCCCAGATTTCAAAATTTACTATGAATAGAAAGTAAACCAAGCATCCTTTTCTGCACTTCTGAGTTGTGTGCATATGACTACACCTTACTGTATTTTCTTAAGAGACTTTAAGGATTAAGCAATTCCTGGTGAAGTAACAAAGCAGACTCATTGTATGGATTCGAATAAAAACTGGCAATAAAATAAGGTACAATTCCAAGAGAAGACAATGAAGAACTAGGCTAGGTCTATAAAGAAAAGTGCATGGGATGGCACAAATGTTGTATCTAGATCACTAGCATCTTCACATACCACACAGGAAACATTACTTCTGGATGGGTATGTTTAGGAAATTAGACCTCCCCCCAAATTAAAATTTTCTACCAAGCAAAAATCCCCTAAAAAAACTACCCAAGGCAAACTTTAATTAGCCAAACTCACACAGAGAACACAAAATAAATAAAATCATAAAGAATAAGAAGGATCATAAGAAAGCAATACTAACAACCACATGTCACCAAAATAAACAACTCAGAAGAAACAAAAATTCTTAAAAACATATGTAACACTGCAGGACTGAATCCGGAAGAAAGAGCAAACGTCAACAAATAAATTATAACTAAGGACAATGAAATGGTAATCTAAAAGTATGCCAAAAAACAAAAACCCAAGACCAGATTGCTTTACTATCGCATTCTACCAACTTTTTTTTTTTTTTTAAAGATTTATTTACTTATACATACAGAACTGTGATATAGGCCAGAGGTGCGGTGGGTAAGAAGATTCAACAGAGACAGAATGGGAAGAACAGGCAGACTGACTGAAATACACTGCTGAAGAGTGCATCAGGCGGGTCAAGAGACATCTGACACGCCGTGTGGGTCACTTCCCTGGCCAGGATGGAACCTGTGCTGCAGTGGAGGCAACAGCCTCATAGTGCTGTGTTCTAACCCACTGGGCTACCAGGGAGGACCCTCTACCAAACTTTTAAAAAAGAATTAATATTTAGCCTTCTCAAATTCTTCCCTAAAATCAAAAAGGACAGAAAACTTCCCAACACATTCTATGAAGCCAACATGACCTTGATTTTAAAATTATACATGGGTCTCTCCCCTACTCTCACGCCTCTTTCTGGATACAGATGCAAAAATTCTCAACAACACACTAGCAAACTGAATTCTGTAATACACAAAAAATCATACACCATTGATCAACTGGGATTTTTCCCCAGGGGAAAATAGTACAACGTGCAAAGCAATGAACACAATAAACCACATTGACAAAAGGACAAAAATCTAATTGCCATCTCAATGGATGCAGACAAAGCATTTGACAAGATTCAGTATCTTTTTTTATGATAAAAATCCTCAACAAAATGGGTACAGCAGAAACATACATTAAAAAGGCCATAAATAAGAAACTCACAGCCAACATTCTACTTAATGTCAAAAATTGAAAACTCTCCCTCAAGGATGTTCATTCTCACTATTATTCATATTGGATGCTCCAACCAGAACAATCTGGCAAGGAAAGGATATAAAAGGTATTCGAATTAGGAAAAGAACTAAAACTCTCACTTTTTTTCAGATGACATGATAATACAGATAGTAAATCCCAATTAGAAAAAAAGGAAAATCCCAATTATTTTATTAGAATAAACCAATAAAGTAGGTAATAAAAGTATACAAAAATCTGGGTCCTCCCAGTGGAGCAATGCGTTAAAGCACAGCACTACGAAGCCACTGCAGCACGAGTTCCATCCCTGACCATGGAGGTGACCCACATGATGTGGCAGACCTCTCCTGACCCACCCGCTGCTCCCTCAGCAGTGTATTTCAGTCAGTCTACCTGTTCTGCTCCCCACTCTGTCTCTGGTGTACCCTCTCAGCCTCTATACCCCAGTTCTGTGTGCATAAATCTTTGAAAAAATCTGTTGCATTTCTATAAATAACGAACTACCAGAAAGAAAACTCAGGAAAACCACCTAATTTGCAAGAACATCAGAAAGAGTATCTTGTAGCAAATTTAAGAAATGTAAAACCTATGTAACCATAAAGAAACTGTGGCATTTGAAAGAAATACCACACAAAGAAATGGAAAGTTATTCCAAATAAACAAAAACACTGATGAGGAAAAAGGACAAAAATGGAGTTATACTCCCCACTGAAAATTACATTACAAAGATAGTAAATAAAACAGCTTAGTACTGGAACAAATACACACAGAGATCAGAACAGAATGGAACAGAATTGTGACCCCTGAAATAAACCACATATATATGGACAATTAAAATATGACAATGGAACCAAAAACTTACAACAGAGCAAGGAAAGCCTCTTTAATAAATGGTAGATGTAAAACCTAACAGGCCACATCAAAGGAATGAAAGTAAACCACTAAGTAGTACCATACATAAAAATTAACTCAAAATGGTTAAAGACTTGGATATACGACCTGAAACTGTTAGGGGGAAAGGATGTCCTGAAGGAACTCTACAAATACAGGTTTTCTGGACTCCACCCCCCCACCCCCCACTCCAGTCTCTCTCTCTCTCTCTCTCTCGGTCTTCCCAAATAGTCTGGCCCCTTCACCCCTG